>NW_003852477.1:8298129-8300418 GCF_000181295.1 Otolemur garnettii
AAAAAAAAAAAAAAAAGGGCAGCACCATGGCTCAGTGGGTACGGTGCTGGCCCCATATACCGAGAGTGGCGAGTTTGAACCCAGCCCCGGCCAAACTTCAACAACAAAAAAATAGCTGGGCATTGTGGCAGGCGCCTATAGTCGAGCTACTCAGGAGGCTGAGGCAAGAGAATCGCCTAAGCCCAGGAATTGGAGGTTGCTGTGAGCTGTGATGCCACAGCATTCTACCGAAGGTGACAAAATGAGACTTTGTCTCTTAAAAAAATAATAATAAATAAATTGAGTGGCTCCTGTGGCTCAACGGAGTAGGGTGCCAGCCCAATATGCCAGAGGTGGTTGGTTCAAACTCGGCCCCGGCCAAAAACTGCAAAATAAATAAATAATAAAAATAACCGGGCATTGTGGTAGGCACCTGTAGTCCCAGCTACGTGGGAGAGTGAGGCAAGAGAATTGCTTGTGCCCAAGAGTTAGAGGTTGCTATGAGCTATGACACTATGGCACTTTACCGAGGGTGACAAAGTAAGACTCCAAATAAATAAATAAATAAGTGAAAGCGTTGGGCTAAAGTAGGAAGATTGCTTGAGACCAGGAGTTCAAGATTAGCCTGAGCAACATAGCAAAACCTTGTCTGTCGAAAATAAAAATTACCCAGGCACGTAGCCGTGTGTACCAGTAGCCCAGCTACTCAGGAGGCTGAGGCAGGAGAATTGCTTGAGCCCAGGAGTTTGAGGTTGCAGTGAGCTATGATGTGCTGATACTACTGCATTCTAGCCCAGGCAACAGAGTGACACTTTGTCTCAAAAAAAAAAAAAAAAGAAAAGAAAAGAAAAGAAAAATCCATTTAAGGGTGGCTCCTGTAGCTCAAAGGAGTAGGGCACTGGCCCCATATGCGGAGGTGGCAGGTTCAAACCCAGCCCTGGCCAAAAACTGCAAAAATAAAATAAAAATATAAAAAGGTGGCCAGAAGCAGTGGCTCAAGCCTGTACACCTCTGTAGGTGGATTGCTTGAGCTTAGGAGTTCGAAACCAGCCTGAGCAAGAGTGAGACTCTGTCTCTAAAAATAGCTGGGCGCTATGATGGGTGCCTGTCGTCCCAGCTACTTGGGAGGCCAAGGCAAGACAATCACTTGAACCGGGAGTTTGAGGCTGCTGTGAGCTATGAGGCTACAGCACTCAATCCCAGGGCAACTGAGTGAGATTTTGTCTCAAAAAAAATAAAGGTACTTGATACAAAGAACTGAAACCAACATAAATTTCCTGTCCCCATGTTAAAAAATACTGGGACCACACATACTTCCCTGTTCTTGCACTTAAATAATACTGAGAATAAGCAAAAATAACTTAGCTATTTACTCCAAAAAATATTTGTTCCTGGAAAATATGACTATGAACTAACAAAAAGAACATACTTATCAAAACTACAAGCTTATTCACCAAAACTTGCTCAGAGACTTACTTCTCTGTGCCTACCAATCCAAAATTACGTCATAAACCCTGCCCAATCTCAGCCAGTTTCCGGCTTTACAAGACCTTTCTGAAAATAACTCCCTTTAGGCCCTAAACCCCCTGTAAATATCATCCTCTAACTTTCCCCTTCTGAGAAGCTATTAGAACTGTCCTAAGTTGATATTCTCTTTTATGCAGAAAGTTTAATAAATTTAGCTTTTCTTGATGGATAGATCTTCAGGAGGTCTTGGTCTTTTGGAGAGTTAATAGTTAATGGGGACAGGTGTGGTGGCTCATACCTACAATTCCTGCATTTTGGGAGGACAAGGCAGGATCACTTGAGGCCAGGAGTTCAAGACCAGCAGAAGCAAGAGCCAAACCCCTTTCTATAAAAAATAAAAAAACTAGTGGGAGGTGGAGAAGAAGGGAAAAGAAAAATTAGCTGAGTGTAGTGGTATGTGCCTGTAGTTCTAGCTATTTTGAAGCCTGAGGCAGGAGGATGGATGGCTTAAGCCCAAGAGTTTGAGGATGCTATAAACTCTGCTGATGCCACTGCACGCTAGCTGAGGCAATGGAGCAAGACTCTGTCTCCAAAAAAAAAAAAAAAAAGTTATAATTATGACTATAATACACACACAAGGGCCATCCAAAAAAGTAGCCAATCATATACTGTGAAAAACAGATATATGTGTCTGGGGGGATACTTCCTAGACAGCCCTAGATTTTATTTAACTTATTAATTAAAGAGGGAACTAGGAAAATTTTACAAATTCAAAGAAGAATTTAAGGCTCAGCACCTGTGGCTCAAGTGGCTAAGGTGCCAGCCACATACACCTAAGGTGGT
>NW_003852477.1:8300728-8302663 GCF_000181295.1 Otolemur garnettii
TCCCAAGTAGCTGGGACTACAGGCACCTGCCACAACACCCAGCTAATTTTTCTTTTTTTTTTTTTTTTTGAGACAGAGCCTCAAGCTGTTCCCCTGGGTAGAGTGCTGTGGCATCACAGCTCACAGCAACCTCCAACTCCTGAGCTTAGACGATCCTCTTGCCTTAGTCTCCCAAGTAGCTGGGACTACAGGTGCCTGCCACAACACCTGGCTATTTTTTTTGTTGCAGATTGGCCGGGGCCAGGTTTGAACCCGTCACCCTTAGTATATGAGGCTGGCGCCCTACCCACTGAGCCACAGGGGCCGCCCGAATCTCATATCTTTCAAAGAAACCTCGGGTGCTATACTGTTTTAACTTTATCCTTTTCATTGTACTTTTATAATATATATAATTAAAAAAAGATATAACATTATTAATCTTTATTAAATATTAAAAGTTTAAATATTTCATTGGCAATACCACTAACAATATAGCAACTATTTTTTTTTCTTTTGTTCCATTTGCATATGTGTGAATTTATGTGTTTATACTGGGAAGTCCTGGGAAATAGTGGAGAACAGTGGCTCAAAGTTGTTACCCCCCAGGAGGAGGAAATTAGGATACTCATCTGCCAACTTCCTGGTTGAGAGTTGCTCCTAAAAGTGTTAACTTCCCAGCATCTAAGGCCACCCTGAAGCAGCACCTACATAGGAAGATGCAGATGCTTGCATTAGCAGGAATGGCAAGTGCAAGGGATGATGGCATGACAGCACCTGCTATAGAGGGTGATATTTAAGCAAGCACTTAAAGTCAAGATCATATAGGAGGCCAGGTCTGGTGACTCACACCTATAATCCTAGCACTTTGGAAGGCTGAGACAGGAGGATCATTTGAGCTCAGGGGTTTGAGACCAGCCCCTCTCTAGTAAAAAAAGAAAAATTAAAAAAAAAATAGAAAAATTAGCCAGATGTTGTGGCAGGTACCTGTAGTCCAACTACTCAGGAGGCTGAGGCAGAAGGACTGCTTGAGCCCAGGAGTTTGAGGTTGCTATGAGCTATGATGATGCCTCTGCACTCTCACTTGGGTGACAGAGCAAGTCTCTGTCTCCAAAAAAAAAAAAAAATTTCATACAAGACTTTGTAAGGAAAAAAGCTGTTTTAAGGACTTGAGTTTGACTCTGAGAGAAATAGTGAGCCATTACAAGTTTGAAAAGAGACATGATGTGATCTAACACATTTTAAAAGGATCAAGCAGTCTACTATTCTGGAAATAAACTATAAGAGAGCAAAGGAGGACTGGGAGATAGCAAGCTGTTGCAATATCTAGGCAAGAGATGTTATGGCTTAGAGTAGGTGCAGTAGAAGGGGTAAGATGTGGTCAGATTTTGAATATAGTAGGAAAATAAAGCCTAGTGAATTTCTTTTTTCTTTTCTTTCTTTTTTTTTTTTTTTTTTTTTTTTTTTTGAGACAGAGTCTCAAGCTGTCACCCTGGGTAGAGTACTGTGGCATCATCATAGCTCACAGAAATCTCCAACTCTTGGACTCAAGTGATCCTCTTGCCTCAGTTTTTTCTATTTTTAGTAGAGATAAGGGTCTCAATTTTTGCTCAGCCTGTTCTCAAACTTCTGAGCTCAAATAATCCGCCTGCCTCATGTGAGCCACCATGCCCGCCCCTACTGAATTTCTTGACAGATTCATGTGGGTGTGAGAGAAAGAGAGGAGTGAATTACAAAGCTAAAGATTTTAGCCTGATAGGGCAGTGCCTGTTGCTCAGTGAGTAGGGCGCCAGCCCCATATACTGAAGGTGGCAGGTTTGAACCTGGCCCCAGCCAAACTGCAACAAAAAATAGCCATGCCTTGTGGTGGGTACCTGTAGTCCCAGCTACTCGGGAGGCTGAGGCAAGAGAATCGCCTAAGCCCAAGAGCTGCTGGAGGTTGCTGAGAGCTGTGCCGAT
>NW_003852477.1:8305366-8310379 GCF_000181295.1 Otolemur garnettii
CGCCACCTTAGGTGTATGTGGCTGGCACCTTAGCCACTTGAGCCATAGGCGCCGAGCCAAAACACTAAATTTTTGACACTCATTTGGTTGAAAAAAATTTGCATTATATGTGGACCTGTGGACAATTCAAACTCATATTTTTCAAAGGTCAACTGTATTTTTAAAAATGTTATATTTCAGCCAGCATCTCTTTTTGTAATAGGGATATTTTTAGGTTATCTCATCTGTCACATTGTTGGAATTAGAAGTCCCTTCAAAGGTAATATGCATGGTTAGATTAACTCAACAGGAATTATTTTCTGGAATGACAAGCTCATTTGAGTGAATGCAACGCCCGTACCTCCTATCATGTTAGAAGCATCCTCTCCTGTGAGGAGTTTGAGTGGAGGGTGATCTACTGAGTACCATCCTGCTTTATTCCTGTGGCTCCATTCACCCTGATGATTTACTTGTTTCAGTCTGTGCCAGAACTGACCAAAGAGGCCTGTGTGATGATAAATGAACTAGAGACAAATGTGAATGCATCCAATACCAAGTGCCATTACAGAGGTTTAGTTTGTTCTGGCCAGCAGACCCCAGGACTAGTTGTTTAAGAATTCCTGGGGCAGGACATCCAACAAAGCCATGCCATTGCAGCCAGCAATGGAAACTGAAGGAAAGAGTGTCTGGTGATACCACAAACAGCTGTTTCCTGTGGTCCCAACAAGAAGACATACTCCCTGTTTGCTATGGTCTATTTCCTGAGAAGAGACAAAGACCTAGGAACCCTAATGATGTCCTTGGAGGGACAGCCAAGTAGGAAAAGAATCAGGACCCTCTACCAAAGGCCTCTATAAAGAGTCTCTGAGGGTGGTGCCTGTGACTCAGTGGGTAGGACCCGGCCCCATATACCGAGGGTGGTGGGTTCAAACCTGGCCCCAGCCAAACTGCAACAAAAAAATAGCTGGATGTTGTGGCAGGCACCTGTAGTCCCAGCTACTCGGGAGGCTGAGGCAAGAGAATTGCCTAAGCCCAGGAGTTGGAGGTTGCTGTGAGCTGTGTGATGCCACAGCACTCTACCAGAGCAATAAAGTAAGACTCTCTCTCTACCAAAAAAAAAAGTCTCTGAGAACTGTTTCAGGACCACTGTATATCAGTTAATGAAAGAGAAAAGGGGGTGGTAAAGGGATAGGAGAGAAGGCAGAGACCTCATGGAAATCCTTTTCTGTCTCTCTTCAACAAAACACTAATCCATCTGCTGATGGGCTGAAGAACAAAATTAGAGTCTTTGATTGGACAGACACCATCCAGTTCAACCTTCCCCTGGGTGCAAACTCCTTCTCTGATAGTCTATTGCTGTGGGGCTCTCACTATTAACTTCATTCCAAGACTTTGCTTATTTTAAGCCTCTTCTTGTTTTGAGATAACAATCTTTCAGGCATTTCCACTTTTTGGAAAAATATTTGCTCCTACTCATCCAGCCTACACTTGGGGACCACACAAGCCAAATCCTCTTGCTTTCCTTTCCACCTAGGCCTCTGTCGTGTTTCTCTTCCTCTTCAGATAAGAAGATCTGGCTCCTTCCATCTTTCCCCATATAAAGTAGTCCCAAAGCTGGACATCACCCACCAGATATGATTTGAATTTTTTCTCACAACTTCTCATGACAGGGCTACCAGGTGATCAGAACCTCCTCATCACTGTTGGCCCCACTCACAGCGTTATCAAGGGCTTGATAGGTTTCAGATGGAAGGAGCACTCAACAGACTAGCAAGCCAAGACCTTGACACACAAGAATAGAAGTGAGTGTGAGAGGAAAGATTCCAAGGAAGAGCTGAAACTTTTCACTTTCAGAGTGGAGAAACTTTTCACTTCAGAGTGGAGACTGAATTTTCAACCTAGGGGAATATGAGTCAGCCTGGAAGATCTCAGAGGGCTGGAGTTTGTTCTCTGAGCAAAATAGTGAACTTTCTTTCTCTTTGGTACCACCCCTGAGGGCAGGAGGCCCAGCCTGAGAACTTGACTAGAGGGCAGCGTCTTCTCTTCCCTGCACAATCCTGACAATGTGATCGCTGTTCCTGTCAAAGATAAATTGGCCACTTTCACTCATGCTTATCTGAAGCCTACACATTGAAAAACAGGTGAAGGAGAGACACCCTGACACCTCCCCCACATATGAGGTCTGACAATTAAGTTCACAAACTTGCTATTGAGTGCTTATATTAGCACCACTGTACAAACAACTTGGTAAGGTTTTTTTTTTTTCTGAGACAGAGTCTCATTTTGTCACCCCCAATAGAGTGCTATGGCATCATGGCTCATAGCAACCTCAAAGTCTTGGGCTCAAGCAATTCTCTTACCTCAGCCTCCTGAGTAGCTGGGACTACAGCACCCCCCACAACGCTCAACTATTTTTTAGAGATAGGGTCTTGTTCTAGCTCAGACCTGGTCTTGAACTCATCAGTTCAGGTGATCCACCCACCTCCACCTCCCAGAGTGCTAGGATTACAGGTGTGAGCCACCAGGCCCAGCCATTCAGTAAGGTTTCATAACCTAGTATATCAGTGTCTCACAGCAGTGTTCATATTGACGTGTGGTAGCATCTTGCTGATTGGTGTTCGTTATTCTTGGTTTTTTTTGAGATAGAGTCTCAAACTATCACCCTGGGTAGAGTACCATGGCATCATAGCTCACAGCAACCTCCAACTTGGGCTCAAGTGATTCTCTTGCTTCAGTTTTTCTATTTTTAGTAGAGATCGGGGTCTCACTTTTGCTCAGGCTGGTCTCAAACTCAGGAGCTCAAGCAATCCACCCACTTTAACCTCCCAGAGTGCTAGGATTACAAGTATGAGCCACCATGCCTGGCATCTATTGTGTTTTTATGACAGCTCTGATGGTCATTCCAGGAAAAGAGCTCCAAAAATGCTTTGAAGAGTGGACTTTATGCTGGCATCAGTACAAAGTTTCCTAAGAGGAGTACTTTGAAGTGACCATAGTGATATTCAGCAATGAGGTATGTAGCACTTTTTCAAGGACAGATTCATGAATTTGTCAGACCTCATACATACTAGATAGGGAAAGCTATGGTGTTCTAGGAACACAGAGGACATGTCATGTCTCCTAGAATGTCCCACTCATTCCCTGGCACATCAGCCCAGCTCTGCCTCATCCCTTCCTAGGGTCAGTGGCTAGACCTAATCCTTTCCCGATTGCCAAGGAAGTAGGACCTCCTCCTGCCTTCACTGGCTCAGAACACATAAAGGATGCTCTGAGGAAACTTAAGGTCTGAGGGAGCTGAGAGCAACAGGGCTTATCAGATCAAGCTCACCTCCAGATATCCATCTAAGAAAGGAAAGAGGTTAACTAGGGGGACAAAGGCCTGCCAGGAGGAGGCTGGCTGAGTTACATTTTGCTTTCCTATTTGAAACTCAATTCTGACCCCACCTGCACATAGGGAAGACTTTTTTTTTTTGAGACTGAGTCTTACTATGTCGTCCTCAGTAGAGTGCCGTGACGTCATAGCTAACAGCAACCTCACACTCTTGGGCTTAAGCAATTCTCTTGCCTCAGCCTCCCAAGTAGCTGGGGACTATAGGCACCCACCACAACACCTGGCTATCTTTTTGTTGTTGTTGTAGTTGTCATTTTTGTTTGGCAGACCAGGCTGGGTTTGAACCTTCCAGCTCCCGCTGATTATAGGTATGTGGCTGGCACCCTAGCTGCTGAATTACAGGCACCAAGTCCAGGGAAGACATTTTTTTTGGCCAGTGTTGGGTTTGAACCTGCCACCTCCAGCATATGGGGCTGGTGTTCTACTCCTTTGAGCCACAGGCGCCGTCCAGGGAAGACATTTTTTCAGACAAGAAATAAAACAAAGTTATTAGATGAGCTCTAAAGTCCAAACTAAAAAGTTATTTTATCCCATCCCTACATAAAAGATAGTGAATTAAAATCAAAAGTGTTTTGTGGAGATAAGCAAGGGTGTCCTTTGGAGGATGCTCCTCCTGGTAGGTAGACCATTATGTGTTCTCTGGGCTGGGTTCCAGCCTTGGAGCAGAGTGGCTAGAGCTCCAGGCAAGTGGCTTAGCAGTTCTGCTAGAGCAGGTTGGAGTTGTTGGTTTCATCCTTTAAGGAACTGGTGATGAGACGTTATTTTCTATGTGTCTGCTGGAGGCCAATCATGGTTTTCAAGTAATTGTGCTGGACACATAAAAGGAGAAAAAACAGGAATTGATTAACATCTGTGGGATTAACAGAGACATAGGAGCCAGGCCACTGACATTCACCCTATTATTCTTCCCATAAAAATCATAGTTTTGGGACACAGATTCCTTCTGACTAGCCCCAATTCTGTGAGAAATAACTTCTTTTTTAAAAAGAGTGTCATCCAGGCTGAAGGGCAATGGTATAATAGCTCACTGTAGCCTCACACTTCTGGCCTCAGGAGATCTTCCTGCTTTAGCCTCCTAAGTAGCTAGGACTACAGGCATATACCACCATACCCAGCCATTTAAAAAAATTTTTTTTTGTAGAGACAGGATCTTCCTGTGTTGCTTAGGCTGGTCTCGAACTCCTGGCCTCAAATGATCCTCCTGCCTTGGCATCCCAAACTGCTAAGATTATAGGTATGGGCCATTGCATGTAGCCCATAGAAGTAACATTTCATTCAAACCCTTTCAATCCCTCATCCTATAGAAAGTGTACAGAACTATTTGGGGGGGGGGGACAATCTCATTATGTCATCCTTGGTAGAATGCTGTGGTGTCATAGTTCAGAGGAGCCTCAAACTCTTAGGCTTAAGCAAATCTCTTGCCTCAGCCTCCCAAGTAGCTGAGACTACAGGTGTCCACCACAACACCTGCCTATTTTTAGAGATAGTGTCTCCCTCTTGCTCAGACTGGTTTTAAACCTGTTAGCTCAGGCAATCCACCCATCTTAGCCTCCCAGAGTGCTAGGATTACAACCGTGAGCCACCTTGCCTGGTCTTCTCTACTACTTCAATCAGATGTTCACAAATTCTTTTTTTTTTTTTTT
>NW_003852477.1:8311168-8312282 GCF_000181295.1 Otolemur garnettii
GCCTGTGGTCCCAGCTACTAGGGAGGCTAAAGCAGGAGACTGCCTAAGCCTAAGAGCTGGATGTGCTGTGAGCTGTGATGCCACATCACTCTACCAAGGGGTGACAAAGTGAGACTCTGTCTCTAAAAAAAAAAGAACAATATAATCCTGGTGGCGCCCATAGCACAGTGGGTAAGGCACCAGCCACATACGCTCAGGCTGGCGAGTTGGAACCCAGCCTGGGACCGCTAAAACAACAATGACAACTACAACCAAAAAATAGCCAGGTGTTGTGTCCAGCACTTATAGTTCCAGCTACTTGGGAGGCTGAGGCAAGAAAATCACTTAAGTCCAAGAGTTTGAGGTTGCTGTGAGCTATGAGGTCAAGGCACTCTACCCAGAGCAACAGCTTGAGAGTCTGTCTCAAAAAAAAAAAAAAAAAGGACCTATATATTTTCTATATTAAAACACATATGAAAGGTTTAAATAACTATAGGATAGCATCAGAAGAGCATGGTATAGTTCAAATGCAACACATGGATAAAGACTTTGTGTATGGGCATGTTTTAAACATTAAAAATGGCCAGTGCATAAAGTTCTAGAGATTGATAAATGGTGGGAGAATAGAATTTTGACCTGTAGAAATATAAGATTCTTGGGCAGCACCTGTGGCTCAAGGAGTAGAGCACTGGCCCCATATACCAGGGGTGGCGGGTTCAAGCCTGGCCCTGACCAAAATTGCCAAAAAAAAAAAAAAACAAGAAAGAAAGAAAGAAATGTAGAATTTCAGGCTTCAACCTAGACCTACTACATCAGTATCTAAATTCTGACAAGACCTCTGGTGATTTGTGTCCATAGCACAGGGTGGGAAGTGCTGCTCTATGGGACCTTCAGAATCCATGTAACAAACCCCTTCATTCAGGCAGCGCCTGTGGCTCAGTGAGTAGGGTGCAGGCCCCATATATCGAGGGTGGTGGATTCAAACCCGCCCAGCCAAACTGCAAGAAAAAAATAGCCAGGCATTGTGGCGGGCACCTGTAGTCCCAGATACTCTGGAGGCTGAGGCAAGAGAATCGCCTAAGCCGAGGAATTGGAGGTTGCTGTGAGCTGTGATGCCATAGCACTCTACTGAGGG
>NW_003852477.1:8313333-8316626 GCF_000181295.1 Otolemur garnettii
TCACAGCAACCTCCAACTCTTGGGCTTAAGTGATTCTCTTGCTTCAGCCTCCCAAGTAGCTGGGACTACAGGCACCCGCCACAATGCCCGGCTATTTTTTGTTGCAGTTGTCATTGTTGTTTTAGCTGGCCTGGGCTTGGTTCAAACCTGCCAACTTCCGTGTATGTGACTGGTGCCATAAGCACTGTGCTACAGGAACCTAGCCATATTAGCTCCACTTTGGGTGCATGTGCTCCTCCGTCCTCTGCTACCTGTGCAAAATGGCTCCTATTTGACAGGTTCTCCGTGATAGTCAGTGGCCTCAGGGGATCCCTGGGCCATGTTTGGGGCTGTGAACCATATATGAGCTGACATAGCACTCACTAGCCAGACCCAGGCCTGACTCTAGTCTGTGGGACCCCTCTTTGATCCAGCCCAATCCTAGACTAAAGTTGGCAGAAGACACCATTGACTGGGAGATCTGGTTCTCCTTGGACTTGCACCATTCCTCCTCCACCCCTTTGAAGTAGGGAGTATAATCCTATGTTTCCAAGTAATGAGGTACCTGAGGCCCCATCCTCCTAGAAACATGAACCTCTTAAGTTACCTTTTGTTCTGTCTTGACTTTGGCATTGTAGAAGGAGATAGAATCAGGGCCCTCAGGAAGCATTGTGTGCTGCAATTGGCTGAATTTGTCTTGGTCATCTTCTCCCTAGGGAAGACCCAACCCAGCACAGTCCTTTTAGCATGTTGTTGTCAGGATGCACCCTGGAAGGGCTTATGGTGGGCATCAGGGTAGCATTTTGCTGGGTTTGCAAAAGCCCACAAATGGTATCTCATACCCCTGTAGCCTCCATGTCTGTCAGTATCCTTACAGACACTATCCTATAACTTCTACCTGAGCAAGATAACCCATTCTAGACAGGTAGCAGTAGCAAGCATGGTATTACTGTGTCCCCATCCCTTAATAACTGAAAAGAGACCTGTACCTCCCCATCTGCCTGGGCCAGCTATGGGAGAGGCTGGGAACATCCCACATACTACATGTATGTGGAGAGGACAGAGGACAAGGGGTATTGCTTATTGCATCATCCTCAAAGATGAACTTGCCCCCTGCTCTTGTGCTACTCACCAGAGACACAATCCTGCTGACAGGTACCATGCCTGGCCGGATGCTGCTGCCTGGCTTCAGTGCCACCTGCATTTCTTCAGAGATAATAAAGGACTCATTGTACCAGATGTCAAATTCTGCAAGGAGATGAGAAGACAGAACTATGAGGCGTAAGGGACCCTCTAAAGAGGCAAGTAAAGGCCATGTGCATCCATCTGCCTTATTATACCTGTTGCAAGCTCACTGCCTATTCACTTCCTGCTCTGGGGTCCTACCTTGTGCCCATCTCCATCTTTGGCCCTCACAGTCCTAGAAACCACATATCTGAAGCCCCTACCCTCCCCCTGCCTCTTCCAGAAGCATCTTTGAGGATGCTTCCAGAACTCAAGCTGTGGCCTTGCTCTAAGCATCCCTGGGCCTCAGGTGACCAGTCAACCTTCCCAACTGGCGCACCCATGAGCAGACGGTGGCGACACTGATCTACCAGGCGCTGGCAGTACTGGATCTCAGCCCTGAGGTCACGCAGGTCTTGGTATTCACTGCGGTACTGTTTCTTGAGGTCTTTGAGCTTCAGAATCAGCAGGAATTCCTCTTCATCAATGATCATCAACCCCTTGTTTTCATACTCACCTGCAAGGTGATAGAGAAGGTCAAGGAATGAGGAGGTGTCAAACTGGGTGGGGGAGGAAGGCATTCCAGAAGGAAGGCATAGTGCTGGAAAATCATGAAGACAAGAGACCACAGGCAAGGCCAGGGTGTGGCAAGGAGATGGACAAAACCCAAGAGGCCAGGCTGGGCCAGGTACACTGGCTCATGCCTATAATTCCAACACTGGGAGGTAAGGCAGGATTGTTTGAAGCCAGGAATTTGAGACCAACCTGATCAACATAGCAGCCCCATTTCTATCAAAAAATAGAAAAACAGCCTGGGCACCCATAGCACAGTGGTTATGGCGCCAGCCAAAGTGGTGGGTTTGAACCCAGCTTAGGCCAGCTAAACAACTGCAACAAAAAAATAGCCAGGCGTTGTAGTGGGCACCTATAGTCCCAGCTATTTGGGAGGCTGAGGCAAGAGAATCGCTTAAGCCCAAGAGTTTGAGGTTGCTGTGAGCTGTGGCTCAACAGCACTCTACCAAGGGTGACATAATGAGACTCTGTCTCAAAAAAAAATTTTTAAAAATAGAAAAATAGAAATCAAAAAAAAGAAGGCCAGGCTGCCAGGGTTTGTCTCTCTCACAAGGGGAGTGTGCTTAGAGCCATACTGGCATTTTAGGGCAAACAGGAGGGGTGGGCATAGGAGAGAGAAGAGATGACGTGTTCCACATTTATTTTGATCTTTACCCTATTAGTCAAAGATATTTAGTAAGCACTCCTATTACACAAATGTTTATTTTTCTTGTTTATTAGATACATACTGCTGTCATTGGCTAGTACCACAAGGCACTCAGGCAATGTTTCTAATTAGTTAACAGTGATGTAAATCTACATTTCAGGGCGGTGACTGTGGCTCAGAGGTGTAAGGCACCAGCCCCATATGCTGGAGGTGGTGGGTTCAAACCCAGTCCCAGCCAAAAACTGAAAAAAAAAAAAAAATCTACATTTCAGTGATCTTTTTGTTTGTTTTAAATATAGTCTCATTTTGTTACCCAAGCTGGAATGCAGTGACGCCATCATAGCTCACAGTAACTTCAAACTCCAGAGCTCAAGCAATTCTCCTGTCTCAGCCTCCAGAATAGCTGGGACTATATGTGCAAACCATTATGCTTTTCTAATTTTTTTTTTTTTTTTAAGACACAAGGTCTCACTATTGCCCAGGCTAGTCAAATTGTCTTTTTCTGATTTCAACATTTATCAGCTTCCTTCTTGTTAGAGATGATTAGACATCTGTATGTTGAATGGTTGTCAGAGGGCTCCAGGAGGAGGGGTCAATTGTGCTATTACTCTTTTTACATGGATCTTTTTTTTTTTTAAGAGACAGAGTCTTACTTTGTCATCCTCGGTAGAGTGCCATGGCGTCACAGCTCACAGCAACCTCCAGCTCTTGGGCTTAGGTGATTCTCTTGCCTCAGCTTCCCGAGTAGCTGGGACTACAGGCTCCTGCCACACAATACCCGGCTATTTTTTGTTGCAGTTTGGCTAGTGCTGGGTTTGAACCTGCCACCCTCGGTATATGGGGCTGGCGCCCTACCCACTGAGCCACAGGC
>NW_003852477.1:8317653-8324053 GCF_000181295.1 Otolemur garnettii
CTGTGGTCCCAGCTACTTGGGAGGCTGAGGCAAGAGACTCGCTTGAGCCCAGGAGTTGAAGGTTGCTGTAAGCTGTGATGTCATGGCACTCTACCCAGGGGGACAGCTTGAGACTCTGTCTCAAAAAGAAAATAAATAAATAAATAAATAAAAATATTGTTTCTTTCTTCTTCATCTCATGCTTTAAAACTGTCCTTTTTCAGGCTTGGCACCTGTAGCTCAGTGATTAGGGTGCCAGCCACATACACTGGAGCTGGTGGGTTCAAATCCAACCCAGGCCAGCCAAACAACAATGACAACTACAACCAAAAAATAGCCAGGCATTATGGCGAGTGCCTATAGTCTCAGCTACTTGGGAGGCTGAGGCAAGAGAATCGCATAAGCTCAAGAGTTGGAAGTTGCTATGAGCTGTGACACTACAGCACTCTACCAAGGGCAGCATAGTGAGACTCTGTCTCAAAAAAAAAAAGTCCATTTTCAGATATATTTAGGAGTAAATGATATGCCAGCATAGACACATGTATTTTATTTTAAATATGTAGATATGTAATAAAGGGATATATGTGGGCCGGCGCCTGTGGCTCAAGGAATAGGGCACTGGCCCCATATACCGGAGGTGGCGGGTTCAAACCTGGCTCCATCCCTAAAAAAAAGGGGGGGCTATATATGTTCAAAGAAAGTACGGGCAGAGAGGATAAAGAAGTGCTTATTGGTCCTGTAAGACCTTCACTATGTCCACTAATGGTTCTAGGGGTGCATGCCTAGGGCAACCTTCACTGGCCTCCAGTTTCCCAGATGTTTGGGGGCTACCCCCTCTGGAATAGCATGTTATGGTTGGTCTACAGGATCTGAACAGAATAGCCTCAAGAATTTGAAAATAAAGTTTCCCTCTGAGAAGTAAATGAGTAAAATGCACCACCTGTGAGTGAGATGACCCATCTGACCTGCAAGATAAACCAAATGACATTTGGATATCACTCATGAAAGCTAGTCTAGAACGGGGTTATGATTTAGCAAGGGAAAGCCTAGTAACCTGTGGTGTGCCTTGCCTAGAAAAAGAAAATGAGACTGAGCCAGGAATATGAAGAACAGTGCAGTCTCTGAACCACCTGCCTCAGAGTTGGGATGGTCACTAATTAAAATGCAGGTTCTGCTCAGCCTGAGCAAGAGCAAGACCCCATCTTTACTAAAAACAAAAAAACTAGCCAGGCATTGTGGCAGGTGCGTGTAGTCCCAGCTACTCGGGAGGCTGAGGCAAGAGGATCACTTGAGCCCAAGAGTCTGAGGTTGCTGTGAGCTGTGATGATAACATGGAACTCTATCCAGGGTGACAGAGTGAGACTCTATCTTAAAACAAACAAACAAACAAACAAACAAACAAACAAAATGCTCCTTCTGAGCTCTATTCCTTATCTCCCGAGTCAGACTGACTGGCTGTGGGTCTAGGAATTTACATTTACTCAGATGCATCCTCTGTACCCTCAAGCTTGATAATTTTTGGCCTACAGTGTAGGTATTGGGCAGTGCATGCCATAGGGACAAGGGCACCAGGCCAAGGTAACCAATACAGGGGTCTCCGCTTTTTTTTTTTTTTCTTTGAGACAGAGTCTCACTTTGTCACCCTTGGTAGAGTGCTATGGTATCATAGCTCACAGCAACCTCAAACTCTTGTTAAAGAGGCTTAAATGATTCTCTCACCTTAGCCTCCCAAGTAGCTGGGACTATAGGTGCCTGCCACTACGCCTGGCTATTTTTAGAGACAAAGTCTTGCTCTGGCTCAGGCTGGTCTCAAGCTCATGAGCTCAGGCAATCCACCTGCCTCGGCCTCCCAAGTGCTGGGATAACAGGAGTGAGCTACCGTGCCCGGTCTTAAGGTTCCTACTTTTTTGTTTGTTTCTTTTTTCTTTTTTTTTGAGACAGAGTCTCACTTTGTCACCCTCAGTAGTGTGCCACAGCATCATAGCTCACAGCAACCTCAAACTCTTGGGCTCAAGTGATTCTGTTGCCTCAGTCTCCCAAGTAGCTGGGACTATAGGCGCCTGCCACAATGCCCAGCTATTTTTTCTTTTTTTTTCCTTCATTTTTTTTCCTTCATTTTTTTTAGAGACAGTCTTAGTTTGTCACCTTTGGTAGAGTGCTGTGGCGTCACAGCTCACAGCAACCTCCAACTCCTGGGCTTAGGCGATTCTCTTGCCTCAGCCTCCCATGTATCTGGGACTACAGTTGCCTGCCACAACACCCAGCTATTTTTTTGTCGCAATTTGGCTGGGGCCAGGTTTGAGCCCGCCACCCTCGGTATATGGGGCCGGTGCCCTACTCACTGAGCCACTGGCACTGCCCACACCTGGCTATTCTTAGATGAGGTCTTGTTCTGGCTCAGGCTGGTCTCAAACCTGTGAGCTCAGGCAATCCACCCGCCTTGGCCTCCTAAAGTGCTAGGATTTCAGGCATGAGCCACTGCACTCAGCCAGGCTCCCTGCCTGAGCCCCTCCACCATGCTGCCTGCCTTAGGAGATGAGACTCTGCTGCATTGGCACAAATGTCAGGGATTTGGCAATGGGGAAGGGTCCCTTGGCTCTTTAGTATCCACATTCTCATTTCCTTCCTTGGATTCTCATAATCTCATAGTCCCCACCCCTACGGACTGCCCAGGGCAGTGAGGTGAACACATCAGGACCCAGGGACCTGGTCGAGGTCATCAGCTACCCATTTTCCAGGGATACATCTTCAAGACCAAGGGCCTCTTTGTCCATGGACGGCAGCACATATCAGGTGGAATGTGCAGCACCTAGGTCTGAGATAAGGCAATAATGGGGGAGCCACAGGCTGACTGACAAACGAGATGCTGGACCCCCACAGGGGCGGACCATGACCAAGTGATATGACCAGGGGTGAAGGCCATATCCTAGCAATCCCTGCTAGCCCCCTCCCACCTCTGACCTCTAGTGCCTCAGTCCCACTTGGAGCAGGATGACTCTGTGACCCCATAGCCCCCTGACCATCTTTCTCATCACATTTACCTTGCTTCTCCCGTAGTGACTTCTGGAAGTTTAGTGCCTCCTTGGTTACATCAATCTCCCGCTTGATGGCATTGATGCGCTGTATGGTCTCACTGGCCCTTTTCTTTCGTTCATTCAAAATGGATTTGTTTTCTTTGAAAATGCGGTTGATCTCACTACCTCGCTCATTCTTGAAGTCCTCAAAGGCCACAGGCTTGGGCGGTGGGGTGCTGGGTCTAGAGATAAAGGAGGAAGCCAAAGAGGACTTCATTGACATCAGGCACTTCATTTTTCTTCCTGGGGCTTTTATGGGCAGAAGGCAGAGGTCCTAGTCACCACCTGCTTCAGATAGGAGCTAAACTATGCAGGAATCATTCATCATTTTTGTTTTACTCAGTATACAAGGGCACACGTCCATGGCAGAAAATGAGAAAAATAAGTAAAAGTGTAAGAAACAGAACAGAACAAAAACTATTCACTTCCTTTCATTCAACCACACTTTCATGTATCACCTTCTGGATTTCTTTAACGTACTTTTGAATGGTTGAAGCCATGCAGTATGTTTGTTTATTTACTTATTTTATTTATTGATTGATTGATTGACATGGGCTCTTGCTGTGATGTTCTATTTATTTATTCCTTTATTTAGTTATAGAGATTTATTTATTTATAGAGATGGGGGTATTGCTGTGTTGACCAGGCTGGAGTGCAATGACTATTTACAGGTGTGATGGTAGAACACTACAGCCTCAAACTCCTGGGCTCAAGCAATCCTCCTACCTCAGCCTCCATGGTAGCTAGGACTACAAGCTTGCGCCACTGCACCTGGCTCTGTATAATTTTGCATCTTACTTTTTTTCTTTTTCTTTCTTTCTTTTTTTTTTTTTAACTCAGAGTCTCTTGGCTCAGCACCTGTGGCTCAAGCAGCTAAGGCACTAGCCACATACACCTGAGTTGGTGGGTTTGAATCCAGCCCGGGCCCACCAAACAACAATGACAGCTGCAACCAAAAAATAGCCAAGTGTTGTGGTGGGCGCCTGTAGTCCCAGTTACTTGGGAGGCTGAGGCAGGACACTCACTTGAGCCTAGGAGTTAGAGGTTGCTGTGAGCTGTGATGCCACGGCATTCTACCCAGGGGGACAGCTTGAGGCTCTGTCTCAAAAACAAAAACAAAAACAAAAAAACCCACAGAGTCTCACTATGTCACCCTGGGTAGAGGGCCATGGTGTCACAGCTCACAGTAACCTCCAACCCTTGGGCTTAAATGATTCTCTTGCCTCAGCCTCCCAAGGAGCTGCAACTACAGGCACCTGCCACAACGCCCACCTATTTTTTAGGTGCAGTTGTCATTGTTGTTTAGCTGGCCTGAGCTGGGTTCAAACCTGCCAGCCTTGGTATATGTGGCTGGTACCATAACCACTGTGCTATGGGCTCTGAGCCTCAAGCTGTCACCCTCAGTAGAGTGCTGTGGCATCACAGCTCATAGCAACCTCCAGCTCCCGGGCTCAAGTGATTCTTCTGCCTCTGCCTCCCAAGTAACTGGGACGACAGATGCCTGACACAATGCCTGGCTATTTTTTGGTTGCAGCCCTCATTGTGTTTTTTGTTTTTGTTTTTTGTTTTTTTTTTTTTGCAGTTTTTGGCCAGGGTTGGGTTTGAACTCGCCACCTCCGGCATATGGGGCCAGTGCCCTACTCCTTTGAGCCACAGGTGCTGCCCACAGCCGTCATTGTTGTTTGGCAGGCCCACGCTGGATTCGAACCCGCCAGCTCAGGTGTGTGTGGCTGGCACCCTAGCTGCTTGAGCCACAGGTGCTGAGCCACCTCATTTTACTTTTTACATAGAAGCATTCTTTCATGCTATTAAAAACTCCTTGAGATATAAGATGTAGTGTTGGGGCATGGGAAAGTGGATTGATGTAGGCAACTTACTTTGACATGTATCAAAAAAATAAGTTTGGCTTAGTGCCCACAGCACAATGGGTATGGCCCCAATCACATACACTGAGGGTGGCGGGTTTGAACGCAGAACAGGCCAGCTAAACAACAATGACAACTGCAACAAAAAATAGCCGAGTGTAATCCCAGCTAGTTGGGAGGCGGAGGCAAGAGAACCACTTAAGCCCAAAACCACTTAAGCCCAAAACAAAAAATAAGATGGAGGGATAGAGAGTTAATCAGATGATGAAATAAACATGGTAAAAGGTTAACTGCAGAATTTGGAGAGTATTTGGTATATAGATGCTCACTGCACAATTCTCTCAGCCTTTCTGAATGTTTGTAAATGTTCATGGGCTAGGGGAAAAAATTCATGTACATCTTTGCACAACACACAGGGAAAAATAATGATTCACTTAGTACCCTTTCCCTAATGTTGTCTATTGAAGGAATTTCAAAACAGACTTATTTTTGCTTTTTTAATTAATGATACAATGAATATCCTTTTTTTTTTTTTTTTTTTTGAGACAGAGAGTCTCACTTTGTCACCCTGGGTAGAGTGTTATGGCATCATAGCTTATAGCAACCTCAAATTCTTAGGCTCAAATGATTCTCTTGCCTCAGCCTCCCAAGTAGCTGGGACTACGGGTGCCTACCACAATGCCTGGCTGTTTTTATTTTTATTTATTTATTTATTAGAGACAAAGTCTCACTTTGTCTCCCTCTGTAGTGTGCTGTGACATCACAACTCACAGCAACCTCCAGCTCTTGGGCGTAGGTGATTCTCTTGCCTCAGCCTCCTGAACAGTGTGGTCTATAGGCGCCTGCCACAATGCTTGGCTATTTTTTTGTTGCAGTTTGGCCAGGACTGGGTTCAAACCCACCACCCTAGGTATATGAGGCCAGGGCCCTACTCACTGAGCAACAGGCGCTGCCCATTTATTTATTTTTTAAAGCATTTGCTGCAGGTGGTGCCCACAGCTCAGTGAGTAGGGTGCTGGCCACATACACTGAGGCTGGCAGGTTCGAACCCAGCCTCGGACGGCAACAACAACAAAAAATAGCTGGGCATGTGTCAGGTACCTGTAGTCCTAGATACTTGGGAGGCTGAGGCAAGAGGATCACTTGAGCCCAAGAGTTTGAGGTTGCTGTGAGCTGTGACACTATAGCACTCTACCAAGGGCAACATAGTAAGAATTTGTCTCAAAAAAAAAAAGGCTCGATGCCTGTGGCTCAAGCTGCTAAAGCGCCAGCCACATACACCTGAGCTGGCAGGTTTGAATCCAACCCGGCCCATCAAAACAATGACACCTGCAACCAAAAAATGGATAGGCGTTGTGGTGGGCACCTCCAGCTACTTGGGAGGTGGAGGCAGGAGAATCGCTTAAGCCCAGGAGTTGGAGGAGTCCTGTTAGCTGTGACACCATGGCACTCTACCCAGGGTGACAGCTTGAGGCTCTGTCT
>NW_003852477.1:8324073-8329023 GCF_000181295.1 Otolemur garnettii
AAAAAAAAAAAAAAAGTTTGCTGCTATTTATTTATTTATTTATAGACAGAATCTCAAGCTGTTGCCCTGGGTAGAGTGCTGTGGCATCATAACTCACAACAACCCTCCAACTCTTGGGCTTAAGTGATTCTCTTGCCTCAGCTTTTCTATTTTTAGTAGAGATGAGGTCTCGCTTTTGCTCAGGCTGGTCTCGAACCTCTGAGTCAGGGCAATTCATCAGCCTCAGCTTCCCAAAGGGCGAGGATTACAGGCATAAGCCACCATGCCCAGCCAATGAATATGTTTTTTTTTTTTAAATGAATATATTTTTGTATAAATATCTCTATTTCCTTAGAATAGATGCCTAAAAACTCAATTAATGACTCAATGGGGAGGGGAGCTAGGTGACTGGAAGAAAGGAAAGGAGTTAAATTCATTCATATCTTGAGAGTTTTGTAGCTTTTTAATGTATTACATATGTAAAAGATATATAACTTTAATTAAATAATTGCTATTTGGAGGGTCTAAAATGATCCTATGTTTAATTATGTGTCTTTGTGGATGACTTCTAAGGTTGGTTCATTTTGCATGTGTTAAAGACGTCATGCTTCTTCTTTTTGGGACCATGTTCCTAGTCTTTGTTCATTTTCCCCTGTTTTATTTCTCTTCTATCTGCAGACACTCTTTACATGTTCAGGATCACACATTTTTGTTTGATGTGGTGCAGGAATTAACATTAGATGGTTACCTAGGTGGGCGAGATTCTTCTTTTGGAGAGTCTGAAGGAAGGGGCTCAATGCTGGAGGTTTCCCGGTCCCGCAGAAGCACTTCTTTGACATCTGCATCCTTGGAGGGTGGGACCAACTGGGTCTTAGAAGTGGAAACTACTTCCAGGTCCTTGCCACTCATAGGGCTGCCAGCACCTTCCTTTCTTGCAAAGGAGCTGGAAGGAGAAGGCAGGGAGCCCCAGGGCTCAGTCATGAATGGGCAGAGAGGTATCTCAGATGCTGAGGTAAGTGACCTTTCCCAGCCCTCACTGTACCAGGTCTTCTACCCCCACCCCCTACCTTGTTAATATACCTAGGCCAAAGGGCAAAGACTTTGACCCTAAGCCACACAGATAGGGAGAGAGAGGAGAGCACTTTCCCCCCTCTCCTTTTTTCAGAACAAGGTGCTCTCAGCAGTCTCAGCAAGGAACACCCAGGAAGAATGGGTATAGTCTCCATGGCTTGAAAGTGTATGGATCCATTATAGCTGTTGAGGTATGAGACACACAGGCATCCCTGGGAAGAACTGATAGAGCCCCCACCCAGGTGGGAGTCTGCCCTACTGCTCTGACCAGTGCACACTCTGTTCTTGCCATACATCAGGGCCTACACCAGCTCCTAGAAAAGTAGTCATCCTCTCTCTTCAGGTGACAGTGCCCAGTGTTATCTTTCCTTCAGGAGAGACACATCTGAACAGGACTGAACTGAAGGAAGACATCCAAAGTTCTTCCCACCATTCCCTCTTCTTTTCTTCTTGCTGCTACCGGACTCCTGTCCTACGTGCGATAGTTTTCTACAATCAGCTTTTTTTTTTCTTTTTTTTTGAGACACAGTCTCACTATGTCACCTTTGGTAGAATGCCATGGTATCACAGCTCACAGTAACCTCCAACGCTCAGGCTTAAGTGATTCTCTTGCCTCAGCCTCCCAAGTAGCTGGGACTACAGGTGCCACCACAGTGACCAGCTATTTTTTTGTTGTTGTCATTGTTATTTAGCAGGCCCAGGCCAGGTTCAAACCCACCAGCGCCCTAACCACTGAGCTACAGGCACTTAGCTTCTATAATCAGCTTTGATTTATGTGTAGCAACTGTGTTCACTCACTTAGCCTCATGATAACACTGATGTCTTTGATGCTGGTAGAGCTAAGTTAATATCAGACAAACTAAAATGAAGATTACGGGCAGCACCTGTGGCTCAGTGAGTAGGGCGCCGGCCCCATATACCAAGGGTGGTGGGTTCACAGCCGGCCCCAACCAAACTGCAACAAAAAATAGCCAGGCATTGTGGTGGATGCCTATAGTCCTAGCTACTCAGGAGGCTGAGGCAAGAGAATCGCCTAAGCCCAAGAGCTGGAGGTTGCTGTGAGCTGTGACACCATGGCATTCTATGAAGGGCCACAAAGTGAGACTCTGTCTCAAAAAAAAAAAGAAAGAAAGAAAGAAGAAGCACAGAGAAGGGAGAAGAGCCCAGGCATTAACTCTAAAGCCTGTGCTCTTGGCCACTGCTATACAACAGTGCCTCCTGAGGAGGGTGGGCTCATCAAGTAAATGTAAATATTCTTCCCACCTTGCACATGCAAATGAGTCTGGCCAGAAAGGGAATTAGGTTTATAGGTGACCTGAGTGCCAGTCAGCAGAAGGACCCTGTTAAAGTGGAGGGAAGGGTACAAAGAAGTACCAGAAAACATAAACTCTGAGTGCTGGTCAGGCTTCTTGCTGCAACTCTACTACTCATTAGTGGCGTGATCTTGGGAAGTGAGCCTCAGTTTTCTCATCAGTATAATGAAGACATTAACTCCCACCTCACAAAGTTGCTGTAGGGTGAGAGGTATCGTGGCTGGTTCCAAACTAGCTCTAGCCTGGGACCCACAGATTTGCTAGTATTGGCACCAGTGATGTCCATTTTAGCTGAGAGACAAGGGTGGAGGTGGGAGCAGATCACGCCCTCCCATTCATCTACCACAGAAGGAGGCAGAGCAGCCAAAGTCACTCACCTGACCTGCTCTTTGAATGTTTTCCTGGACTTAGGCTTCTTCCCCTGTTTGGAAGAGGAAGGAGCAATCCCCACTCCAAACCCTTGTCCATCGGGCTCGCCCACTAGGTGGCCATCAACATCCATAATCCCCGCCTAGATAGAGAGACCAGCCAAAGGTTCATGAGTTAGAGTAAGGATTGGGGCCCCTCAAGGACACAAGTGTATATGGCCCAAGGCTCTAGGTGGGCATACTTAGTCCATGTACTAAGGTTTAGCTGCTATAAATGCCAGCTTCAGGCTGTCCCCAACAGAGCTGTCCCTGACCACCCTACCAAATGTCTACTTTCCATATCAACCCACCTCACAAGGCTGGTGCTTCATTCCATATTCTGGGGATCTAAGGGTTTGTTTCCAACCTAACTCCAGGAATTGGTGTTGCTTATTATTATTTTTTGTGGGGGTTTTTTTGTTTTTTTTTTTTTTGAGACAGAATCTTACTATGTTACCCTCAGTAGAGTGCTGGGGCATCACAGAAAGCAGCAACCTCCAATTCTTGGGCTTAAGCGATTCTCTTGCCTCAGCCCTCCAAGTAGCTGGGACTACAGGCACCTGCCACAATGCCCGGCTATTTTCTTGTTGCAGTTGTCACTGTTGTTTAGCTGGTCTGGGCCAGGCTCAAAAACACCAACCTCAATGCACGTGACTGGCACGGTAACCACTGTGCTACGGGTGCTGAGCCAGTCTTGCTTATTATTAACCATGTCTCCAATTGATAGAAATCATTTTCAATTCAAAAGTGGTATACTGTTACACAAGTTACCCCATGAATACCTGTGCTCATCTTGGTATTAATCTTTATCTTTTACAATCCTAGCTCTGGTTTAATACATGTCACTTACAGCCTTTGCAAAGATCTGTGGATGGAAAATCTGAAGTGAGTATTGTCAAAGAGAGGCAACCATGCTTACCTTCTGGACAGCAGAAATGGTTGCAAAGTCATTCTTGTCTATGAGGGTGTATTTCCTACGCAAAGCCAGCTCCACTTCCTGTTCCTGTTGGCTTGGGAGAGAGAAAGAACACCTTATACCCAGGGCTGAGTTCAACTCACTGGGGTAAAAACTAAGTCCTTTAGGTGAGGACTTAGTTTCACGATGGAGCCATGCCCTCATCATGAACCAGATTAAACAGACAAAGGGCTCATTCCCCCTCCTCTAGTGCACCAACTCATCATCCAGCCTCAAAATTTGTAGTGGCTACCCTTCTGTGCCAGATGTGTCTGCTCCAAGATGACATTTAACAAGGATTGTAAGCCTAATTTGGGACCATACTCACCCACCAAGGTTCTGTCTCTAGCAGGCCTCTTTGAATCATGTGATCAGTTTCTGTGATATGCCCCAGCAAAAGCCACTCAGGCTACGGGGATGTCTACACCTGAATAAGCCACAAATACCTCCTAAGGTAGAGCGGGTAGGGAATATTCACACTGTCTTGCTCTGGGCACACTCAGATCTGGCACTCCATAAAGACCTGCCACAAGACAGAAAGGGGTACTTCTGGAGAAAAGTGCCTAGATCATGGGAAATGAAAATGGCAGCCTGGGGTGGCGCCTGTGGCTCAGTGGGTAGGGCACCAGCCCCATATACCGAGGGTGACGGTTCGAACCCAGCCGTGGCCAAACTGCAACAAAAAATAGCTGGGTATTGTGGTGGGCACCTGTAGTCCCAGCTACTCAGGAGGCTGAGGGAAAAGAATCGCCAAAGCCCAGGAGTTGGAGGTTGCTGTGAGCTGTGATGCCATGGCACTCTCCTGAGGGTGACAAAGTGAGACTCTGTCTCTAAAAAAAAAATAAGAAAGAAAAGAAAATGGCAGCCTGACGTTTGAGTGAGGTGTAGGGGAAAGGGACCCTCACCTCAGAACCACACGGAACTGGTTGAATACCTCCTGGATCTGTCTGAGGTTGATTATCTAGAGGGAAAAAAGCAAAGGAGAGGTTAGACTACAGGCACCATAGACTGGCTATGCTGTGTCTATGTTAGTAGAGAAATCAGGACCCCTTAGCTGACACCTGGACCATCTGCTTGAGAAGGGGGTATCTGCAAACAGCCTCTCAGCAAAGTGGTAGTCAAGCCCTCTGCAAGAGCAGAGAAACATCTGATTAATAGCTTTAGATTAGTTTTTTTTTTTTTTTTTTTTTTTTTTTGACCTCTTCAGGTCATAAACTTATTGCTT
>NW_003852477.1:8329640-8336281 GCF_000181295.1 Otolemur garnettii
CACTGCCCTCATTTTTTTTCTTTTTTTTTTTTTTTGAGGATCTCACTGTGTCGTCCTAAGTAAAGTATAGTGGAGTCACAGCTCACAGCTACCTCAAACTCTTGGGCTTAAGCAATTTTCTTGCCTCAGCCTCCCAAGTAGCTGGGACTATAGGCGCCCATCACAATGCATGGCTATTTTTTGTTGCAGTTGACATTGTTGTTTAGCTGGCCCAGACTGGTTTCAAACCCTCCAGCCTTGGTGTATGTGGCTGGCGCTGTAACCACTTTGCTATGAGCATTGAGCCAAAAAAAGAAAATACCTTTCAAAAAATCTTTTTGTTTTGTTTTGTTTTTTGACTGGGGCTGGGTTCGAACCTGCCACCTCCAGCATATGGGGCTGGTGCCCTACCTTTTGAGCCACAGGCACCACCCTAAAATCTTTTCAATAAACATATTTCCTTAGCTTTCTCCAGCTTCCAAAAGGTTCAACCTGTTGTTTTTACATGGAGTCCATTTACAAAAAACCTCTCTGCATGGGCACTGTCTTCTCTTCTAGTTCTAAAGCCCACAGCATTAACTTTGATCAAAGGTTAGTTTGGGACTGCCCCTCCCTGGAAGGCCAGAAGAGCCCACCCCTCAGTTATTCAAGGCCTGCTATCATGGATGTCCATAGTAACAGCCAGAGGGGATTTGGGATGGGGGAGACTGATCATGTGGCCTGTACAGTAAAAACAGGATGCATCTTTCCCCCCATGACCCTTACTTGTGTGGCTGCTATTTCCCCCAGGGGACCCTGGCAGTCTGCCTTATAGACAAATAGCATGACCACCATCCTTTGTCAGTTTTATTCTGTGGGGCACACCAAACACCTGAGGTGCAGCAGCTCATTTAATCTCAGCTTGATTTCTTTCCCATGGTGCAGGTGAGGGCACTGAAGTACATGAGATTGAGGATTTTGCTGAGGTCTATCCCAGGAAGCCTGGTTTGAGAACCTGTACGTGTATTTCCTGATATAGGCTGAAGGGCCCCTGACATCTGGGTGCAGCACCATGCTCCACCCACTACACCCACTCTGTGTGAGGTTCTGAGGCCAGCACAACACAAATAGGGGTGTGTCCAGGACAGAGAGCCTCAGGCCAGCACAGTATCATGGTCCCACAGAGGGGATCCTTACATCGATCTCATCCAGGGTCCCCTCCAGATATCTCCGGACCTGGGAGTTGATCTCAGCAATCTGGACTTCATCCATGGGGTCGTAGGTCACCAGGGTACGGTTGGCCTTGAAGGGGAATAAAGAGCATGTGGATACACAATAAGGACCTGAGCCTAAGCAGGAGTAGCAGGGGCTATTCTGAGAGCCAAAGTAGGGAAGCGGGGCATAAGTCCTGATGGCTGCCTAAACTGGCTTTGTTTCCTTCCTCATCCAGCCCTGGCAGATTGGGTCAGAAAGGGATAATGAGGTGGGGGAGAGAAGGAAAGGCCTCTGCTCATGGTGGGTGAACTCTACACAGAGTCTCAGCAGACTCTGTAGGATGAGGACCATACAGGGGCTCTGACTCTGCCTTGAGTCAAGACCATAAACATCAGCCTAGAAAGGCTGCCAGAGGACTCCTACTCCCTTCCCTCATAGCCCCCCACTGCTGCCCCTTCCCTGTCATCCAGTCTCCCACCTCCCTATTGGACCTTGACCCTTATGCTGCCTGCCCCTGGTCCCAGGATCTCCCCCCTCCTCCCTTGTCTTTTGCCTCTTACCAGGCTGTCATGGATGGCCAGCTCCTGCTTGAGCAGTGCTAGCTCTTTCTCCAGGTTCTTGACCATTCGCTGCCAGGAAAACATGGGGGTGGGGGCAATGGGAAGGGTCATCAGAGAAGTTATCCTGTCTCTTCCACATCAAGCACACAATTCCTCGTTCTGTGCCCAGACATCTTGGTCAATCCTGGTAATCCATGGGGTATACTCTCAGCTTTTGGGTGATTCTCTCCCTACTGGTAACCCTCCACCAACTGGGGTGAGTTAGGGTTGAAGAGGGCCAGAGCAGTCCACTGGCCTTTGCCTCTTCCAGCAGGGAAGACTGAGAACAGAGTGAGCACAAGCCACAGGGCCACCTCAAACCCCAGTCCCAGGACCTCCAGGTTCTTTCCAGTCTACCACGGAATGGACAATGGGTCCATTCAGCACAGCCCATGGACTCCAGGATACTTTTCATGCATAGTCGTAATTCTTATCCTCCTTTTGCTGCAAGAACATCTTCATCTTCATTTATTAGTGTCCTTACAGATTTCCATATGATAACACAGTGACCTACTAGGCTCTATGAGTCTGTATTCAGTCCCTCTTTGTATTGCTCTCCCTGCCTCACTCTACTCCCACCAAATTTGTACATTCCCACCTTTGTATTGTCTGTCCACTGCCATATGATGTTCTTTTCCCAGGCACTTCCATGACTCATCCTCATCTCCTTAAAAACTTTGTTCAAAAGCCTCTACATTAGGTGCACCACAAACACTCTATTTAAAATTGCAATACCTTCCCCAACCATTCTAAAAATTACAATTTTTTTAATGGCATATATTACCTAACATACTCTAAACCAGTGCTGTCAATGTTTTCTGCAATGATGGAAACGTTCCCTGTCTGTGCTATCTAGTAGGGTAGCCACAAGCCACATACAGCTATAGAATGCTTGAAACGTGGCTTAGTGGAACAAGACAGTGAATCTTAATGTTAAATAATTTAAGCAGCCACATGGGAGTAGCAGTTACCATATTGGACAGTGAAGCTTTAGAACTTACCTATTTATTGTAATGATTATTATTATTATTTATTGAGACAGAGTCTCACTATGTCGCCCTCAGTAGAGTGCAGTGGCATCACAGCTCATAGCAACCTTAAAGTCTTGGGCTTAAATGATTCACTTGCATCAGCCTCCCAAGTAGGTAGGACTATAGGCACCTGTCACAACGCCCATCTATTTTTTGGTTGTAGTTGTCATTGTTGTTTGGCAGGCCCGGGCTGGGTTCGAACCTACCAGCTCTGGTGTATGTAGCTGGTGCCCTCGCCACTGAGCTACATGGTCCCAAGCCATATTTATTGTGATGATTAATATCTATTTCCCCTACCCCTGACAGAGTATAAGCACAGACAAAGATTTGTGTTTCTGTTTGTATAGTCATGTATCCTACATGCTTCAAAAAGTACCTGGTACAGGGTGGTGCCTGTGGCTCAGTGGGTAAGGCGCCGGCCCCATATACCGAGGGTGGTGGGTTCAAACCCGGCCCCAGCCAAACTGCAACAAAAAAATAGCCAGGCGTTGTGACAGGCACATGTAGTCTCAGATACTTGGGAGGCTGAGGCAAGAGAATTGCTTAAGCCCAGGAGTTGGAGGTTGCTGTGAGGTGTGTGACACCACAGCACTCTACCGAGGGCGATAAAGTGAGACCCTGTCTCTACAGAAAAAAAAAAAAAGTACCTGGTACATAGTAAGCACTCCATATATTTCAGTTGAATGGATAAATGATACATTTTGAGAAGCAGAATTGCTAAATAATTTTATATTTGAAAGCTATTGTCTTAGTGTCTTCCATGAAAGAGGCACAAGGGACTTATACTGAGAACCCTTGCTGCATACAACAGGACTTCCTTTAGTTGCCATAAATGGACCACTGGAGGGAGCCCCTAACACCTGGATCCCAGGACTAATGACCAAAGTTGTAACAAGTCCACTGCTCCAATGACCCTCTCCCAGACCAAAAGCCTGCTGTAGTCTAGCCCTCATCCAATCAGGTCACCTAGTCAGCAAGGCCCACCTGACACTAGGCCCTCACAAAGCAAAAGGTGACAGACCCCTGGCATCCTGGTGGCTCTGTGATAATTAAAGCCAAAGCCTGGGACTCAAGGTACATGACCAGGGTCCAAATCCTGGCTCTGCTTCTCTGGGTATCCATAAGGTCTCTTTAGGTATGGACTTCCTATGGGATCAAGGGGAGAGGCTTGGCGGCCAGTCCCACTTGTCTGCATCCCCTCCTTCACTCAGAAGAAAATGCAACATGGCTCAGCTAAAGAATATCTGGCTGAGCCATTGGGGACCTCCAGCTTGATGACTCTGTTCAGGAGAGCCAGGTTCAGATATCTGGGCCAGACAGAGGTGATGCGAGGAAATGGACCCTTTGCTCCCACAGGACATTGCCTCTAAGTCACACCTTGAGAGAATGCAAGCTGATTTTCCTAATGCCTGTTAGGATTAGTGGCCTCCCAGTTACCTTCTTCTACTGACTGGAGAGCAGAGGCCTGGAAACACAGGGCTGGGGCAGCAGATCCCAGAGTACAGGATCTGGCAGAACTTCCTCTGTAAAAACCATGGGTAGGCTCCACACCTGTGGCTCAAGCGGCTAAGGCGCCAGCCACATACACCTGAGCTGGCAAGTTCGAATCCAGCCTGGGCCGGACAAACAACAATGCTAGCTGCAACCAAAAAATAGCCAGGTGTTGTGGCAGGCACCTGTAGTCCCAGCTACTTGGGAGGCAGAGGCAGGAGAATCGCTTGAGCCCAGGAGTTAGAGGTTGCTGTGAGCTGTGATGCCACTGTACTCTACCCAAGAGGACAGCTTGAGGCTCTGTCTCAAAACAAAAAACAAAAAAAAACAAACCACGGGTATTTTACAGCTGGAAAACATGCCTTGGAAACAATAAACTCTAGTAACGTGGTCAGGTGTTTTCATCTTAAATGTAATGAAGATAATCTAGAGAGTTCTGCTGAAGTGCACACGAGGCTCAGGGCAGCTTGGGCAGTTTCTCCACCTTTTTTCTTTTAAATACCCTATGGTCAGTTAATTAAGTTTCCCAATTTTGATCCCACAGCAGCCTGCAGGTATATTTTTTTCTTGGTAGAGTGGGATACACCAAGTCTCTCCCTGCTGTTTATGTCTGAGGCTTACAACCCTTTACACCACATCACAGAATCACAGATGGACAGAGTGGGAAGGTCACTGAAGATCTTCAGTCCAGTCCTCCAGTCTCCTTGTTCACAGATGAAAAACCTGAGAAAGGCCTGGTGCCTGTGGCTCAAGTGGATAAGGCGCCAGCCACATACACCTAAGGTGGCAGGTTCGAATCCAGCCCTGGCCCGCCAAAACAACAATGACAGCTGCAACCAAAAAATAGCTGGGCATTGTGGCGGGCACCTGTAGTCCCAGCTACTTGGGAGGTGGAGGCAGGAGACTCGCTTGAGCCCAGGCGTTGGAGGTTGCTGTGAGCTGTGACACCACAGCACTCTACCAAGGGTGATAAAATAAGACTCTGTCTCTAAAAAAGGGAAAAAAAACAACCTGAGAAAACCACCTCCAATTCTGACTTCAACAGCATTCTGCCACCATACAGGCTTCGGGTTTTTTTTGTTTTTTTGAAGTTTTTGGCCAGGGCTGGGTTTGAACCCACCACCTCAAGCATATGGGGCCGGTGCCCTACTCCTTTGAGCCACAGGCACCACCCTGTTTTTGTTTTTTCTTAAAAGATAGGGTCCTGGCTGGGCATGGTAGTTCACACCTGTAATCCCAGCACTGGGGAGCAAATGCGGGTGGATTGCCTAAACTCACAGGTTTGAGACCAGCCTGAGTCAGGGCAAGACCCGTCTCTTAAAAAAACAGCCAGGCATTGTGGCAGGCACCTATAGGAGAGGAGCACTTGAACCCAAGAGTTTGAGGTTGCTGTGAGCTAAGATACCATAGCACTCTACCAAGGGTGACCAAGTGAGATTGTCTCAAAATAAATAAATAAAAGATTGGGTCCTAGGGTGGCACCTGTGGCTCAAAAGAGTAAGGTGCTGGCCCCACATGCTAGAGGTGGTGGGTTCAAATCCAGCCCTGGTCAAAAAAAAAAAAGAAAAAGATAGGGTCCTACTTTGTCATCCAGCTGGAGTGCACTGCAGTGCAATCACACCTCACTATAACCTCAAACTCACTTGAGCCTCCCACCTCAGCCTCCTGAGTAGCAAGGACTACAGTCCTTGTGTGCTAATTAAGTTTTTTGTAGAAATGGTGTCTCACTATATTGCCCAGACTGGTCTTAAAGTCCTAGGCTTAAGCTATCCTCCTTAGGATGGATGGCACTTTTAGGCCTCAGCCTCCCAAAGTGCTGGGATTACAGGTGTGAGCCAATGTGCCTAGCTGTTTTTTTTTGTTGTTTGTTTTTGTTTTTTGCAGTTTTTGGCCAGGGCCAGGTTTGAACCCACCACCTCTGGTATATGGAGCTGGCAACCTACTGCTCTGTTTTTTGGTTTTATATTGCATTTAATCAGTGTTTGCCACTGATGGCAGCATGGCTTAGTCCTGTTTTTTTGTTTTTGTTTTTGTTTTTTAAGTAAAACATTTCAGGGCTAGGCGAGGTGGCTCACACGTGTAATCCTAGTACTCTGGGAGGCTGAGGCAGGTAGACTGCCTGAGCTCAAGGGTTCAAGACTAGCCTGAGCAAGAGCAAGACCCCGTCTCTAAAAATAGCCAGGTGTTGTGGGTGTCTATAGTTCCAGCTACTTGGAGGCTGAGGCAAGAGAATTGCCTGAGCCCAAGAGTTTGAGGTAACTATGAGCTACCCTGCCATCCCAGAGGCAACCTCTTGCTTTAATTTGGTCTTTTCACTCTCACACATTTTTTTTTCTTGAGACAGAGT
>NW_003852477.1:8337353-8338792 GCF_000181295.1 Otolemur garnettii
GTAGAGTGCCTCTGCCTCCCAAGTAGCTGGGACTACAGGCGCCCGCCACAACGCCCGGCTATTCTTTGGTTGCAGCCATCATTGTTGTTTGGCGGGTCGGGGCTGGGGATTCCAACATGCCACCTTAGGTGTACGTGGCTGGCGCCTTAGCCGGTTGAACTATAGGCGCCAAGCCCCTAACTGTATTCTTAAGAGTTTTCTATAATTGATTTTACATTAAATTTTCTCCATAACAAGTTTGAAGATGTATGTCATTTCCTCATCCCACATACTTTATTCCACAAAATGTTCAAACCAAGCATCTGATGACCAGGTATCTCTGTCGTTACCTCTGTTACTTTATTTTGCTAAGGAATATGAAACTACTTCAAGTCTACACCAGAGTTCAAGCTCTTAGATATTTGTCCTCGTTTGCATTTTAGGAAGCACGACTAAGGGTCATATGTCACTACATAATTGAGATTACGACAATGAGCTTTTTTGTTTTTTTGGTTTTTTTTAAGTCTGCCTACCAAGTTCTACTTCACTCCTGGGCTCTCTACCTCCCCTATCAGATTAGATTTGGGAGGAGGTCATTTTGTTCAAAGTCCCTCAACTTCTTCAATACTCAATCATATCTGAGTTTATTTAAAAGAGATTTAAAAAAGAAGCCTACCTCTTTTTATTCTTCCACCAAGAAAATGTTAAAACTCTGACAAAAGCTTACTATCTGTCCCAACTCCATTCTGTCAAGATAGCTCCCCATCGCTATGACAGCAGTGGGAGGATGCACATTACCCACTCCTATGGGCACTATCATGATACCACAGTCTGGACCTTTTTGAACTGTTCAACTATTTCTTTTTCTTTCCTTTTTTTTTTTTTTTTTTTTTTTGAGACAGTGTTCCCTCAAGAAAAGTATTTGAATCTTTGTAAATCTCTTCTTCATATGACAAGTTTTCTTCCTCTTGTTGCATTTCTATTTGATCCTTATATTCTTTCATTTTGTCTTCATCTGTCTCTCCTTCATCCAAATACTCACATTTTGTATTTGGAGCAGAAGTATCATAAGAAGCCCTGCACATTTCTCTTGTTTCAGCAATTTCTCTTTGCTCATCTTTGCTACTTAACACAGTGCCAATGCTGTCAGCACTTTCAGCTCCCAACTGCTGAGTGAGGAGCTGTCGCTGTAACTTCTGCCACTTCTAGATCTCCTGCAAGCACTGTCCATGTCCTAACTCCTCTTTTCACCACCTTGAACAGTTGCAAATTGCGAGGGAACCCTTGCTCAGTCTTTCCTCAGAGTCTGTGGAACACTCTTTTCACCGAGAGCTGCTGGCAGCAAGTATCCCCTTGGTTGCTGGGACTCTCAACTGTACACCTATATTTCTCAAAGCGTGCGCCCAGAGCAGCAGCAGTAGCAGCAGCACCTAGCAACTTCTCAGCAATGTAAATCTTTT
>NW_003852477.1:8339860-8348705 GCF_000181295.1 Otolemur garnettii
CGGCACTCTACCCAGGGGGATAGCTTGAGGCTCTGTCTCAAAAAAAAAAAAAAAAAGATTTAGAATCTGAAAGGTTTAACTGGTTTGTAATCACCTTAGGATATGCAATTGCTCTTGTCTCTAGTAACTACAATTCTATAAACATCTTCAAGGAACATCAAATTAATGATAAATGTGTTTTTACTATACTAGATGTTCTCAAAACACTCCCCAAAGTGGTTGTATCTGTTACAACCCCCCTAGAAATGGCCAAGAGTTCCTGTTTCTCCACATTCTCCTCATCCTTTTGTGTTATCAGAAAAATTCTAGTTTCTGCTAGTTTCAGAGTGGAATTCTACTGAGGTTTTAATTTGTATTTCCTTGGTTAATGTTCATGTTGTGCATTCTTTATCGGTCAGTTCTCTTTGGAGGAAAGATATTCTGTAGTGACTCAGGCTGGGAGGAAAGAAGTTCTACAGTGACATAGACAATTCTGAAAGATAGTCCACACTGATTTAGTTCTGAAACACTTAGCTCTAAGGAAATCTCATGAAGAAGCCCAAGGTATCCAAACTTCCCCTGCATGTGAACTGAGTAATCACCTTTCACCTTTGTGTCAGCCCTGTGGTTCTCCAGGGACTCTAAAGACTCTGGCCTATCCCAGAGTGGAAAGGGACTGATGCAGGGATGCCTGGTTATCTTTGGTTGAAGAAAGAAATGAAAGAGGCTTGTGTGACCCAGGTAGCAAATCCACACACCTTCCCCACAGTGAGCCACCTATCCACAAGCCCCTTAATACCTCAGCATCATACTTTTCGTTGATGGCAGGCTCCGTGGTGACCAGTTTCATCCTACTGGCAAATCGCAGAGAAGACAGCTGAAAAAGAGAAGACCAGGTAGACATCAGATGGCTCTTCACTAAAGTGAGACCCCAAGAGATCAGCCTTCTCAGAGACTTGCCTGCCCTCTCCTGGTTCTTCAAGTTGTCTTGTCCAAACCACCATGTTGGTTTACTTCCCTGAGAGGACACTGATCAAAAGAGCTCTCAGCAGTGCAGTCCCCAAGTGGGGTGGGAGTGGAACAGGAAGAACAGGAAATTGACAGAGGGTACATACTGCAGCCTGGTCTTTATTGTCTACACTATGAAGATACACACTGTTCTATTTCTTTCAACCTGACCATCTTCTACTTCTATGCCTTTTCTCAAGGAACCCCTACCTAGCCCTTTCTTATCCTCCTTTGCTATCTACTTTCCCAATTTTCACTCTCCTTCTAGGCCCAACTAAAAACTAGCTTCCTCCCTGAAGCCTCCTGGTCCTCCTTCACAGGAAAGGTCTCTACCCCTTCTACACCCCACAGTGTGGCTCCTTGAGGAGGGTGGCCCCTGCCTTCCTTCATTGCTTTTCAAAGTCCAGATTGGTGATATCCAACAGAAATATAATGCAAACCACAAATGCAAGCCATATATATAATTTTAAATTTTTTAGTAATCATATGAGAATAGATGAAAAACAGATGAAAATAATTTTAATATAGTTATTTTAGACATATTAGTTTAAAACTATATTAAAACTAATATGTCTAAAATAATGATTTCAACATATAATCAATATTTTAATGTGATATTTCACTTTTTTAAACTAGGTTTTTGAAAACTTGTATGCATTTTACCCTTATACTATATCTCAGTTTGGATCAGCCATAAGCATTTAAATACTTAATGGCTATGTGTGGCCAGTGGCTACCATGGCAGACAGTACAAGTCTAGACCCTGAGCAGCATCTGCTCAAACTTTAACCTGCCAAGTCTCCCCTGAGCTACTGCTGGGAAGGCACATGCTCAGGCACGTGTACATGGACTGGCACTCTGAATGGGGATGGGTAGTTCTGCAGCATATGGGGGAGCACAGATCTCCAGCCACACATGCTGACATATTCTGCATGTGAGCAGAATTTAAAGAGGCATGGAAAGTCCCATAAGTTTCATAAACTCCCCAAGTTCTCAGTAGATGAACAATGGTGGAAAACTCACTGAGGCTTGATTAATTACTGTTGTATAACCATAACCATTGTGATTTAAGATGTATCCATTAATCAATTATTGTTATAATAGTCCATGATTGATAGTCCATGATTGCTCTAGACAGTCAACCCACCAGTATCCTGCCACCATTCACAAAGAGTCTTCACAGCATTTGAGCTAAAAGGCCTTGCTGTTACCACAGAGATATGCCTTGTTCCTTAGGGACCTCACTGCTGCTGGGCCATGAGGCCATGTCAGGATAGGATGGGGTACTGGGCCCCTATTCTCACAGCCTTCCTTCAGCAAGGCTTATGGATATTACATCTAACCAGCACCAGATACCTGGGGCCCGTACCTCCCAGACTGTCAGTAGAAGGGTCTGGCTCAGCTTGCTTAGCCCTTTATTCTATGAGGTAACAGGCAGGTGAGCTTGCTGGGGCTCAGGCTCTGCTCTACATGTTTTAAGGGTGTTAACTCATTTAATCTTCATAACATCATATAAGGAAGGAACATTCTTAGTCTGGTTTTTATAGATGTCAAGCTACCTACTCAAGGCCACAGAGCTGGTCAGTGGTGGAACAGGAATTCATCCCAGGCACTTTGGCTCCTATTCTTCACTTGTGGGAGGAGGAGGACCTATAGGAAACCCTTGTAGTGCCCTGGGTGGGGACCGGGGTAGAGGCCAGGAAGGGCCAGAGCAGTGGTTTTTCCAGGTGATAGGGAAGGGGTAAAGACATTATGATGGAGGGACAACGTGCCCCAGTGTGAGGGAGGCAAGAGGTGGGTCAACATCTGAGGGCACGGAGAAAAACAATGAGAGGTGCCTCAACAGGTGCTGGTGGTAAAACTGAGATGAGCATTGAGTGCCTGGGCAATCACAGTTTCTCCCATAAAGTCATCAAAAGATGTGTGGTAAATGTTGAACTTGGGTGGAAGAAAGCATTTGAATGTACTAGTTAGCCTTTGCTATTCAGTAGCAAAGCCAAAAGCTCAACTCAGCAGAGTTCTAAAATGAGTGTGTTGGCTCGGATGTCTTTGGTCCATTGCTTGTGAGTATAGATATACAGGTAAAAGGAGTCCATTAGGAAAAACAAATCTCTGCCCAGAAACATGGTACAAAATGGATGGTTGAGACTGTGTGCAGCAAAGCCAGGTTCTCCTGCTCCAATGACAGCAGCAAATGTGGTCACAACTCCATCACTGTGGTTACTTATGCACACATGTGCAGTGTCAGTGCATACAGCAACACAATCTACGATAGGAACATTTTTAAGAAGGAACATTTGGAGAAGAGAATTATTAGCTTTCGTACTCCTGAGATACCTTTGTCCAAAATCCCTGAAACCTCTCCAACAGGTCCTCCTGGTTCATGGACTCACCTATGTCACTGTGTTGAACTCTTACTCCTGCCTCTGATTCTCACATTCTCTGATTCTCTGCTTCTCTTCTCCCCTTACCTTCTATGTTCTGTCAGTGGGTTAATCCCCTACTCAAACCCTGTGAAGAATCTAGTAACCTGCAGAAAAACAGCCAAGACCCCAGGAGCATCCAGCCCCCTCAAGTTCTTTCCTGCTTCTCCTCAAAATGAGTTTCTCCTGAACCCTCCCCTGCAGTGGCCAGATGTTCCTGGCATGGGTCACGCTTTCAGTCCCACTGTTAGCTCTGTCAAGAATACTTCGGCTTGGCATCTGTGGCTCAAGTGGCTAAGGTGCCAGCCATATACACCTAAGGTGGCAGGTTCAAATCCAGCCTGGGCCCGCCAAACAACAATGACAGCTGCAACCAAAAAATAGCCAGGCTTTGTGGCGGGTGCCTGTGGTCCCAGCTACTCGGGAGGTGGAGACAGGAGACTCGCGTAAGCCCAGGAGTTGGAGGTTGCTGTGAGCTGTGATGCCACAGCACTCTACCCAGGGTGACAGCTTGAGGCTCTGTCTCAAAAAAAAAAAAAAGAATACTTCTGCTCATCCTACCACCAATCCTTTAACCCCAGCCAGCTCAGTACTCACTTTTCACCACCCCAGCTTCAGAAAACCACCCTGCTCCCCTTCCTCTGAAGGTGTCCTCCTGTGGGCCTCTTACATTACATAGGACTGTGGTTTCTCTCTCTTCTTGGGTTGGGATCTTTGAGCCCCAAGGCCATGTATAACTCATCTCTATTGAGCTCTCCGCTCTTACCCTGCACACAGCAGATGCTTAGTACCTGTCTGCTCATATGGATCTTTTAATCACAGCCTGGAACCTGTAGTGTTTACAAGATGTTTAAACATTTGTGATAATGAAGAACAAGTAACCAATTGTCCTTGGCCCCCATTTGCAGGAGTAGCACCCTAGGAAACATGTTCCTTGTTCCCAAAAAGCTGGCCCTCAGCCTCCCCTCCCTGCATGGTCCTTCATACTGACCCTGCCTCCTGCCATGCCTTCCTCTTCATAGGAGTGCTTACTGCTTGGTATCTGGATCCTAATTCTGGGGCCCCTCAGCAATTTTGGCTCAGAATCATTTCCAAGATCTTTTCACTCTCAACAATGTCTGTGGCAACTGTGCTAGCTTAGCCAGGAGCCAACCATACCCAGTCCTGGCTCCCATGAAGGATTTCAACCTACACACTGACTGTCCATACATACCGTTTCTTCTAACTGGGTGGCTTCTCCATAGATGTTTGTCACGAGGACCATATTGCAGTTTCCCCCTACAGAAAGCAGGACACAAAAGGGCTATGAACCATGAGCTTTGTCTGTCAAGAGGCTCCACTGATAACAGTGGGAGTCTGTTATGGACTGAATGTTTGTATCTCATAAAACTCCTATGTTGAAGCCCTAAATCCCAATGTGATGATATTTGAAGGTGGGGCCTTTAGAGGTAATAAGGTATAGAAGAGGTCATGAGGGTAAGGCCCCCATGATGGCATGAACATCCTTATAAGAAAAGAAAGATAAATTAAAGCCTTCTCTCTCTCTCTCTCTCTTTTTTTTTTTTCATGTGAGGATACAGAGAGCAGGTGGTCCTCTACTAGCCAGGAAGAAGGCCCTCGCCAGGAATTGAATATGCTGGCATCTTGTTCTTGACTATTTTGTTATAGCATCCTGAACTAAGACAGGGCCAGAGAGTACATACCCAAACATGTATGAGGCTGCTAGGCAAGAGGAAGAGATTATTAGGAAAGGAGAGAGGGTATCAGATATACCTAAAAGAGCAGTCAGGAGAGAATAAAAGAGGAGACACAGTGCAGGGCAGGATTTGGGGGGAGGAGTATTAGCCAAGCTTTTGCTTATAGTGGCACTCAGTTAACACTCAGACACTGGTGACTATGTTGTCAGGCCTAACACAAAGACCTAAATTCATGGAGATGATAAGACACAACCCTGGCTACTCTACCCAAGAGGCTCCAAAGGAGAGGACCTCTTACTGGAACTTCAAGGCCATGGAGGATTCTGCCAGCTGGTTTAGGGATGATGGGAAAAGAGAAGATATTCACAGTAGAGTTAAAAGCTTAAGTAAAGGTTCTGAGAAGTGAACACCAGGCATGTTCTGGGTAGAAGAGGGCACTGTGTTTGATTTTGTCTTTTCAGGATGTGTCAGAAATCACTGTGAAAGGGCTACAGGTAAATCCATGCTACCAGGTGGGAGGGATGCTATTATCATCAGTGATAGCTATGCCACTTGTCCTTCCTCAGAGACACAGACCCTCCTCCCTTGGCACCAACCACACCCCCTCACCTAATGAGTCCTTCAGGGCGTGAGTGAGCTTGCACTGCCGGAAGGGAATGTGGTCCCGCTTCTGGTCCCCAAGGGCAATGATGGCCTGCTCCAGGAATGACAGCGACTTGTTGATGTAAGTGGCTTCTTTCAGGACTCGGCCCTCAGACTACAAACCAAAGGTCAATCTACTTTGGACAGGCTGCTCCACTCAAAATGGCTGCTGTCCTTGTTTAAGGTGATACTGTTAAGTCTGTGGTCAGGCCAGTGCCTCCTTCCCAGAACTAGGGGCCTCCCTTAATGTCATGGGATTGTATCCACCTTTGGCTAATAATGGTAATACTAAAATTCATAGTCATACTCGTGCAAATGTTCACGTAAATGCTCATGTGAATATTCATATGAACAGTCACTCAAAAATTCACACTAGGCTTGGCGCCTGTGGCTCAAGCAGCTAAGGCGCCAGCCACATACACCTGAGCTGGTGGGTTTGAATCCAGCCCAGGCCGCCAAACAACAATGACGGCTACAACCAAAAAAAAAAAAAAAAAAACAGCTGGGTGTTGTGGCAGGCACGTGTAGTCCCAGCTACTTAGGAGGCATAGGCAGGAGAATTGTTTGAGCCCAGGAATTGAAGGTTTCTGTGAGCTGTGATGCCACAGTACTCTACCCAGGGTGACAGCTTGAGGCTCTGTCTCAAAAAAAAATAAAAAATTCACACTAATATGAATACATATAGAAATACTGTACAGATACTTGAGCAAATAATGCTGTGAACATTCAAACACTCATATGAATGCACATATGGATGTTCCTTTGAATATACTTGTAAGTGCTAGTGCTAATACACTCATAAAAAGTATTTATTTGAAATAAAATACTCATTCAATCACTCATACAAATACTCATATTGATATACCAAGAAGTACTAGCATGAAGCATTTATTTATTTCTTTATTTTTGAGACAGAGTCTCACTTTATCACCTTTGGTAGAGTGCTCTGGCATCATAGCTCACAGCAACCTCAAACTCCCAGGGTCAAGTGATCCTCTTGCCTCCTCCCAAGTAGCTGGGGACTATAGGTACCTACCATAACACCAGGTTAGTTTTTTTAGAGACAGCATTTTGCTCTTGCTCAGGCTGGTCTCAAACTCCTAAGCTCAACCAATCCACCCACCATGGCATTCCAGAGTGCTAGGATTACAGGTATAAGCCACTGTGCCCACCTAGCCTAGCATGAAGCATTTAATGAACACTTACTGAGTATGAGGAACCTTAGAGGTATGTATGTCACATTTAATGTTTACAAAATTCCTGAGAGGTAGAAACTGCCCCTAGGTAGTAGCTATTTCTCACGTGACAATTCTGTTCCTCTAGCAAGGCCACATGATCCACTTAGTCTAGCTCTGGACTGTGCTCATAGATACCTGAAAAGGGGCAGCCCACATGCATAGACACTATGCCAGAAACAGGGTCCCTGGCTCGTTGAGAAGCAATCTCTTGCCCTCCTCACTTACCCCAGACTTGCCAAGCCTCTCAGAGCCTGCTAGATCCACCAAGTTAATTTTGGAAGTGATGTACTTTTCATCTGATAAAGTCCGAGAATGGGCCTATAAAACATCCAAAATGAATTAGATTATCATGGGGTGGTGGTAGTGGTGGTGGTGGTGTTCTGACTGAGCACTCCCCATGAGAATTGACTATCCTTCCCAGGCTCAAAAAGAGCCTTTTACCTACCTCCACATAGATGGTGAAAATGCAGTGTGATCTGGAAGAGTTTTTGTTCAAGGTGTGGGAGGCTATAATCCTGTTTGTCTCTCCCTGAAGAGGAAGGAAAATGTAGACAACATTTTGAAAAATTAAAATAACAAGGCATTTGGGTCATTTTTCTATTACCTCAATAGATAAATAAGGGATTAAATAGCACCACAATCAGTTTGATATTCCAGGAAAACTTCTTTTATAAAGAAGTTTTGTGAGTCCAGATCTATACTTTCACCTACTGCTGGGGATGTATTAACTATGTTTTTTTGAAAAACAAGGTGATGAAAAGAATCAAGAGCCTTTAAAATGTTCATAAATATCACATTGGAATCAACCTGCATATCCAACAATTAGGGAATAATCTAGCTGTACAATAGAATATTAGGCAGCCAGGAAAATGTTGGCAAATTTTTTTTTTTTTTTGAGACAGAGTCTCACTATGTCACCTTCAGTAGAGTGCCATGGCATCACATCACTGCTCGGAGCAACCTCAAACTCTTAAGCTTAAGCAATTCTCTTGCCTCAGCCTTCTGAGTAGCTGGGACTACAGGCACTCACCACAATGCCCGGCTACTTTTTTTTGTTGCAGATATCATTGGCATTTAGTAAGCTGAGGCCAGGCTCTACTCCACCAGCCTCAGTGTATGTGGCTGGTGCCCTAACCATTGAGCTATGGGTGCTGAGCCAAATAATTTTATTTTTTTTTGAGATAGAGTCTCACTCTTGTCATTCTGGGTAGAGTGCCATGGCATCATAACTCACAGCAACTTCAAACTCTTGGGCTCAAGCAATCCTCTTGCCTCAGCCTCCTGAGTAGCTGAGACTACAGATGCCCTCTACAACGTCCAGCTAGTTTTTATAAACAGGGTCTCGCTCTTACTCAGGCTGGTCTCAAACTCGTGAGCTCAAGCAATCCACCTGTCTTGGCCTATCAGAGTGCAAGCAAATAATTTTTAATAACACAGAAATGCAGAGTCTAAAATCATGAATGATTAAGGAATACAAAATTATTCATAAAAGAAATAACCAGAATGCTGCCACTAAGATATTAATAATGATCATTTCTGGCCAGCCACACAGTTCATACCTATACCGAGCACTCTGGGAAGCTGAGGCAGGTGGATTGTTTGAGCTCAGAAGTTCGAGACCAGCTTGAGCAAGAGTAACACCCTTGCGCAGGCTGGTCTTGAACACTCTTAGTTAAACCAAGAGTGTCTCTAAAAATAAATAAACCCATTGTGGCAGGTGCCTGTAGTCTCAGCTACTTGGGAGGCTGAGGCAAGAGAATCACTTGAACCCAAGAGTTTGAGGTTGCTGTGAATTATGATGGCATGTCACTTTACCAAGGACAACAAAATGAAACTCTGTCTCAAAAAATAAAAAAAA
>NW_003852477.1:8350666-8352600 GCF_000181295.1 Otolemur garnettii
CCGGGCTGGGGATTCAAACCCGCCACCTTAGGTGTACGTGGCTGGCGCCTTAGCCGGTTGAGCTATAGGCGCCGAGACTGTATTAGTGTTTAGAACAGATGAATAACAGAATGGGAGAAGATAATTCCAGAAAGATTAAGTGATAAATTTCTCCCAAATGATGAAAAATTCTTTACATGTTCAAGAAGCCCAATAAGCCCACAAGGTCTTCACGGGCAGCAACTGTGGCTCAGTGGATAGGGTGCCTGCCCCATATACTGAGAGTGGCAGGTTCGAACCTGGCCCTGGCTGAACTGCAACAAAAAAATAGCCGGGTGTTGTGGCGGGCACCTGTAGTCCCAGCTACTTGGGAGGCTGAGGCAAGAGAATTGCCTAAGCCCAAGAGCTGGAGATTGCTGTGAGCTGTGATGCCACGGTACTCTACCAAGGGTGACAAAGTGAGACTCTTTGTCTCAAAAAAAAAAAAAAGAAAGTCTTCACATAGACACATCATTCATAGTAAGACTGGAGAAAACAAAATATTAAGTCAAACTTTTAAAATCAGCCACAAACAAAAATTACTTTTTGTGGTGGTCACAAGAATGTACCTCATAGCTCTTCTGTAGGGAGCTTAACTGAATAAGTGTCTCAGCTGCTGTGCTCTGAAATCCATCACTGCATGTGTATGGAAGCCACACGTGACCTCTCATGACCCATGCTCTTATATAGCTCTCTCTTTCTGGTTGTGGTCAAGACCTGTAGCTTGCTTCTAAATAATAGAATACAGCAAAGGTGAAGAGATTTGCATATGTAATTAAAGCATCATTATATCAGCTGACTTTAAATTAATCAAAAGTAGATTATACTACTTAGACTCGACCTAATCATGTAAGCCCTTTAAAAAAAAATTCTAGGTTCAGCACCTGCGGCTCAAGCAGCTAAGGAGCCAGCCACATACACCTGAGCTGGTGGGTTCGAATCCAGCCTGGGCGGCCAAACAACAATGATGGCTTCGAACGAAAAAATAGCCAGGTGTTGTGGCGGGCGTCTATAGCCCAGCTAGTTGGGAGGCAGAGGCAGGAGACTCGCTTGAGCCCAGGAGTTGGAGGTTGCTGTGAACTGTGATGCCCCAGTACTCTACCCAGGGTGACAGCTTGAGGCTCTGTCTCAAAAAAAAAAAAAAAATTTCTACTGTTGATCTTGAGAAAGTAAGTTGCTGTGTGGTGAGAAGGCCTTTGAGAGACCTTATGAGAGAGGCACAAGGCAACTAATTGTGGACAGACTCTTGGAGCTGAGAGTAGCCCTTGCTGACAACCAGCAAGTAAATAGGGCCTCAGTGCTAGAACCACAAGGAATTGAATTCTGCCAACAACCATGTGAGCTTGGAATAGGACCCTAAGATTCAGAAAAGAACACAGCCTAGACAATGTCTTCCTTGCAGTCTTGTAAGATTGTAAGCAGAGGACCTACCCCAGCTATACCTGGACTCTGATCCCACAGAAACCGTGAGATAATAAATATGTGTTGTTTTAAGCCACTAAGTTTATGGTAATTTTTTATGCAGCGGTAGGAAATTGAAACACTATGCCTCCATAGATGCTTCTAGGCAATGACAGAATATTGCAGGAATACTAATGTAGATTTGTTCTTTTTTTGGCCAACTCAAGGACTCCCGACAGACTTGCTGAAACTTTTTTTTTTTTTGAGACAGAGCCTCAAGCTGTCGCACTGGGTAGAGTACCATGGCATCACAGCTCACAGCAACCTCCAACTCCTGGGCTCAAGCGATTCTCTTGCCTCAGACTCCCAAGTAGCTGGGACTACAGGTGCCTGCCACAAAGCCCAGCTATTTTTTTGTTGTAGTTGTCATTGTTGTTTGGCATGCCCGGGCTGATATGAACCTGCCAGCTCTGGTGTATGTGGCTGGCGCCTTAGCTGCTTGAGCTACAGGTGCC
>NW_003852477.1:8353985-8364693 GCF_000181295.1 Otolemur garnettii
TGCTGTGGCATCACAGCTCACAGCAACCTCCAACTACTGGGCTCAACCGATTCTCCTGCCTCTGCCTCCCAAGTAGCTGGGATTACAGGTGCCCGCCACAACACCCGGCTATTTTTTGGTTGCAGCCATCATTGTTGTTTGGCTGGCCCAGGCTGGATTCGAACCCACCAGCTCAGGTGTATGTGGTTGGCTCCTTAGCTGCTTGACCCACAGGCATGAGCCCTGAAAATAATTCTTGATAAAAGGTATTGGTGCTTAGAAAGTAATACCCCCAAATAAAGTCCTCAGATACAGCTTCACAAGCCAAAGTTTTTTTTGGTTTTTTTTTTTTTTGAGATAGAGTCTCTCTATGTCGCTCTCAGTAAAGTGCTGTGATGTCACAGCTCACAGAAACCTCAAACTCTTGGCCTTAAACGATTCTTTTGCCTCAGCCTCCCAAGTAGCTGGGATACAGGAGCCCGCCACAACGCCCAGCTACACAAGCTAGTTTTTCTTACAACCTACACCTGTTCTACTGTCTCTTAATTCCATTTTCCCCTAAGGCTAACCATAGAAACTAAATCCCTCTTCCCCAGGGCAAGCCATAGAAACCTGTACCCTTTTTCTCAAAAGCCAGTCATAAAACCTAAACATAGTCTATGTAAAAATCGGCCATATGCCAGGCACAGTAGCTCATGCCTCTAATCTCAGCATTTTGAGAGCCCAATGTTGGAAGATTACTTGAGTCCAGGAGTTCAAGGCTATTGTGAGCTATGATTGTGCCACTGGAAACTCCAGTTTGGGAGACAGAACAAGATGTCTATCTCAAAAAAAGAAAAATTTTGAAACTAGGCATAAAGAAATTATCTGGGCTGGGTGCAGTGACTCACATCTATAATCCTAGTGCTCTAGGAGACCAAAGCAGAAAGATATCTCGAGATCAGGACCATGACTCTACAAAAAATAGAAAAATTCAGTGTGATAGCACATAACTATCATCTCAGCTACTCAAGAGGCTGAGATAGGAGACTCACTTGAGCCCAGGAGTTTGAAGTTGCAGTGAGCTGTGATGATACCACTGCACTCAAGTCTAAGCAACAGATTAAGACCCTGTCTTACAAAAAGAAAAGAGCCACCTGTGGCTCAAGCAGCTAAGGCATCAGCCACATATACCTGAGCTGGTGGGTTTGAATCCAGCCTGGACTCGCCAAACAACAATGATGGCTGCAACCAAAAAACAGCCAGGCATCATGGCGGGTGCTATAGTCCCAGCTACTTGGGAGGTGGAGGCAGGACAATTGCTTGAGCCAGAAGTTGGAGGTTGCTGTGAGCTGTGATGCCACCGCACTCTACCCAGGGTGATAGCTTGAGGCTCTGTCTCAAAAAAAAAAAAAAAAGAAAACAAAGAAAAAGAAAGAAAAAAGAGAAGAGAAAACTAAAGAAAACAAAAGAAAGTATCTGACCTACTTCATTAGGACCCCTCTTCCAAAGCCCAAGTGCCCACTAATCCACAAATGGATCAATAAACTGTGGTATATGTACACCATGTAATACTACACAGCCATAAATAAAGATGGAGATTTTACCTCCTTCATGTTTACATGGATGGAGCTGGAAAATGTTCTCCTTAGCAAAGTTCACAAGAATAGAAGGAAAAGTATCCAATGTACACAGCCCTATTATGAAACTAATTTATAGCTTTCATATGAAAGCTATAACCTAATTATAGCCTAAGAAAATGGGGAGGTGGGAGGGGGAGGCGAGGGAGGTGGATGTGTGGAGGGAGGGTGATTGGAGGGATCACCTCTATGGTTTATCTTTCAAGGGTAAAAGTGAATCTTTCTAAAAGTAGAATATAAACATCTTAACACAATAACTAAGAAAATGACATGAAGGCTATGTTAACCAGTTTGATAAAAATATTTCAAATTGTATATGAAAACACCATACTGTACCCCATGATTGCATTAATATACACAGCTAACATTTAATTAAAAAAAAAAGACCCCTCTTCTAGAAAGGGACCTATCCCATACTTAGAAGGAATACATGCTCAAAAAGGCAAAAAAGAATGTAAACAGATAGTCCTTACTAGATTTCCCTACTCAGTCTATTAGCATTAGATCATACTTTTTTTTTCCAATCATATTTCTACATGGCTTCCATATCTTCTGGTACCTAAGATAAAAATAGACAATTGTCCCAGTATTTTGGGTCTTTATTTTGAAGGCTCCTATGTATGCACATTAAATAAATTTGTATGGCCCAGTGCCTGTGGCTCAAGCAGCTAAGGCGCCAGCCACATACACCTGAGCTGGTGGGTTTGAATCCAGGCCAGGCCCACCAAACAACAATGACAGCTGCAACCAAAAAAAAAAAAAATAGCTGGGCATTGTGGTGGGCACCTGTAGTCCCAGCTATTTGTGAGGCTGAGGCAAGAGAATTGCTTGAGCCCAAGAGTTGGAGGTTGCTGTGAGCCATGACATCACAGCACTCTACTGAGACATAGTGAGACTCTGTCTCAAAAAAAAAAAATTACACACATTTGACTAACCTAAAATTAAGAATTTTTGTTAGTGGTAAGTTCACAAGCTTAATTGTCAGACCTCACGTAATAGTAGGCCTTACAACATTAGACTGTCTTTATTACAAACATGTTATAATTGAGGAAATTATGGTTCAGAGAAATTAAGTACAGTGGACCTTCTCTATCCACAGGTTCCACATCCAAAGATTCAACCATGGATCAATGATGTTTTAGGGAAAAAAATAATAATAAATAATATTTCAACAATAAAATGACATAATTTTATTTTTGTTTGAAAAAAAATTTTTGTTCATCAAATAACATGCATAAAGAAAAAAGGAATGGGCAGCACCTGTGGCTCAATGAGCAGGGTTCAAGCCCCATATACTGAGGGTGGCAGGTTCAAACCGGGCCTGTCCAAATTGCAACAAAAAATAGGCAGGTGTTGTGGTAGGCACTTTTAGTCCCAGCTACTCGGGAGGCTGAGGCAAGAGAATCACCTAAGTCCAAGAACTGGAGGTTGCTGTGAGCTGTGACGCCACAGCACTCTACTGAGGGTGGTAAAGTCAGACTCTGTCTCTGAAAAAAAAAAAGAAAGAAAGAAAGACAAAAAGCAAGTTAAAAAAAAAAGGAAACAGCAAGCTATGGGAAATAGAGGATACTTGCAAAATATATAACTGAGAAAGAACTAGTTTTCAGAACATACAAAGAGCTCATACAGGTTGCAGTGAGCTATGATTGTGCCATTGCACTCAGCCCAGGTGGACAGAGAAAAAGCTTTTCTCTAAAAAGAAGAAAGAAAAAGGGGAAAAAGGACTAAAAACCCTGTACAAGTAAGTAAGAGAAGTAAACTTGTCTATAAAGAAAATAAACAAAAGACATGAATAGGTTGGGCTTGTGGCTCACAACTGCAATCCTAGCACTCTGGGAGGCTGAGACAAGTAGACTACTTGAGCTCAGGAGTTTGAAACCAGCCTGAGCAAGAGTGAGACCTTGTCTAAAAATAACTGGGCATGGTGGTAGCTGCTTATAGGCCAAGTTACTTGGGAGGCTGAGGATCGCTTGAGGCCACGAATTTGAAGTTGCTGTGAAGTATGACGCCATGGCACACTACTAAGAGCAACAAAGTGATGAGACTCTATTTAAAAAAAAAAAAAAAAGACATGAATAAGGAGCTAGGAGCAGTGGCTCATGCCTATAATCCTGACAGTCTAGGAAGCTGAGGTAGGAGGGTCTCTTGAAGTGAGGAGTTTGAGACCTTCCTGAACAAGCATGAGACCCCATCTCTACCAAAAATAGAAAAACTAGCCAGGCATGGAAGGGTGTGCCTGAAGTCCCAACTCCTCAGGAGACTGAGGTAGGAGGATCAGTAGGGGTCAAAAGTTTGAGGTTTCGGTGAGCTATGATGATGCCACACCACTGCACTCTGTGTGACAAAGCAAGACCTTGTTTTGAGAGAGAGCTAGAGACATGAACAAGAAAGTACAACCAAATTTTTTAACTCAGAATAATGGAAATTCTGATAGCCTGCTATGGGACTATACCATTATAGATAATAGCTGGCACCCATCTAACAAAGCTGAAGACACACATAGTCTAATACCCAGCAATTACAGTTTTTGGTTTTATCTAGATAAATCCACATTTATGTGCACCAGGATACTCATACAAGAATGTTCTAGTGGCATTGTCTAAAATATCCCCAAACTGACAAAACCCAAATGTCATCAGAGGTATAATGGATAACTAAGTTGTAGTATATTCACACAATGTACTACAATGATGAAAATGGGGGCTGGGCGCCTGTAGCATAGTGTTCACGGCGCCAGCCACACATACTGAGGCTGGCAGCTTAGAACCCGGCCCAGGCCAGCTAATCAACAGTGACAACCGCAACAACAACAAAAAAAGCTGGGCATTGTGGTGGACACCTGTAGTCCCAGCTACTTGGGAGACTGAGGCAAGAGAATCATTTAAGTCCAAGAATTTGAGGTTGCTGTGAGCTGTGATATGCGCCCACCACAATGCCCAGCTATCTTTTTGTTGCAGTTTGCCCAGGGCCAGGTTTGAACTCACCACTCTTGGTATACGGGGCCAGTGCCCTACTCACTGAGCCACAGGCACCACCCAACACCTAACTATTTTTAGAGATGAGGTCTCTTCTGGCTCAGACTGGTCTCAAACCTGTAAGCTCAGGCAATCCACCCACCTCGACCTCCCAAGTGCTAGGATTACAGGTGTGAGCCACTGCGCCTGGCCATCACTGACTTCCTTTAATCAGCATGTTTTTGATGCTTATTCATGTTCTAGCACATATTAGCACTCCATTCTTTTTCACTGCTAATTTTCCATTGTGTGGATGTACCATGTTTTGTTCATCCATTAACAAACTGAAAGATATTTTAGTTATTTCCAGTTTGGGCTATTATGAATAATGCAGCTATGAATATTTGTATATAAGTCTTTTTGTACGTGCTTTCATTTCTCTTGGGTGAGTACCTAGGACAACTGCTAGGTCCTATGATAAAATAAATTTATTTATTTATTTTTGAGACAGATTCTCACTATTTTGCCCTCGGTAGAATGCTGTGGCATCACAGCTCATAGCAACCTCAAACTCCTGGGCTTATGCGATTCTCTTGCCTCAGCCTCCCAAGTAGCTGGGACTACAGGCACCTGCCACAACACCCAGCTATTTTAGAAATGAGGTCTCACTCTGGTTCAGGCTGGTCTCAAACCTATGAGCTCAAGCAATCCACCCACCTCGACCTCCCAAGTGCTAGGATTACAGGTGTGAGCCACTGCGCCTGGCTCTTAATTTCTTTATACCAGCATTCCCAATCTTTTTGGCAACAGGGGGCCGGTTTCATGGAAGATAATTTTTCCACTGGGGGGTTTAGGTGGAGCTCTGGTGGTGATGTGAACAATGGGATACAGACATTGGCTATAAATACAGATGAAGCTGCTTTACTCTATTGCCCACAGCCCACTTCCTGCTGTTTGGCCTGGTTCCTAAGTTTCGTGGAAGACAATTTTTCCAAGAAGACAATTTTTCCAAGGGTGGTGGGGCAGGTGAAGGGAAGGGAGGAAAGCAGAGCTTAGCTGCTACCTACTAACAGGCCCAGGACAGGGGGTTGGAGACTGCAGTTCTATACTACAAGTGCTCATAATTTAATATTGAGATAACTGAGAAAAAGGACATAAGTATAATTTCAACTATGTAAAGAAAACATTGCACTAAAAAAACTGTAAGAAAATAAACTATTAATTATTATTGTCTTATGTAAAAAACAGATGAGCCAATTCTTTTCTGTTCCTATATATTTTTTCAGTACTATCTGAATTTGCTAAATCTGCATATACCTGTACAAATTTTCATTCTTTTTTTTTTCTGAGACAGAGTCTCTGTCACCCTGGGTAGAGTGCTATGGCATCATAGCTCACAGTAATCTTAAACTCTTGGGCTTGAGCAATCCTCTTGTCTCAGCCTTCCAAGTAACTGGGTCTACTAGTGCCTGCCACTATGCCCAGCTAATTTTTTTTTCCTATTTTTAGTAGAGACAGGGTCTTCCTCTTGCTCAAGCTAGTCTTGAACGCCTGAGCTCAGGGAATCCAATCACCCTGGCCTCCCAAAGTACTACAACTACAGGCATGAGCCACCGTGCTCAGCCAATTTTCATTTTGATTATCAACATAAGTGAAAAACTAAGTAAGGAGGGAGAGAAGGAAAAGAACTCTTAGATTTGATCATCTCACCTCAAAGAGGAGGCTGAATGCATCCTCCTCCTGGCTTGTGAGGTGGACCGACAACCCCTTAACGAAGACCCCTTGAGAGTTTTCCACGATGGTCATTGGTGTGACTGAGGGTCCAACATAGGGCAGAGTGGACAGGAGATCAAACAGGCTCTCATTATAGATTTCCAAATAGGAAACACGCACAGTGACGGCGTGTGTGGGACGTTCTTCGATCATCCTAAAAACCTAGATAGGAGATTGAACAGTAGTCACCAAGAGCAGAACTCTCTTTTTTTTATTTTTTTGCAACAGAGTATATCACTTTGTCATCCCTGGTGGAATGCCATGGTGTCACAGCTCACAGCAACCTCAAACTCTTGGGCTTAAGCAATTCTCTTGCCTCAGCCTCCCAAGTAGCTGGGACTACAGGTGCCTGCTACAACTTCTGGATATTTTTTTTTTTTTTTTAGAGATGGGATCTTGCTCTGGCTCAGGCTGGTCTCAAACTCCTGAGCTCAGGCAATCCACCCACCTCAGCCTCCCAGAGTGCTAGGATTACAGGCATGAGCCACCACACCCTGCCAACAGCAGAACTCCTAACAGTGTTAGGGGAGCTCTTAGGAGGGAAGATCATTAAGAAGTATAAGATAATCCTTGTCTTTAGAAATTCACAGTTTAGTTGGTGTAATGGTCATCCTCAACAATTATTATTTTTTTTTTGAGACAAGAGCATCACTTTGTCACCCTCAGTAGAGTTCTGTGGCATCACAGCTCATAGCAACCTCAAAACTCTTGGGCTTACGTGATTCTTTTGCCTCAGCCTCCCAAGTAACTGGGACTATAGGTGCCCACCACAACACCCAGCTATTTTGTTTTGTTTGTAGAGATGGGGGTCTCACTCTTTCTCAGGCTGGTCTCGAACCAGTGACCACCTGTCTCAGCTTCCCAAAGTGCTAGGATTATAGGAATGAGCCACCACACCTGGCCTTAATCAACAATTTTTTTTTTTTTTTAAGACAGAGTCTCAAGCTGTCACCCTGGGTAGAATACTATGGCGACATAGCTCATAGCAACCTCTAACTCAGGCTCAAGTGATCCTCTTGCCTCCGTTTTTCTATTTTTAGTAGAGACGAGGTCTCACTTTTGCTCAGGCTGGTCTTGAACTCGTGAGCTCAAGCAAGCCACCCACCTCAGCCTCCCAGAGTGCTAGGAGGCCACAAGCATGAGCCACCACACCCAGCCTTAATCAACAATTATTATTAGTTCATTGGATGATATTTACCATCATGATTTAGTTTTTGAGGCTTGACTCAACAGATTGACTAATACCTATATAGTCCCAAGAAGTAGAATCATGATGAATGGAAAGGACTTTGAAAATCTCTTATTTTGTAGGGTTTCAGCATGCTATGGCTTTTCGTATCTATTATTTAATTCTGTCCTCATAATCCCTCTGTGACTGAAGCAGGGAAGGGGTAATATCCATTTGTGGAAGACTCCATGCAATAGAATTCTCTATGGTCACTTGCTAGCAAAGGTAGATGTAAAGCCAGAACTCAGCCTTCTCAACTCCTAAGACCCTCCGCAGGACTAATCAAGCAAGTGACTTTGGACAGGTCTTTCTCCCTCTATGGATCTTCATTTCTCAAATGGGGGCCAGATAATCCCTGAAGTCTTTTTTTTTTTGGAGACAGAGTCTCACTATGTTACCCTCAGTAGAGTGCCGTGGCATCACAGCTCACAGCAACCTCAAACTCTTGGACTTAAGCTACTCTCTTGCCTCAGCCTTCCAAGTAGTGGGGACTACAGGTGCCCACCACAACACCCAGCTATTTTTGGGTGTTTAGCTGGTCCAGGCCAGGTTCGAACCTGCCACCCTCAGTGTATGTGGCTAGCACCATAACCACTATGCTATGGGCACCAAGCCTATCCCTGAGATCTTATCCTCCTCTAAGACAGTGATTTTCAGCCAGTGTGCCATGAAAAATTTTACAGATTATTAACTAAATTATTTTTAAAGGAGTTCAAAGCACAGTAAGTATATTCTTTTTTTTTTTTTTAACTCCTTTTTGGGGATCAACATAATTTAAGTGTGCTGTGAAAGTTTTAACTATAGGTTCAGGTGTGCTATAAGATAAAAAAGGTTGAAAACACTGCTCTAACAGTTTAGATCTGTGCTGTCCAAAATGGTTGACTAGTTACAGATGACTGCTGCGTACTTGAAATGTAGTTAGTGCAAATAAACTGATTTTTTTTTTTTAGAGACCAAGTCTCACTTTGTCGCCCTCAGTAGAGTGCTGTGATGTCACAGCTCACAGCAACCTCCAGCTCTTGGGCTTAGGTGATTCTCTTGCTTCAGCCTTCCCAGTAGCTGGGACTGCCACAACACCTACTTTTTGGTGCAGTTTGGCTGGGGCTGGATTTGAACCTGTTACCCTTGGTACATGGGGCTGGCACCCTACTCACTAAGCCACAGGTGCTGGCCCAAAGTAACTAAATTTTAAAAACTGATACTCAGGCGGTGCCCATAGCTCAGTGGGTAGGGCACTGGCCACATATACCCAGGATGGCCTGGGCCAGCTAAACAACAATGACAACTGTAACAACAACAACAAAAAATAGCTGGGTATTGTGGCCGGTGCCTGTAGTCCTAGCTACCTGGGAGGCTGAAGCATGAGAATCACTTAAGCCCATCGGTTTGAGGTTGCTGTGAGCTTGTGCCACCTTAGCACTCTACCCAGAGCGACAGCTTGAGACTTTGTCTCAAAAAAAAAAAGAGAAAAAACAACCTGATACTCAATTCAGTTATTGGTAAACTTTTTAAAGTATGTTTGGAACAATCTGGGCATGTAAATTTACTTTTCAATATTCTATTTTATGAATTTCTGTATTTCTGATAAATATTTAATGTCTAAATTGAAATGTGTTGCAAGTATAAAAAACACTCTGGGGCGGCACCTGTGGCTCAGTGAGTAGGGCACTGGCCCCATATACTGAGGGTGGTAGGTTCAAACCCAGCCCTGGTCAAACTGCAACAAAAAAATAGCCAGGCGTTGTGGTAGGTGCCTGTAGTCCCAGCTACTGGGGAGGCAGAGGCAAGTGAATCACCTATGCCCAAGAGCTGGAGGTTGCTGTCAGCTGTGATGCCATAGTACGCTACTGAGGGTGACAAAATGAGACTCTGTCTCTAAAAAAAAAACAAAACAAAAAAACACTCTGGGCAGCACCTGTAGCCCTGTAGGTAGGGCATTGGCCTCATATACCAAGGGTGATGGGTTCAAACCTGGCCTCGGCCAAACTTCAACAAAAAAAATAGCCAAGCATTGTGGTGGGCAACTGTAGTCGTAGCTATTGGGAGGCTGAAGCAAGAGAATCGCCTAAGCCCAGGAGTTAGAGGTTGCTGTGAACTGTGATGCCATTATACTCTACTGAGGGCAATAAAGTGAGACTGTATCTAAAAAAAAAACCACTCTGGATTTCAAAGATTTAGTATGAGAAAAAGAATATAAAATATCTCAATTTTTGTATGTGGAAATATTTTAAATATGTTGAAATAAATAAATATAGTTAAAATTAATCTTATCTTTTATTTTTAACTTTTTGAAATGCTGTTACCAGAAAACTCAAAATTGCATATATGACTTACATTATATTTCTTTCTCTCTCTCCTTTTTTTTTTTAAGACAGAGTCTCACTTTTTCACCTTTGATAGATTGCTGTGGTATCACAGCTCATGGCAATCCCAGTCTTGGGCTCAAGTGATCCTTTTGCCTCAGCTTCTTAAGTAGTTGGGACTATAGGCACCTGTCACAACACCCACCTACTTTTTTTTTTTTTTTTGGTGAGACAGAGCCTCAAGCTGTTGCCCTGGGTAGAGTGCCACGGCAATATAGCTCACCGCAACCTCCAACTCTTGGGCTCAAGTGATTATCTTGCCTCAGCCTCCCAAGTAGCTGGGACTACAGGTGCCCACCACAACACTCAGCTATTTTTTGGTTGCAGCCATCGTTGTTTGGCGGGCCTGGGCTGGATTCAAACCCACCAGCTCAGGTATATGTGGCTGGCACCTTAGCTGCTTGAGCCACACCCGCGTATTTTTAGAGAGTGGTCTCGCTTTTGCTCAAGCTGGTCTCGAACTCCTAAGCTCAAGCAATTCACCTGTCTTGGCCTCCCAAAGTGCTGAGATTATAAGCGTGAGCCATTGCACCCAGCCTTTACATTATATTTCTATTGAATGTCACTGGATTAGACTACTAAACTCTAAGAGGCTAAAATACATAAGCTTTGACAGTGGGATATTAAGGATGTTACTTCAAAAACTGGAGCATATATAGTTTATATACTAGAGGGATGCCTATACTTCTTATAGAACAATACTGTAAAACCACAAGATGCTTTGGGGAAAGACCTTTTGCCTCCAACCTCCAACCAGAGGGTCCAAAGGAAGGCTGTTCTGTCTTGTCTTCA
>NW_003852477.1:8365796-8372324 GCF_000181295.1 Otolemur garnettii
GGCGCCTGTAGTCCCAGCTACTTGGGAGGCGGAGGCAGGAGAATGCCTTGAGCCCAGGAGTTGGAGGCTGCTGTGAGCTGTGATGCCACAGTACTCTACCCAAGGTGACAGCTTGAGGCTCTGGGTCAAAAACAAACAAACCAGGAAGGAACACAATTAGGATCTCCAAATCCTTAATTACAGGGTCACAGACCATTGGAGCAAGAGACCAAGTATATCTGACTCCTTTTTTCATAAATGAGGAAGCAGGCTCTATGCAGGTATGGGTCAGAGTATAAAACCTGAACACCTGGTTTTCTGAGACCTCTGATCCTACTCCCCCTTCAGCCATGTGTGTCCCATTTCAGGTGCCAGTAGTACCAGTACCAGCTGCAACTCCTTTGAGGGTGTAGCCCCACTGCCTCCAGAAGCTGGTTTGGGGTCAGCAGCAGCTATGGCAGAGAGGGGAACTATGTGGCATCCCACCCATGGGGCCCACTCTCTACCTGCTGCAGGGCACGAGGGAGGATCCCCCGGTGCTTGTAATTCTCAGTTGCCCCCGTCATGGTGTATGTCTTGCCAGCTCCCGTCTGCCCATAACACATGATGGTGCCTGCAAACATTTCAAAACATGTCTCGGTGACATCCAGAAAAGTAGCTTCAAGGTCAGTGCTCCCATCCCTCAGCATGCCCAGTACCAGCCAGGACCCTTGGAGTGAAGATGGCCAAGGACATCAGGAATTCCACCATGGAAGAGAGTAGGCAGGCAGGGCGACAAGGACATAAATGCTCAAAATAAAGGACATCTGCCCTGAATTTGTGCTCCATACAGTGCTCTACTGTTCCCTTCACCCAGAGATAAGAACAGGGAATCTTGGGGGTACAGAGGAATTGGCATTTTCCCTAAAAAGATGAAGAAAGAAGAGCATTAGACTCTAGCCTTTTCTCAAAAAGCTGCCAGGATCTTGGGGCTGGCAGGAAGCATCTACTTCCCTATAGAAGAAAGAAGGAATCTCTAGGAAAACATGGAATGGAATAGGGCATTTCCTGTCAATGGTAAAAATTCTCTGTAGTTTGCAAGTTCCCACAGAATAGAGCTCTAGTTGGGCACATGTCACTACCAGAAAATAGACCATATGATCAGGCCCTCATCTGATCACATGGCTTCTGCTTTGGAAACACATGAATTTGTCCCTCTTACATCCTTTACTTCTACCATCATACCAGGTTCTGGGACAAACTACACAGTCATTCTGGACTCAGCTCCCAATGGCTCTTACTCTTGGCTTAGGGAGACTGAGCCAGAGCCAGAGCCAGAGCCTATCCCAAAGGCTGCTTCTGGGCATTGACCTGTAGAGCTACCTGGGCAATTCTGGACTAAGGAATTAGCATTTGTCTTTGTCACACAGATGCTCTAGTTCTTGGAATTTACAGGTTTTACACCAGGGACCCTGATTTGGCATCAGAACTGGAGTCAGAAATGGTGTTTATTAACCCAATAGAAATGAGCAGAAGGAGTCACTTCAGTTGAGACTCAGAGTCCATCTGTGGTTTCAATGCACCAAGTGCTCAAGACTCCCTGGGTGTTCCTGTCTCCAAGTGAGACAGTGGTTCTCAACCTTTCTAATGCCCCAATGTATTTTCATTATTACAAAGGGGTCTTGACCCACAGGTTGAGAACCACTGCATAGGGTATCATAAACACATCCTTGGGTCAGTGCAGACCATACCTATGCAGGATAAGTTAGGATGTCTGGGCACCCATACTCATTGGATTTTTATTTTTATTTTGAGACAGAGCCTCACTTTGTTGCCCCTGGTAGAGTACCATGGCATCATAGCTTACATCAACCTCAAACTCTTGGGTTCAAATGATTCTCTTGCCTTAGCTTCCCAAGCAGCTGGGACTACAGATGTCTGCCACAAACGCCCAGATATTCAATGGATGTTAAATACAAAACCTAACTTGCAAAACAGGGAACATTCTAGCCAGCAGCCACCAGCTGACAAAGCCTACAAACTATGTGTGTATGTGTGTGTGTGTATTTTTTTTTTTAAGGATTTTAAACCTTTTTAAGATTTTTAATAATCTTAGACTTAACAAGTTTATAAAAATTTCCCAATAAAGTTGTTTTTAAGAAAATCGAACTCAAGTTTTTAGTGATAATGTAAATAATCCCATAATAGAATATGAAAAGTACATTGATTATGCGCATAGAACAAATGGGAAAAGCTCTTAGCTGTTAGCCAAGAGAAAAAATATTTGAACTTTGTCAAGTTCATCATAAAGATATAACTTGAAAACTAGGATTTAGGATTTGAGAGATTTGAAACAGAACAACAGTTGAATGCTCATGACCTATAGAGAGCCAGAGTCTTTTTATTTTCCTAAGAAGGTAGAATCCCAGGACATTGGATCAGGTCATGCCCAAAATGTCAACAACCAAATAGTAAATTCTGTACCATAAGAACATGGACAAAGACAAATAAGCATACAAATGTTAGTAAGTGAGGTTATATTTTATTTTATTCAGCATAAAATACTTGTGCCTCTTCCTCCAGGATGAGCTCCTCAGCTTCTTATATAAGACAACAGTTAATTAACTAAATTACCATTATAGCCATCGAGAGCCTGAGAAACCACATCCTTCGCAACTGTCTCATAAACCAGGTCCTGGGAAGCATCATGGAGAACTCCATCCAGTTTGAATGACCAGTCTGTCTGCTGGTTATTGACAACTCCTTTCCGGGCATCTTTTTTTAAGTGAATATCAATGCTCTAGGAAGAGAGGAAGAGAGAGAAGGGTTGGGGGTGGGGAGGAAGAAAGAGAACAGTGGGAAGGGAGAGAGAAAGAAAGAGGTATTTGTTAAGAAACTGGTTTTTAAAAAAATCACTGATATCTGAGGCCTGATCTGGAGGGAAAAGGGGTCTTCCACATATGGGCTGACATTCTGAATGAATTGGGGGGATGGGAGAAGACCTGCAAGGAGTTCCACATGACACTGAGGGCGAAAAGATCAGGAGACTAGAGTACTTAACTAGTTTCAGTACATCTTACCCTAGTGTTCTCTGTGTTTGTTCCCCCATCTGTGAGGAACTTATCTGGAGCCACTCAAATTTATCAAATTCTTATTAAATAGGATTTAGATGTATCCAATAATCATAGAGAGACCTTGAATTAGGCCAGAGGAAACAGTGTGCTTGGGTTCAAGCCCTTATCTCTGGTTACTGGCTGGGAGGATTCTGTCAGCTCTGCATTGTGATGAATACCTACTTCCACACATGCTCTGGGCCAACGTGAGTAATGATGAAATAGCCAAAGAAAGGCTATGAGCTTCTCAGGTACAGTTACTCACTAGAATTAGAGTAAATTGAGGATGTCCAAACTATTTGTACTCAGATTTGTTTGAGACAGTCTGACTTTGTCACCCTCAGGAGAGTGCCATGGCATCATAGCTCACAGTGATCTCAAACTCTTAGGGTCAAGCAATTCTCTTGCTTCAGCCTCCCGAGTAGCTGGGACTACAGGTGCTCACCATAACATCCAACTATTTTTAAAGATGGGGTCTCACTCTAGCTCAGGCTGGTCTCGAACTCTTGAGCTCAAGCGATCCACCTACCTCCGCCTCCCAGAGTGCTGGGATTACAGGTGAGAGCTACCACATCTGGCCTTAATCAGCAGACTTTTTTTTAGAAACATCCCCCTTCATAGCAAGCCACTGTGGCAGCAGTTGGCTTAGAGACACAAGCTCAATGGTAGATTCTAATCTTTTTTTTTTTTTTAAAGACAGAGTTCTTTTTATTGCCCTCAGTAGAGTGCTACAGCATCAAGCTCACAGCAACCTCCAACTCCTGGGCTTAGGTGATTCCATTGCCTCAGCCTCCTGAATAGCTGGGACTACAGGTGCCCACCACATTGCCTGGCTACTTTTTGTTGCAGTTTGGCCAGGGCCAGGTTCGAACCCGCCATCCTCAGATATGGGGCTGGCACCCTACCCACTGAGCCACAGGTGCCACCCAGCCTCTAGTTCTCTTGATAAGAGTTTCCTCCACTAGTTTGATAAGTTTAAAAGTAATCAATTCAATACAGTCTTACTGTATCCCTAGGAAATTATATAATGGCTGATTCAATCACCAGAAAGTTTTATTAACATAGACAAATTTTTCTGTGTCAGAAAGTTTTATTAACATGGACAAATTTTTCTGTGTAAGATATAAGGATAAAAGTAAACATTAACTTGTTTTAGGTAAAATTATTGAAAGACAAAGATGGGAGGTGTGGTGGCTCATGCTTGTGATCCTAGCATTCTGGGAGGCCAAGGCAGGTGGATTGTCAGCCTGAGCAAAGAACAAGTCACTGTCTCTAAAAACAGCCGGGCACTGTCTCTACAAATAGCTGGGCGTTATGGCAGGTGCCTGTAGTCCCAGCTACTTGAGAGGCAAGAGGATCACTTAAGCCCAAGAGTTTGAAGTTGCTGTGAGCTTTGACACCATAGCACTCTACCAAGAGTAACAGTGAGACTCCGTCTCAAAAAAAAGAGAAACAAAGATGGGAATTTTATGAATTTCTTCATTAACAGCATTATAAAGGAGTAGTTTTGACTTCACAGATGCTAGAGTCTATTTGAACTTTTACCAATTCTATCTTGATGCTTGAAAGGTTGCATGGAAACAGGGTTACACTGTATTTTTTTTTTTTTGAGACAGAGCCTCAAGCTATCCCCCTGGGTAGAGTGCCGTGGCACCACAGCTCACAGCAACCTCCAACTCCAGGGCTCAAGTGAGTCTCCTACCTCCGCCTCCCAAGTAGCTGGGACCACAGGCGCCCACCACAACGCCTGGCTATTTTTTGGTTGCAGCCATCATTGTTGTTTTGGCGGGCCTGGGCTGGATTTGATCCCGCCACCTTAGGTGTATGTGACTGGTACCTTAACACTTGAGCCACAGGCACTGAGCCAAGGGTCACACTGTATTAATGTGAGTGAGGTGGGACAGACAGCAGCCTAGGAAGGTGAAGGCAAACACATTGTACTTACTTTGTTGTCATCTCCATATCTGATCATTTCATGAGCAAAGTCATCGGTGGGTTTGACACGGACAAATGCATGAACTTTTTTCCTAGTACCCATTCTAGCTAAAGAGAAGAGAACAATGAAATTTTGAGTAGTCATGGTAGAATAACAACTAGAGGAAAGGGGCCGTTTGTTAAGGTCAGAAAACAGTGATGTGCAAGACATTTTTCCCTACTTTTCTGCAAGCTAGTCTTCTTTTTTACCCCTCAGCATTTCAGTGCTCTACCCCAAGAACACTATTCAACAAATACACATACCGCCTGCTTTATAGGCTGCTTTACGTTTTCCACCAATGACTCCAAAGTAGCCTAATCTTAGATGTTGTTTCTAGAAATATTCTGTAAGTAAGATGAATCCACTTATGCTTGGCTTCATTCACTGTATTTTCTTTTAAAATACTTACTATGAAATACATTAAAACTAATTTTCTAGGCCAGGTATGGTGGCTTACACCTGTAATCCTAACACTCCAGGAGGCCAAGGTGGCAGGATCCCTTGAGATGAGGAGTTTGAAACCAGCAAAAAAAAGCAAGACTCCCATCTCTTGTAAAAATGGAAAAACTAGTTGGGTGTTGTGGCAGATGCCTGTAGTCCCAGCTACTCAGGAGGCTGAGGCAGAAGGATCCCCTGAACCCAAGAGTTTGAGGTTGCTGTAAGCTATGATGCTACAGCACTCTAGCCTGGGCAACAAAGTGAGACTCTGTCTCAAACCCCCTACTTCCCAAACAAGACAACAGTAACAAAAAACTAATTTTCTTTTTTTCTTCTTTAGCATACTTTGCTTCAGATGTATCATCCTCCCCTTTACCTTCACTAGATTAACTGAATCAGCAATGGATGTTCCAAAAGTATACTTAGTACAAAATCAAATATTCTTTTTCTTTTCTTTTTTTTTTTTTTTTTTTTGAGTCAGAGTTTCATTACGTTGCCCTCGGTAGAGTGCCATGGCATCACAGCTCACAGCAACCTCAAACTCTTAGGCTTAAGTGATTCTCTTCCCTTAGCCTCCCAAGTAACTGGGACTATAGGTGCCCACCACAATGCCCGGCTATTTTTGTTGTGGTGGTAGTTGTCATTGTTGTTTGGCAGGCCTGGCTGGGTGGAAACCTGCCAGCCCTGGTGTATGTGGCTGGCATCCTAACCACTGAGCAACAGGTGCTGAGCCATAATCAAATATTCTTTTTTCTCCCATTACACTGAGAGAAAAATCACAGATAGTCCCCTATCTTCTCTTGCTTTCTTAAAACCTAACCATATTTTCATCATTTTCTTTCAGGTATCCACATATACATTTGTCTTCCCTTATTTATATCATCATAAATAATTACCATATGTATAATATAATAAATGTTAAATCTTTTTTCTTTCTTTTTTTTTTTTTTTTGAGACAGAATATCATTATGTTACCCTCAGTAGAGTGCCATGGCATCACAGCTCACAACAACCTCAAACTCTTGGGCTTAAGTGATTCTCTTG
>NW_003852477.1:8373362-8381209 GCF_000181295.1 Otolemur garnettii
TAACAGACATTTCTTCTTTAAATTATTTTGCTTTTATAAAAAACACATCAAAGAAATAAAGAATAGTAACATTGTACATGTAACTATCTAAGAGAGGTTCAAGGAGTGTGACCTGATAAAAATTATTCCAGGTTTTTAAAATATTAATGTCCTTCCACATTTCCAGACACAATTGTGATGACCACATGATTTCCTCTTACAATTATATTAACTATCTAATATCTAGTTAATGTGTTAAGTATGTCTATAGGAGCAAGTTAAATAGAGACAGGCCTGCCCTTTCAGCTTATTTACAATAACACGGACAAAACAAAACTCTGATGCCTGCTACAAGTTTTTCAGATGTCAAATTGAATAAGCAAACATGGCACTTATAGATACTTGTCCTTTGTGTGTGTACATTTAACACATTTCTCACATCATTGTTTCATCAAAGTCTTTTCTAGTCACTACAGGATCATTCAGAACTTTTGATTTTGAGAAAATAAATCTGAAAGATACTGGGGTGAGCAAGGATAATGGCTTGTCCAATTTAGGTCCTACCATTTTTACCTGCAAAACTGAGGTCTAGAAATAACCACAAACATCTCTAACACAAATCACAAACTGAAGAAAACATCTTCTCTACAATTCATTTTGATCTATCTTACTAGAAATTTGAGACTAGAGGGAGGTATGTTCACTCTCAATTTCTAAAACTCTGGAAACTGCTCCTCACAACAGCCCCCAGGGCCCATCCTCCTACCTGGGGAAATGCAGATGTCACGTACCCTCTGAAAGAAACCATGAAGTGAGAGGGGCTCTGGGAGCAGGTGTCCAAGCCTCCACCCACCAATAGGGTAGCACAAAGCATTGCCTTTCCTACAGAGACTGCCTCTTCTCTGTCCTACAATTTGCCAACATCCAATTGTTCCATCTATATATATACCTCACCCTCCCATCTCAAGTCCCTCCCCTGCTCATACCATGGCTCCAAATGTGCCATGAGCCATGTCCACCTGCAATAAACCTTCCCTAAGAATCACATCCCTCTGTGAACTTGCTACTCAGAAGCCCCTCAACACCCAGACATTTGGGGACCCATACCATTTAGCACTTACTGAAATACTGCTTGTTACCGTTTTTACGCCGCTTCATTTGAGTGGGTTTCAGCTCCCAAATTAAATTACAAGCTGCTTGAGGACAAGGACTGTGCCTTATAGCTCTTTTGAATCCACCCACAATGTCCAGAACAATGCCCAGCACAGAGCAGGTGCTTGAGAAATGGTGGTTGGTGGTGATGGTCATGGCTGGAAGTCAGAGGGCAGCTGAATCTCCATATGTGGGTCCATCTTCTGTCACTACTGAGAGAGTCCCAAGGGGCATATGATGTCACTACCCTCCAACACCACCTCCAGCCTCAGAGGCCACACCCCTACCAGGAGGATACCTGGTTTCCAGGCCCAAGAAGCCATGTTCACCACTTCATCACTCCCTTTTAGTAGATTTTTCCCCTCACAACCTCGTGCGGGAAGGTCTTTTTTGGGAACCACCCTTAAATATTTCTGATGTAACAAAGTGAGTCTCCGAGACTTGTGGTTTCCTCACTTTAGAGATGGAAATGAACAGAATTGCCACTAAGCACCCCTCAAACTGACAAGAAGAGGGGGAACATCTGGTGGTATAGTAGGCACCAGATGGGCCCCTAACTTCCAGCTCTCCTGCCCACATCAGGGGTTCTCATGCGGAACCCTCACAGTTACCACAACAGCGGCAGTAGCACCTGAACCCAAAATACAAGGTCTAGGTATACCTGACCTTGAGCTGAACACAAGTCTGAGATCTTAGCAAACTAGTCTTTCTCCTTTTTCTCACCCAATGAGCCGGACCCATGTCTGGAGCCTGGGTAGCAGTGAGCCTTGAGCCCATTTCCATCCCTCTCTGGAGAGGTTTCTTCATCTGTAAAGCGAAGGGCTCGGACTGGTGAACCCAAAGCCCCCTCCAGTTCGAACACTAAGTAGGGAACAGTCCAGATGACTTTTGACTCTTTCCCTCACACCCCCTGTGTCTTCTGTGTCCTGGGCACGACGTGGGACCCTCACAAGGTCAAGGAACATTAGCTACAAAAATGTCAAGTCGCGGCCAGGCTGAAAGGGCCTCCTACGCCTGAGTTTCACAGAGGAGCAAGTCAAGACTGGAACTCCTGCATAGAGCGGTTGTTCAGACCCCAGCCCACGTCAGCCGTCCACGCGCACACCCCTCTCCGGTCTCTCTACTCCCCACCCCCATGGCACGCGGCCCCTGCTCACCACTCGCTCAGTAGAGCAGCTCCCGGAGCGCGACCGCCGCAACTGTAACTGCTCAAGCCCAGCACGCGACCTGGATTCCCGGAGCGAGGCCGCGAAATTGTGTACAGAGTCGCCATGACAACGGTCGCTTCCGGGGATTCCGGAAGTGTCAGTGGTGGCGGAAATGAGGTCCTACGTCCAGGGTATGGGTAAGGTCATGGTAGAGTTGGGAAGACGAGAGATGGGGCCTGTCAATTCAGAAAGGCTGCAGCAGCTGCATGCGCAGAACCAAGGTCGGTACAGTGAAGAAACGAAGGCTGCGTATGAACCAGGAAGCGGGGCAACGGGGCTTCCGGCGCAGAGGAGTTTGCAACTACGGAGGCCGCGCAGGCCCGTCCCATTACAGCTCCGCGCTCCGAGCCGCTGTGGGCGCGCGCCCTCGCCCCGCCTTGGTTAGTGTGGAGCCGACCGGCCAGGCCTGCGCAGTTGCGGCGGCCGGGGAAGATGGTGGAGGACGGCGCGGAGGAGCTGGAGGACCTGGTGCACTTCTCAGTGTCTGAGTTGCCTAGTCGCGGCTACGGCGTCATGGAGGAGATCCGGCGGCAAGGCAAGCTGTGCGACGTGACGCTGAAGGTACGGTGGGCTGGGCGGCGGCGGCGGTCGGCCGAGGAGAGGGGCCGCGCGGAGCAGAGGGGCGGGGGCCGGGGAAAGGACCCGGCGGCGAGGCGAGCTGTGCGGCTTGACGCCCGAGGTCCTGAGGGCTGAGAAGAGGGGCCGCGCCGGCGGAGAGCGAGTAGGGAGGACGGGAGCCGCCTTTCAACTCTGGGAAAGAAAGGTTGGGAGGTATGCCGCTCAGGCCCTTGGAGTGGGAAACGTTGGGCTGCCTGCCTCCCTTTTCTGTGTCACAAGGAAGAGAAAATGGACTTAAATCCCCTCCACAGAGGAGAGGTAGGTGGCTGGCTCCAGGTTCTGATGCACCGCTACAGCATCTTCTCGTTTGGGTCCCTCGAAGTTATCTGTGCTGTTGTAGAAGAGAAGGCTTCTCCCTAGGAGTCAGTGGATGCCTGTCCTTGATTGTTAGATTACTGTTTTGTCTCTTAAGAGCTTTTAAAATTTGGTCTTGAAATTTTTTGAGGTGGGAAGCTACTGTGCCCCACACTGGAAGGGACCAGCCACCACCACTACTACCACAAAGGTCTTGGAGACTGGGCTGATGGGCTTTGTAGGGAGATGGATGCTGACATCAAGTGGGGAAGATATCCTAACCACCTGTTCCCCACCAGCATCCTGGTCGCAAGAGCCAGCCTTCCTTCTGTGCCTTGGGAGAGGCAAGCTGTGCTGCTGACATGCGTTCCAGTTGGGAAGTTGCTGCTGCAAGCTGTTGGGCCCTGTCTGGAAGGCTCTCAGCTTCTGTGGGTGATCCCCAGTTTTGTTTGTTTATTTGTGTGTTTGTTTAACTATTCAGAGATATGTTTGTTCTTTGAATATTTACATGGTTAAGGAAACTTTTCTTCTAGAAATCTGAGTCAGATGTCTGGAGATGGTAGAGTAGATGTTTAAGAGTATGGCTTTGGAGACAGAAGGATTCAGGGATTAAAATCCGAGTTGTAACCTTGAGCAAACTGCTTAATCTCCCTAAGCCTCTGTTTTCCAAATGTAAAAGTAGGGATGATTCCTAATTCACAGTATTAGTATGAGAAAAAAAGGAGAAAAATTTGGGTCTTTGCATCATGTCTGGTGAAGCTTTTTCATCACTCTTAACTCTGGCCACAGAGGTTGATTTTCTAGGAGAAGAGTGAAATGGCCTGAGAAGGGGCGGGGTCCTTTCCGATGTGAGGGGGCACCTAGGGGATTGAGAACTGAGGTGGACCAAAAGAAGCAGAGGAAGTCAAAATAAATGAGAAGTTTTTGTCAACAGTGATAAGGTAGTGGAAGATGTTGAGGCTACTAAAAGAAAGATATGTTGTGGTAGTAACACTTGGTTTGAGGAGAGACTGATGAAAAGCAGGGATAGGGCAGAATTTTTGGATTAAGATTTATTTTAGGCTATAAGGGTGAGCCAGGGAAAGCATGTAAGACGGAAAAAAAAGACATAGCAGAGTAGGATGGTCAGTCACAGATACTTTACATAAGTCAGTACATTTTATCTCTGTATTTGATGCAAATACAGAAGATAGCAAACGTGAAGCAGAAAAATGCTTGTATGATTTTTTCATTAAAATTTTTTTGTTGTTCATTCAAAGGAAAGGGTCAGTCTGAATTGCTGCATTAGTTTTAAGGACCAGTATAAAGGTATAAACTAGAGCTGGGCAGGACTGTAGAGAGGATTTATTTCATTGGTTTTGAAACTATTCTATACATACACCTTGAGTAGATCAATAGCAATGTCATGGTAGGGGCCTGGAAAAAGGCAAGTAAACCAGGTTCAGCCACATCCCTACCTTCCACCAGAGCTGCTCTGTGAAATCTTTCTTTTTTTTCTTCCTTTTTTTTTTTTTATGAGACAGAGTCTCATTATGTCGCCCTCTGTAGAGTGCTGTATTGTCACAGCTCACAGCAACCTCCAACTCTTGGGCTTAAGCGATTCTCTTGCCTCAGCCTCCCAAGTAGCAGGGACTACTGGTGCCCACCACAATGCCCAGCTATTTTTTGATTGTAGTTGTCATTGTTGTTTGGTAGGCCCAGGTTGGATTCAAATCCGACAGTTCCAGTGTATGTAGCTGGTGCCCTATCTGCTGAGCTACAGGCGCTGAGCCATCTCTCTTTCTTAATAGTCTTTCCTCCAATTTCTGATGGTTCCTGTTTTTTTCTAATAAACAGGCACTGAAAATATGGTTGGAAGCTTTTTGGTGTGGTGTGGTTTATAGACTAGTGAGCCTCCCGTAGGGGAGCGGTTCTCAAACTTTAGCAGTCTTTAGAATCACCTAGTGACCTTGTGAAAATACTGGTTGTTGTGCATTGCCCCAGAATTTCTGATTTATTAGGTGTGGTCTGAGCCCAAAAATTTACATTTCTGACAGGTTCCCTACTATGGATGATTTTTTTTTTTTTTTTGAGCCAGCGTCTCACTATGTCACCCTTGGTAGAGAGCCATGGCGTCACAGCTCACAGCAGCCTCAAACTCTTGGGCTTAAGTGATTCTCTTGCCTCAGCCTCCCAAGTTGCTGGGACTACAGGCGCCTGCCACAACACCCAGCTATTTTTTGTTGCAGTTGTCATTGTTGTATAGCTGGCCTAGGCCAGGTTCAAACCTGCCAGCCTTGGTGTATGTGACTGGTGCTGTAACCACTGTGCTACAGGCGCCAAGCCGTGGATGATCTTAAATGAACAAAATTATTCCCCCTGTTGGGTACCACTGCTACATTCTGTGAGCTATGGCTATAATAGAATGTTGGACCTTTCTTTTTCGTGGGACAGGTTTAGAGTCCATAGGTCTTCAGGCTTCTGTCTAGGTTGTATAAGCCTGGCTATTACTCTGGAAAGCTTATGGTGGGAAGGGACTTGGGGCTCTCCCTTCTGCAGATTTTAACTTAATCCCCCTGAATGGTGCCATTTCCCTGTCTTCAGTGGTGCCCTGGTTATCCAAGTCTAGAATCTCTAATTCATCCTGTCCGAAGAGTAAACTTTGAGTCTTCTGCAAGAGCAGAAATGAAGCAGTTGCTTGCCTGGGGAGAGGACTAGTACTTTCTGTTTTCAGATCCTCATACTAGTACCTTCTGAGGAAACTGGTGACTCCAATAGTTGAATTTTAGAAGGGGTTCTGCATTGTCCTGCCATCTGCAGCACACAGTATTCTTTATCCAACCTACATATTACTCATTCATTTGCTTTTCATCTAAAATTTTATTGACTCTTCTAAGCTGTCTAAGCTATTCTTTTTCCTTAGGAGGTTTTTCCTCCTTGAACATTAGTCTGACAAGCAGTGTCATGCATATTCTGGAGTTGGACTGCCTGGTTTGAATTCTGGCTCTGCCACTTATTAGCTATAAAAGCTTGAGCAATTTCCTTAAGCGCTGGTGATTCATTTTCTTCATCTGTAAAATGGAGTTCATCACCTACTTGAGTGTTGAGGATTCTTTTAGTTAATATACTTCAAATACTCATTAGTAAATGTTTAGTAAGTAGAATATATAAAGAATAAATAATTTAATGGGGTTTCTAGAAGGAGTAGAGGTAAATGCACATGTTCAGCCTGCCATTTTGAGTTTGTTTTAACATCTGATGAACTTTGGTTGATTTTATTTCATTTATTGGTTGACTGATAAGGTCTTGTTCTGTTGCCTAGGCTAGAGTACATTGGCACAATCATAGCTCACTGCAGCCTTGAACTCTTGGGCTCAAGTGATCCTCCTGCCTTGGCCTCCCAAAGTACTATGATCATAGGTGTGAGCCACCATGTGCAGCTGGATGATTGTAAATTAACAAAATGTTTATTACTTTAAAAGAGTTTGCAAACCACTGCTGTACTTCAGTAGCTTGCATTTTATAGATGGGGACCTCAGCCCATAAGGGGAAGGGACTTGTCCAGGATCATGGAATGAGTTAGGCATTGCTAGGTGCTAGGACTAGATCTTTTTTTTTTTTTTAGAGACAGTCTCACTTTATCACCCTCGCTAGAGTGCCATGGGTCACAGCTCACAGCCACCTCCGACTCCTGGGCTTAGGCGATTCTCTTGCCTCAGCCTCCCAAGTAGCTGGGACTACAGGCGCCCGCCACAAACACCTGGCTATTTTTTGTTGCAGTTTTGGCTGGGGCCAGGTTCGAACCCACCCCCCTTGGTATATGGGTCGGCACCCTACCCACTGAGCCACAGGTACTGTCCTAGAACTAGATTCTTAGTCTCCATATGCAAGGTTAGATGTCCTTTCATGCTCTCCTATTGCTTCTTCTGTCACTGACAGTAACTGAACCAATTTCAGCTGCTACCGTGTGAGTGTACTTCGTATCTAACATGCTCATCCTTAACAGCATGTCATCTTTTCTATCTTTCTGAGTTTTAGGGAGTGTGTGAAAGTCAGAATTAGTGTGGCATCACAGCTCACAGCAACCTCAAACTCTTGGGCTTAAGCAATTCTTTGTCTCAGCCTCCCCAGTAGCTGGGACTATTTTTTTTATTGTTGTTGTTGCAGTTATTTAGTTGGCTCAGGCCGGGTTTGAACTCACCACCCTCAGTGTATGTGGCTGACGCTATAACCACTGTGCTATGGGCGCTGAGCCAGTACCACATTCTTGAAATTCACTGTCAACACTTGAATCTAGACTTAATTTCTCTTTTGGAAATATTTGAAATTTAAATTCCTTGGGAGCCTCTTGGATAGTTAGGTAGAGACACAACAGAAAGTAATTTTTAGTTTTTTCAAAAAACCACATTCTCTATCTTTGGTGACTTAGACCTTTTCTGACCTATTATCAGAAAAAGATCCTGGTCCTTTTCTTTGGCAAATCACTTTGTCTTAAAAGAGAATAGGCTCAGTGCCTGTAGCTCAACCGGCTAAGGCGCCAGCCACGCACACCTAAGGTGGCAGGTTTGAATCCCCAGCCCGGACCCGCCAAACAACAATGACGGCTGCAACCAAAAA
>NW_003852477.1:8381401-8382864 GCF_000181295.1 Otolemur garnettii
AAAAAAAAAAAAAAAAAAAGTTAGGAGAATAATGGTACAAGACTTCTTGGCAATCTATGGCCTAAGGCTTGGTCTAGGTAGAGAGGTTTGCGTTCATGAATGCTTTCGTTTCCTCATCTCAATGGTGCTTTCATCTCCTTTCCTCTGGGCTGGTAGGAACCTAAGGTTCAGGCAGTTTCATCAGGTTAACCTGGATCCAGCCAGTTGGGGAAACACCTCAAATTTAATGAGTATTCTTACTAACGAGATCTGGACCCACTAGGTTCATATATTTCTATTCTCCCCTCACTTCCCATAATCATTTCTTTTTCTATTTTTTCTTTTTCTTTTTTTTTTTGAGGCAGAGCCTCAAGCTATCCCCCTGGGTAGAGTGCCATGGCATCACGCTCACAGCAACCTCCAACTTCTGAGCTCAAGCGAGTCTCCTGCCTCAGCCTTCCAAGTAGCTGGGACCACAGGCACCCGCCACAACGCCTGGCCATTTTTTGGTTGCAGCCATCATTGTTGTTTGACGGGCCTGGGCTGGGGATTCGAACCCACCACCTTAGGTGTATGTGGCTGGCGCCTTAGCCGCTTGAGCCACAGGCGCCGAGCCTTCTTTTTCTATTTTTATGCCAAAGCTGTGTATTATAGAACAATAAGTGTAGAGGAGTGTGGAGTTCCTTATGTATACAAAGACACTGTTTTGCAATCACTGATAAATAATTCCTGAAATATTTGCTGGCATCATTTTTCTCAACATTTTCTCAAGGCCCCTGCTGAGATTTTTTAACCTGGATCTGAGAGTTTGCCTTCAGAAGAAAATATTTCTTCCGTTGGTGAAAGGCACAGTATCAGAATATTTCTTTTTGATCCACTAAGTGCATATACACAATTTTCACTAAAACTGGCTTTGAGAGCTACATATTGGAGTCTGGAATCTTGCCCAACTTGTCACTACTGGCTTTGTGATGAAAGAGTAGGTGGAGGAGGATGTCAGGAAATGAAGTAAGAATTTGTTGATGCCTGCCGTTTTATGTTATGGGTTGTGTAGTAAGTTACACAGGGATAATTATAGAGCTAGAATAATCATATTAAAAAGAGCTGTAGAGAGTCTCTATTGAAGCCAGTCCTGTTACAGATATAAAAAACCTTAAAGCTTAGAGCTATTAAGGGATTTGCCTAAGGTACAAAGCTGTATTAGATAAGATCTAACATAGGTGTTTATTGGTGGAAGCGATGCTTTTACATCCTCTGTCAGTTTACTCACCTGCCCTGATGATGGTATAAAACAGTAGGGAACAGACCTTTGAGCATGGAGGGCAGTGATGTGAATGTCCAGATGCAACACCACTGTGTTTCTCTGCTAGTCTTCCAGACATATGAATTCTTGACTCTTTGATTTTGAAATGGCATTGTATTGGAAAACATTGCATATGAGTAGTGTTTATTCCCAGGACTGACTTTTTTTTTTTTTTTTTTTT
>NW_003852477.1:8384728-8401968 GCF_000181295.1 Otolemur garnettii
ATTGAGCCACAGGCGCCGAGCCCTTAAGACTTATTGAGTGTTGACTATCATTGCCTCTTTGGCATGGAACCAGCGAGCTTCCCTGAGGTTAGCTTAGGAAGACTTTAGGAAAAATACTCAAACAGCTGATTATATGGGGAGGATCTCTTGAGCTCCAGAGCAAGAATGAGACCCCATTAAAAAATAAAAGAAGGCTTGGTGCCGGTAGCCCAGTAGTTACAGTGCCAGCCACATGTACTGAGGGTGGTGGATTTGAACCTGGCCCGGGCCAGCTAAACAACAATGACAGCTACAACAAAAAATCGCTGGGCATTGTGGCAGGCGCCTGTAGTCCCAGCTACTTGGGAGGCTGAGGCAAGAGAATCACTGATGGGTAGATGCCATGGCACTCTACCAAGGGTGATAAAGTGAGACTCTGTCTCAAAGAAAAAAAAAATAGAAGAAGAAGAAAAACCCCATGTGATTATTCATCACTTGTTTCCAGTTGGGGACAAAATGGGGTGAACTAAGGTGTGTGACCTAGGAGTTGGTAAATGTTTTCTGTAAAGGACCAGATAGTAAATATTTTAGAATTGTGATATATGGTTATGGCTGCAACTACTCAACTCTGATGTTATAATGCAAAAGCAGCAATACCCAATACCTTAAACAAGTGGATGTGGCTATGTTCCAATAACAATCTATTTACAAAAACAAACATGAGCTAAATCTGTTTGTAATTACTGACCTCTGTCATATGCTGATAATCGCCTTTGAAAAGTTTAAGGTTTTTGGAGTAGGTAAAATTTCTTTTATTGCCCCAATGTATACTTGTGTGGTTTTAACACAGTATCAGGAATTGGAAGCATCTTTTAGTAAAGAGTACAGATGGACCAGAAGTGAAAAATTTTCTTTTTCAGCTTACTGCAGGTGATCATGAGACTATGCTGGTTGGTAAGTGAATAACTGACATAGGAGAAGTTACTATTGAATTTTGCATCTTATCTTTTAGCTCAGCTGGAGCTTGAAACAGAATGTTTCCAAGTGTTAACTAAAGACACCATGCTCCCTTTCTATTGCAATTGAAGCTGAGGATGCTTAGCTGCCTGCAAAAGGGCCCATCAAAGGAGACTATCATAGCACCTATGTTCCAGTGGGAACAGATGGTCTATGTTCAGGGCCTTGAAAGTAAGGGTGAGAGTTTGGGCTTTTGGCAGGCAAAGTAGGGGATCAGTAGTTCAAATGTGATCCAATATAGCGGATGTGAGGTCAGAATATGCTGAATATCTCATCTGAACACAAAAATGCCTTAAAAAAAATAAACTATAGCTCAATGCCTTGTAGCTCAGTGGCCAGGGCACCAGCCATATACACTGGAGCTGGGGGGTTTGAATCCAGCCTGGGCCTGCCAAAACAACAACTATAACCAAAACATAGCCAGGTGTTATAGTGGGTGCCTGTAGTCCCAGCTATGTGGGAGGCTGAGGCAAGAAAATTGCTTAAACCCAAGAGTTGGAGGTTGCTGTGAGCTGTGATGCCACAGCACTCTACTGAAGGTGACATAGTGAAATTCTGTCTCAATAAATAAATAAATAAATAAAAATAAACTCAGCTTGGTGCCTGTAGCTCAAGCAGCTAAGGCACCAGCCATGTATACCAGAGCTGGCGGGTTCGAATCCAGCCCAGCCTGCCAAACAACAATGACAACTACAACCAAAAAAAATAGCTGGATGTTGTGGCGAGTGCCTGTAGTTCCAGCAACTTGAGAGGCTGAGGCAAGAGAATCGCTTAAGCCCAGGAGTTGGAGATTGCTGTGAGCTGTGATGCCACAACACTCTACCCAGGCTGACAGCTTGAGGCTCTGTCTCAAAAACAAAACAAAACAAAACAAAAAACTCATGAACAGGTACTTGTACACCCATGTTTATCGCAGCATTAGTCACACTAGCCAAAGGTAAAAGCAACCCAAGGTTCCATCAGTGGATGAATGTATAAACAGAATCTGGCATATACAGACAGTGGAATATTACCCTTAAAACAAAAAGAAATTCTGGTATAACATGGATGAAAGTTGAAGACATATACTAAGTAAAATAAGCCAGTTGTAAAAGGACAAATGTATAATTTTACTTACATGAGGGTCCCCAGGGTAGTCAAATTCAGACAAATTCAGTCAAATTCAAAGACAGAAAGTAGAATGGTGGTTGCCAGAGTCTGGGAGTAGGGGGAATGGGAAGTTATTGTTTAATGCAGAATTTCAATTTGTGAAGATGAAGAAATTCTGGAGAGAGTTAGTAGTAATGATTGTAGAATAATTGTATTCCGTGCCACATAACTGTATACTTAAAAATGATCAAAATGGTAAATTATATGCTATTTATATTTTATCACAATAAAAAAGAGAGATAATAGGCTCAGTGCCTGTAGCACAGTGGTTAGGGTGCTGACCACATGCACCAAGGCTGGTGGGTTCGAACCCGGCTCTGGGCCAGCTAAACAATGACAACTGTAACAAAAAAAAAAAAAAAAATAGCCAAGTGCTGTAGTGGGTGCCTGTAGTCCTAGCTACTTGGGAGGCTGAGGCAAGAGAATTGCTTAAGTCCAAGAGTTTGAGTTTGCTGTGAGCTGTGATGCCATAGCACTCTACCGAGGGTGAAATAGTGAGACTCTGTCTCAATTTAAAAAAAAAAGATAGATAATAAACTTGAGAAGACTTTTTGTTATCAAGTGAGCAATTGAGGTTGCTTGTAGCACTTTGTTCTTCTGTAAACACTAAAACCAGAGTATTTCTCTGTATCCACACCTATTGGTCAGAAACACTTGATACTAAGGAGTGATCTTTCCTACTATTTTATTTTTTGTAGTATGCTCTCTCAGCTATTAAGAACCAAATTGTATTAGCTCAGCCCTGTAGCTGCACTTCAAATGGTTCCTTGAAAGGAATGACGTTTTTTGTTTTTTTTTTTTTTGAGACAGAACCTCAAGTTGTCCCCCTGGGTAGATTGCTGTGGCATCACAGCTCACAGCAACCTCCAACTCCTGGGCTCAGGTGAGTCTCCTGCCTCCGCCTCCCAAGTAGCTGGGACCACAGGTGCCCACCACAACGCCCAGCTATTTTTTGGTTGCAGCCGTCATTGTTGTTTTGGCGGGCCCCGGCTGGGTTTGAACCCGCCACTTCAGGTATATGTGGCTGGTGCCTCAGCCGCTTGAGTCACAGGGGCCAAGCCGAAAGGAATGACTTCTAAGAGATCCGTATTTAAGTGATGTGGACATGTTGTGAGCTTATTATTTTTCCTGTGCTGATTTATAAAATCTAAATGTCCTGTAACCTTGCTGGAGCTATCTTGAGGAGCAGCAAAACTCTGTGCTAACATGTCTTCCAAGTAAAGGTGCGTTGGCACAGTCTACAAATTACACATAGCTTTCAAATCTATATTTGTACACCTTATTTTGCTCTCATGGTAGACCTGCATTTCTATTTGTTCTATATGTTCTATTTGTTCTATTTGTTCTATATGTTCTATTTGTTCTATATGTTCTATATGTTCAGTTATGTCTACAATGAATCCTCTTGCCCTTCTAAACTATCCCTTTTGTTTTTGTGTGTGTGTGTATGTGTAAGGATGACGCACTATCCATCTAGTCATATATTGAAACTCTGGAATTGGCTTTGGCTCCCCTTCTCTTTCATGTGTATTTTGTGGAACTTATCACAATAGCAATTAAAAAAGTATTGGGCAGTGCCTGTGGCTCAAGGAGTAGGGTGCCGGCCCCATATGCCATAGGTGGTGGGTTCAAACCCAGCCCCAGCCAAAAACTGCAACCAAAAAAAAAAAAAAGAAAGAAAATTATTTATAGTATTATAACTCTATGAGAGCTGGGCTGACTGAATTATTTACTGAGATGTCTACATAATAGGTGCTCAGTAAATCACTGTCCTAACTGAGATCCTCTTCACCTTTTACCTGACTCAGGATTGCTTTAACTTTTCTAGCATGTTGAGGGAATTCTTTTTTTTTTTTGCAGTTTTGGCCGAGGCTGGGTTTGAACCCGCCACTCCCAATATATGAGGCCAGTGCCCTACTCACTGAGCCACAGGCTCTGCCCATTGAGGGAATTCTTAAAGACCTTTTATAGAATGATCTTGTACTGCTAACAGATTATTTTTCCTTAGCCTTAACTCTGCCCTTCTTCTGCTCTGAGTGGCTTCCCATTTCATTTTCATTTAACAGTAAGTATACTTGGCAGATAGGTCAGCACCTTCCAATGTGCCAGGCTTTGTTATAAGTGCTGGAGGTACAGACTCTGTGAGTGTGAGCTTACCTTCTACTGGAGCAGCAGACAGTAAATAAACAGATGGAAAATTACCAGTGGTGGTAAGTGCTATAAAGAAAAATAAATCAGGGCGCCATAGCACAGTGGTTATGGTTTGCGCCACACGCACGGAGGCTAGCAGGTTCAAACCCTGTTCAGGCCAGCTGAATGACAATGACAACTGCAACAAAAAATGCTGGGCATTGTGGCAGGTGCCTGTAGTCCCAGCTACTTGGGAGGCTGAGGCAAGAGAATCGCCTAAGCCTAGGAGCTGGAGGTTTCTGTGAGCTGTGACACCGGGGCACTCTACTGAGGGTGACATAGCAAAACTCTGTCTCAAAAGAAAAATAAATCAGGATAAGGGGCCTGGGAGGGCTGTTTTTGTTAGAGGAACCAGAGCCAGCCTCTCTAACTAGAGATCTTAATGAAATGAGGAAGTGATCCATGAGGATATCTGAGGGAATATAGTATTTTAGGCAGAGGAAATAGTAAGCACAGAGCCCTGAGGCGGGAGCATACTTTGTGCTGAACTGGAATCTGGTGATTCTTACCTCCTGTGCACATGAAAGTTTGAGAAGCATTGGCTTCATACATTGCTTCTACTCCCCTTACTATACTGAACAGAGTGTAAATGTGTTTGAGTGTTTTTTTTCCCGTCTGTATGTTGAACTCCTGAAGCCTGTCAACCATCTATTATTTGGCATAGGTCTTAGTATGTTTCACGTGCTCAAAAGAGTATTACCTTCAGGGCCCGTGAGGATTCTTTGAGATGCTCCTTTAGTCAGCATACCATAGAAGTGCATCTAACTGGGCATGGTGCTTTGCTAGGAGGCACCCTGTTATGAATGGAGGTCAGTCTGTGTCTTTGGTGTTTATAGATTAGTGGAAGAGATAGATAACCCATCAATTAATTATGAGGCAAGACAGAGTATGATGAATTCTGTAACTATGCAGGTATCACCAGAGGCCTAAGAGAACACCATGGGGTGGGTGACAGTTATTTATGGTGCAGAGTATACTTGGTATTTTGGGGAAACAACAGGAAACCAGCATGGTAAGAGTGGAGTGACCCAGGAGAAAAGTAGGAGGACATGAGGTCAGAGAGGTACCTACCGAGGTCCAAGGTAATCCTTTGCATGGTTCAGTATGGCTCATTAAATCATTTGTGAATAAAGAAGAATCAGGGCATGGTGTTAGTGCACCTATAGTATAGAAAGGTAGGATGCATATTCCTCAGTTCATGAAGAATACAGGATTTCACTTGTAGTTTTCCTCTCTGCTATTTGGGAGAGAATAGTAATGGCCAAAGTAAGAGAGACTAATTCTGGCTTGTTCTTTTTTTTTTTTTTGAGACAGAGCCTCAAGCTATTTCTCTGGGTAGAGGCTATGATGTCACAGCTCACGGCAACCTCCAACTCCTGGGCTTCAGCCATTCTCTTGCCTCAGCCTTTTGGGTGGCTGGGACTACAGGTGCCAGCCACAACGCCTGGCTATTTTTTTGTTGCAGTTTGGGTGGGGCTGGGTTAGAACCCACCACCCTTGGTATATGGGGCTGGCGCTCTTACCCACTGAGCCACAGGTGCCATCCGACTCAACACTTTTTATTTTTATTTTTATTTTTTTTGTAGAGACAGAGTCTTAACTCTATTGCCCTTGGTAGAGTGCCCTGCATCACACAGCTCACAGCAACCTCCAGTTCCCTGGCCTAGACGATTCTCCTGCCTCAGCCTCCCGAGTAGCTGAGACTACAGGCACCCGCCACAACACCTGGCTATTTTTTTGTTGCAGTTTGGCTGGGGCCGGGTTTGAACCCACCACCCTTGGTATGTGGGACTGGTGCCCTACCCACTGAGCCACAGGTGCCACCCTTTTTATTTTACTTTTTTTTTTTGAGACAGAGCCTCAAGCTGTTGCCCTGGGTAGAGTGTCGTGGCACTACAGCTCACAGCAACCTCCAACTCCTGGGCTTAAGCCATTCTCTTGCCTCAGCCTCCCAAGTAGCTGGGACTACAGGCACCCACCTCAGTGCCTGGCTATTTTTTGGTTGTAGTTGTCATTGGTGGGCCTGGGCTGGATTCGAACCTGTCAGCTCTGGTGTATGTGGCTGGCACCTTAGCCGCTTGAGCTATAGGCACAGAGCCATGACCCAACACTTTTAAGTCATCAGGATGATCTGAGCGATAGTGGAAATGCACGAGCAGCAGGTGGTAGCTAGTTGGAATTAGGAAAGGACTGCTGATTTAACTGAATCTCTGATTATTCTAAGCTGCTCATAGAAATCCATTACTTCACTGCTGTCTCAGACGTAAGAGGGAGAAGCTTAACAGTGTTCTATTCTTGTTGACAACCTCTCTTAGGTGATTTTTCTAGGACTGCCAGTGTACTCTCGATATTCAAAGTCCTCCAGAGTTGGCCTCTCTCTGCTATCCTCTCCTAGTTTCCCATAGTCTTCTCCTGTGTCAGCTGGCTGTCTCTTTGTGACCTATGTTCTCTGTCTTCTGGGCCTTTGTTCTATTCCTTTGGCTTTGAGTATCTGCCTGCTCATCTACCAACCAGAGCCCTATCCATGCTTCAAGGCTCCTTTCATATTTTCTTTTCTCAAGGAGCCCATGCTATCTTCTTTCTTTTGCCCTGCCCTGTCACAGTGGAGGATTGTATGAAGTCCATCTGTCCAAAGACAGTCTTCTTATATCCTTCCCGCTGTAGTTTCTTTCTCCCCCTTTCTTTTTACTTTAACCCCTTATTACTCAGTGTTGTCACTGGACCATCAGCATCACCTGGGAGGCTGTTAAAAATGCAGAATTCCAGGTCCCACTTTACACTTACCAAACTGGAATCTGGTGATTCTTACCTCCTGTGCACTTGAAAGTTTAAGAAGCATTGACTTCACACATTGCTTCTACTCCCCTTACTGTACTGAACAGAGTATAAATGTGTTTGAGTGTTTTCTTCCCCTCTGTATGTTGAACTCCTGGAGCACCTTCTAGTATTTAGAATAGGTCTTAGTATGTTTCAAGTGCTCAAAAAGGTTTGCTGAATTATTCTCAAGGGCCTGTGGCATTCTTTGAGATTCTCCTTTAGTCAACATACCATAGAAATGCATCTAACTGTGCTTGGTGCTTTGCTAGGTGCACCCCGCTATGAATGGGAGTCACTCTCTTTCTTCGATGTTTATATTTAGTGGGAGAAATAGATACCTGTCTATTAATTAATTATGAGGCAAGACAGAATATGGTAAATTCTGTAACTGTGCAGATATTACCAGAAGTCTAAGGGAACACCAAAGGGGTGGCAGTTACTTACAGTTAAGAGTGTTGTGACTATTTTATGGAAAGTATGGTATTTAATTGGTACCTTGCAGGATGAATAGGACTTTGACAGACACCCGTGGGCCAGGGCATTCTTAGCTGGGAAAAATGCAAACTCTCAATGTATGTTCTTTCCTGTTCTCTCATTAAACAAGTATAGTCAACATAGAAGACTTTTGTGACCAAATGTGTTGGGTATTTCTCCATGTACAAGCAAGTAATTTTTTTTTAAGAGACAGAGTCTTATTTTGTCACCCTTGGTAGAGTGCTGTAGTGTCACAGCTCACAGCAACCTCCAACTCCTGAGCTTAGGTGATTCTCTTGCCTCAGCTTCCCGAGCAGCTGGGACTACAGGTGCTCACCACAACGCCCAGCTATTTTTTTTGTTGCAATTCAGTGGGGACAGATTTGAACCCATCACCCACGGTATTTGGGGCTGGTGCCCTACTCACTGAGCCACAGGCACCGCCCCAAGCAAGTAATTAATTCTATAGCAGACACCAGCTGGGTATCCTCCTTGTCAGTTCTAACACTGCCTGGAGCTAGCATCAGATCCCATAGGTTGAGGGCTCAGTTCCCAAGGCTGCCCCATGCCCCAGACTCCAGTCACTAAGTCTGAACTTCTGGTTTGATTAATTTGGTAGAGTGGCTCACGGAACTCAGGGAAACTTTTATATTCACTGGGCCGTTATAAAGGATCTAACAAGAATACAGATTAAGTTATGCATAGGGTGAAGTGTGGGGGAAGGGGTGTGGAGTTCCCATGTACCCCCTGGGCGCACCACCCACCAGGATTCTCCATGTATTCAGCTGTCCAGGAACTTTCGAACCTTGCCCTCTTGGGCTTTTTTTGGTAGGTTGATTGGATAGGCATGGTTGAAGCATGAACAACCATGTCAAAATGTAATTGGACAAAAAAAGGGTATAATTTAATGCTGATAGACTAATTGGGGAAACCTGCATGAGGCCTGTCTGTTCAGATTTTTCTGGCCTCTCTGTACAGCATTCTTTCCTCCAGGGTGTAGGGCAGGATCCTCTCTGGAATGAGGGTTTTAAGACCCACAATCGGATTAGTGTTCTGCCTTAGGCAGGTGAAAAGAGGGCAAGGGAAGAAAGAGTCGATTTCCTAAGAGCTGAGACCTAAAGCATCCCAGCGTCATAACAAAAGACCTAACAAAAGGGCTATGGAAGTTATGAGCTAGGAACTGTGGATGAGTGATAGATATATAAATAGGTATATAGAAAGAGATATAGATATGCCATAATAGTACAGGGAGAGTCTGTTCAAAGGCCCAGGCATAAAAGTGCACATACAGTATATTTCCCAAATAATTAAGACGTGGAGAAACAATAGAAAGTGAAATTGGAGAGATGAGTTGGATACACACTGTGAAGTCCTTTAATTCTTATGGTGAGGAATATGGACTGGTAAGGAACATCTACAAATCATTTGATCTTGGTATAATTAGATGTTCGGTGGTTCCTGAGGAGTCTGCTCTCCCATCTCCCTCCCTTTCCTCATTCTATCTTGCTGGATATTGTGGTAGGAGATTGGGGGGAGCGGGAATTGGAATTTGGAAGATGTGAATGTTCAGGCCTAAATGTTTTAGCTAGCTCTTTATATGGACTGTAGCATGAGGTCTTTTTTTAGTGTGAGCTGGTCAGCCACTTCCTCCCTCACCCCCTTTCCTGAGTCACTACTCTAAAGCAGAGAGGCCAAAGCTCTATCAGAAGAGTGTTTACACAGAGTGCTTTAAAATGTCATCAAAACCTCAGCCCCAGCCGAGTATGTTTTGTTATACTTGCTATCTGTTTCTCAACCCCATGGGATTATGAAGACTCATCATTTCTGCTTATGGTGGATGGGTGAGTGTCCCTCTGCCCATTTTCTGTCCTGGCAGTCAGGCCATCAGCATTCAAGGTGAAGGGACTCCTTCACCATCCCCATTTCTTTATATGCCATCTTGTGAGAAAACCCACCTGAACAAGATAGCTAATGGGCTTGTTTATTCCTTCAGGAGTGGGAATGCACTGTTGTTAGCCTAGAAGTCAGTATCTCTATAAGTTGGCCCTAAGCCTTATTGTCTTTTTTTGAGCCTTTTACTTCAGCCAACTGAATTTTCAGGCAGGATTAAAGAGTAACACTCCTTACCTATGCTTTTCAACCTTTGAGCTCTCACTTTATCCGGCTCTATTAATACTGTGTCAGAAGGTCAACAGTTAAAAAGAAGAGGTAAAATACATCAGAAATTTTGTTACTTGTTTATATCTCAGATCAAGGACCTTTTAGATGAAATAGGCTTTGGAATTCATAAAGTACACTTGAGCATGAGGCACTGTGTTAAACGCTAGGACACAACCATCCCTTCTGTGGAAAGAATGTTCAGCTTGGATGAAAAGATATTCATTAGGGACAATATAATGTGTGCCATAGTGGAGGCTTGTGCCAGGTGCAACATGAAAAATGCAGTCACAGAGGCTCTTGAGAGGAGGGAGCTGAATCTTCAAGAATGAGGAGTAATTCATTGGGCTGAATTGGATAAGGATACAGACTGAGGGAATTGCCAGCAATTTCAAAGAGAGGCATGAGGAAGATAAAACTGGATGGGGTAGATCAGGGCTGGTTTAGGGTTTGAATCTTATTTGTAGGCAGTAGAGAGCCACCCAAATGGGGACTGACATGACCAGACTCAATTATGTATTGAGTTGACTTAATCAGAAATTTCATTCATTCAACACATACTGAATATTAATTGCTGGACTATTCCAGGAAACATGAAACATATGAAGATTGTTCCCTTGGTGAAGCGTGTATTTTAGTAAGGTAAGTTAATTACATCAGGTCAGCACTATTTGCTCTTGTCAAGGTTATCAGTGACCTCTATGATACAGAACTATTGCCTAACTACAAAGATCTCCCATGTGCGACCCCCTTATAGTCATAGCTATCCTTTTCCCACCCACCATTCCTAATGTCTGGCAACCATTAATTTGTTCTTTATTTTGTTTGTTTGTTTTGAAGACAAAGTCTCACTTTGTCACCCTTGATAGAGTGTGGTGTCATAGCTCACAGCAACTTTGAATTCTTGGGCTCAAATGATCCTCTCACTTCAGCCTCCCAAATAGCTGGGACTACAGGTGCCTGCCATAACACTGGCTATTATTTAGAGACGGGGTTTCGCTCTTGTACAGGCTGTTCTTAAACTCTTGAGCTCAGGCAATCCACCCATCTTGGCCTCCCAGAGTGCTAGGATTACTACCACACCTAGGTAGCTATCTACCTCATTTTGGGACTGTTATAGAAGTGGAATGATAGTGTATGTGACCTTTGGAGATTGGCTTTTTCACTCAGCTTAGTGCCCTTGAGGAGCATCCAAATTATTGGTTGTTTTGATATCTTTCTGAGTAGTATTTCACGGTATAGTGGTACCACAGTTTGTTTAACCATTTACCCATTGAAGGACATTTTTCCATTCCTCCTTTCTCTCCTCTATCAGTTCTATTTTTCTGGAAAGCCTTGATTAATTCAGTGAATGAGCTAGTTCTTTTGCATCCTCATCAGCATATGCTATTACCGCTGTTTTTATATTTTAGCCATTCTGTTAAATGTGTAATGATAACTCATTGTGATTTTAGTTTGCATTTTCCTGACAAATAATGATATTGGACATCTTTTCATGTGCTTATTTACCATGCATATATCTTTTTTGATGAAATATGTCTTCATGTCTTTTTCTGATTTTTCTCATTGAACTGTCTTTTTTTTTACTTTCTGTAAGGCCAGGATCTCACTCTATTGCCCAGGCTGGAGTACCGTGGCATGATCATAGCTCACACAATCCTTGCACCTCCGCCTCCCAAGTAGGTTGGGACTATAGGCATGTGCCACTATGTCTGGCCAGTTTTTTAATTTTTTTTGAGAGGATCTCACTCTGTTGCGCAAGCTAGAATGCAGTGGTGTCATCATAGTTCACTGCAACCTCAAACTCCTGGTCTCAAACAATGCTTCTGCCTCAGCCTCCAGAGTAGCTGGGACCAGAAGTACATGCCACTGTACTTGACTAATTTGTTGTTTTATTTTTAGTAGAGATGTCTTACTCTTGCTCAGGCTAGTCTTGAACTCCTATCGTCAAGTGTTCCTTCTGCCTTGGCCTCCCAGAGTGCTGGAATTACCAGGCCTGGGCCACCTTGCTCAGCAAGTTAGAAGTTTTTCAGATGTTCTTTATCAAATTGAGTAAGTTCCCACCAATTCCTAGTGTTCTCAGAGTTGTCAGTTTGTTTTTATCATGAATGATTATTGAATTTTGTCAAGTGCTTTTTCTGCATTGAGAAGGTTATGTGGCTTTTTAAAATACCTGTTAATATCGTAAATTACTTTGATTTATTTTCAAATGTTAAACCTGCCTTGCTCTAGAATAAAACTCTGTTTGGTTATGGTATATAATTATTTTTATATACTACCGAATTATATAATTGCTAATACTTTGTTAAGGATTTTTGCATCTGTGTTCATGAGGGATATTGATATGTAGTTTTCCTTTTCTATACTGTCATTGTGTCTAGTTTTGGTATTGGCATAATACTGGCTTCATAAAATGAGTTGGGAGTTATTCTTTCTTCTTTTGTTTTCTGAAAGAGATCATAGCTCTCTCTGTTTTTTAAACATTTGATAGAATTCTCTAGTTGAACCATTTGAACCTATAGATATCCCAGATTTCCTTTTTTTTTTTTTAATTTCTTTGCTTATTTTATTTTTATTTCTTTGCTTTTTTGTTGTTGTTGTTGAGACAGAGTACCACCCTATGCCCTGAGCAGAGAGCAATATAGCATCATAGCTCACTGCAACCTCAGACTCGGGCTGTGGGCATCCCTCTGCCTCAGCTTCCAGAAGCCACTGGGATTATAGGCGCTCCCTGTGGTGCCCGGCTGGGTTTTTCCATTTTTTTAGGAGTCTGGGGTCTCACTCTCCCTTAGGCAAGTCTCAAACTCCTGAGCTCAAGCAATTCTCCCTCCCCATCCTCACACAGTGCTCAGATTACAGTCGTGAGCACCACGCTGGCCCAGATTTCCTTTTTGGGAGTTTGTTTTTTCCCTTTTTTTTTTTCAGAGACAGGATCTCTTCCACTCAAGTTGGAGTGTAGTGGTGTGATGATAGCTTATGGTAGCCTCCAGCTCCTAAGCCTGCCTCAGCCTCTTAAATAGCTAAGACCACAGGTGTAGCTGTAATCAGCCCAACTGATTTTTAAATTTTTGTAGGGACAGGGTTGTCTCTGTTGACCCAGGATTCTTGAACTCCTGGTCTCAATGATCCTTCTGCCTCAGCCTCCCAAAGTGCAGGGATTATAGCTATGAGCCATCACACCTGGCCTAAGTTATCTTTTTATTATGAGTTTTTGCCTTATTGAAGTTCTTTATATACTCTGGATATTAATTGTTTATTGGCTTTATGTTTGCAGATATCTTTATTCATTTGTGACTTGTCTTTTCATGGTGTCTTGATAGACAGAAGTTCTTAATTTTATTGTAGTCAGATACTGAATCATTTTTCTCTTACAGTTAATGTCTTGAAATTTACTTTAAGAAGTCCCACTCAGCTCAGTCCCTGTGGCTCAAGTGGCTAAGGCACCAGCCACATACACCTAAGGTGGCGGGTTCGAATCTAGCCCAGGCCTGCCAACACAACAATGACGGCTGCAACCAAAAAGTAGTTGGGCACTGTGGTGGGTGCCTGTGGTCCCAGCTACTTGCGAGGCTGAGGCAGGAGACTCGCTTGAGCCCAAGAGTTGGAGGTTACTGTGAGCTGTGACGCCATGGTACTCTACCCAGGGGGATACCTTGAGGCTCTGTCTCAAAAATAAATAAATAAATAAATAAATAAGAAATCCCACTCTTGGCCAGGCATGGTGGCTCACACTTATAATCCTAGCATTCTGGGAGGCTGAGGCAGGTGGATCTCTTGAGCTCAGGAGACAAGACAGATCTTGTCTCTACTAAAAATAGAAAAACTAGCTGGGCATTGTAACTGGCGCCTGTAGTCCCAGCTACTCAGGAGGCTGAGCCAAGAGGATTGCTCAAGTTTAGGAGTTTTGAGGTTGCTGTGAGCTATGGTGCCATAGCATTCTAGCCTGGGACAAGAGAGTGAGTCTCTGTCTCAAAAAAAGAAAGAAAGAAAGAAAAAATACTGTATCGTATTTTCTTTTATAGTTTTTGAAGTTTTTTTTTTTATTGCTTGTAATTCCTCCAAGCAAAAAAAAATTTTTTTTAGAGACAGAGTCTCACTTTGCCCTCAGTAGAGTACTGTGGCAACCTCCAGCTCTTGGGCTTAGGCGATTCTTTTGTCTCAGCCTCCTGAGTAGCTGGGACTACAGGTGCCCGCTACAATGCCCAGCTATTTTTTTGTTGCAGTTTGGCAGGGTTCGAACCTGCCACCCTTGGTATATGGGGCCAGAGCCATACTCACAGAGCCACAGGTGCTGCCTTAAACAAAAATATGTAAGTTTTGCCCTTAATACATAAGGCTTTATTCCACCTGAAATTGATTTTTGGGTGTGATGTGAGGCAGGATTTTGACTTTTTTTCCATGTAGATAACCAGTTGTCTCAGCGCCATTTATTAAGTGGACTCTTTTGCAGATTATCTGTAGTGCCAGTCTGTCATTTATCAAATTTACATATGTATGAGACATATCTCTGAATATTCTGTTCAATTGGTCAGTTTGCTTTAGTACTACAATGTACTAATTTATTTTGCTTTATAATAAGTCTTGACATCTGATAAGGCAAGTCTGCCTACTATTTTATTTTGTTTTATTTACTTTTATTTATTAATTTTTTTTTAATTGAATGGTAACTATGTACATTAATGCACTTCTGGGGTACAGTGTGGGGTTTTCACACACAATCCGAAACACTTCCATCAAACTGGTTAACATAGCCTTCATGTCATTTTCTTAGTTATTATTTTAAAACGTTCACATTCTGCTCTTAGATTCACTTGTACCCTTATACGATAAACCTCAGAAGTGATCCCTCCAATCCCCTCCCTCCACCCATTCCCCCCTCCCCTCTGCTTCCCCTCTCCCCATATTCTTAGACTGTTATTAGGTTATAGCTTTCATATAAAAGGTATAAATTAGTTTCATAATAGGGGTGTGTGCATTGGATACTTTTTCTTCCATTCTTGTGATACTTTGCTAAGAAGAACATTTTTCAGTTCCATCCATGTGAACATGAAGGATGTAAAGTCTCCATCTTTCTTTATGGCTACATAGTATTCCATGGTGTACATATACCACAGTTTGTTGATCCATTCATGGATCGATGGGCACTTGGGCTTCTTCCATGACCTGGCAGTTATGAATTGGGCTTCAATAAACATTCTGATACAAATATCTTTGTTGTAATGTGATTTTTGTTCATCTGGGAATATACCTAATAAAGGAATTGCAGGGTCAAACGGCAGGTCTATTTTTAGTTCTCTAAATGTCTTTCCAAAAGGAACGTATTAGTTTACATTCCCACCAGCAGTGTAGGAGTGTTCCCTTTTCTCCACATCCACGCCAGCATCTCTGGTTTGGGGATTTTGTGATATAGGCTAATCTCACTGGAGTTAGATGATATCTCAAAGTAGTTTTGATTTACATTTCTCTGATGATTAAGGATGGTGAGATTTTTTTCATATATCTGTAGGCCGTGCGCCGATCTTCTTTAGAGAAATTTCTCTTCAAATCCCTTGCCCACCCTGAGATGGGATCACTCGTTTTCTTCTTGCTAATACGTTTAAGTTCTCTATGGATTCTGGTTATTAAACCTTTGTCAGAGACATAACCTGCGAAAATCTTCTCCCATTCTGATGGCTGTCTGCTTGCCTTATTTACTGTGTTTTTGGCTGTGCAGAAGTATTTATTAATTTTTTTGAGACAGAGTCTTGCTTTATCACCTAGCCTAAAGGCAGTGGTGTCATCATACCTCACTGCACCCTCAGACTCCTGGACTCAAGATATCCTCTTGCCTAGCCTCCCAAGTAGCTGGAACTACAGGTACATACCACCAAGTCTGGATAATTTTTTCTTTTTTTTCGTGGAGATGGAGTCTCACTCTTGCTTAGGGTGGTCTTAAAATCTTGGCCTTAAGCAGTCTTCCCACCTCAATCTCAGAGTGCTGGGATTACAATTGTGAGCCACTACACCTGGCCTCTTTTACTTTATTTTAGAGATTAATTCAATCCTACTGCTTCTCCATTCTTTTTTTTTTTTTTTTAAGAGACAGAGTCTCACTTTGTCACCCTCAGTAGAGTGCTGTGGCGTCACAGCTCATAACAACCTCCAGCTCTTGGGTTTAGGCGATACTCTTGCCTCAGTCTCCCGAGTAGCTGGGACCACAGGCGCCCACCTCAACGCCTGGCTATTTTTTATTGCAGTTTTACAGGGGCTGGGTTTGAACCCACCACCCTCAGTATATGAGGCTGACTCCCTACTCACTGAGCCACAGGCGCCACCCTGCTTCTCCATTCTTATACACTAGCTATGATAATTCAAACTCGTGCCTCAATAGAATTATGGATTACTTCTTATGCACTTTCAGCATCTTTCGTGAGTGCCCAAAAGCTTGGGCTTAACCACACTAATCCCAAGAGTAATCTGTCTGAACAGACAGGGCACTTATCTATTTGCTTATTAGTTTTTTGTTTGTTTGTTTGTTTGAGACAGAGCCTCAAGCTGTCACCCTGGGTAGAGTGCTATGGCATCACAGCTCACAGCTACCTCTAACTCCTGGGCTCAAGTGAGTCTCCTACCTCCGTCTCCCAAGTAGCTGGGACTACAGGTGCCCACCACAATGCCTGGCTATTTTTTGGTTGTAGCCATCATTGTTGTTTGGCAGGCCCAGGCTGGATTTGAACCCACCAGCTCAAATGTATGTGGCTGGTGCCTTAGCCACTTAAGCCACAGGCATCGAGCCTGCTTATTCGTTTTTTTTTTTTTTTATATATATACATTGTGAGCTCCTAGAGATAGGAACAATAGTATCAAAATGTTTTCCATCAAACAGAAATCTATTCTTTTTCTTTTGGAGACAAGAGTCTCACTATGCCACCCTTGATAGAGTGCTGTGGTGTCACAGCTCACAGCAACCTCAAAGTCTTGGGCTTAAGCGATTCTCTTGCCTGAGCCTCCCAAGTAGCTGGTACTACAGGCGCCCACTACAACACCCAGCCTGTTGTTGTAGTTGTCATTGTTGTTTAGCAGGCCTGGCCCAGGTTCAAAACCGCCAGCCTCTGTGTATGTGGCTGACACTGTAACTACTGTGCTACCAGAACCAAGTGCAGAAGTCTATCTTTTGCTTTCTTTGGGAATACCTGTCTCATATTACTTTGGACTCAGATTTTTGCCCTGCTGCTTTTCCTGCTTGAATAAGCAGCTGGTTGAATGTTGAGCCCCTATCTGCCTATGGTGGAGAACAGAATTTGTGGTATCATTCTTTTTATTTTACTTTATTTTTTTTTGAGACAAGAGTTTCCATCTGTTGCCCCAGGCTAGAGTGCTATGGGCTCAGCCTACTGCACAGCAACCTCAAATTCCTGGGCTTAGGCAGTCCTCCTTCCTACCTCAGTCTCCAGAGCGCTGGGACTACTCAGGGACAT
>NW_003852477.1:8402938-8405118 GCF_000181295.1 Otolemur garnettii
GCCCGGCCATTTTTTTGGTTGCAGCCATCATTGGCAGGCCCGGGCTGGGGATTCGAACCCACCACCTTAGGTGTATGTGGCAGGTGCCTTAGCCACTTGAGCCACAGGCACCGAGCCCAAAAGCTTTTCTAATTTGTGTTGAGCTCCTGTTATTAGCACAAGTATTGCACTGGGAAACCTAATTCAGTTAAAGCCTCTTATTTTACAAATGAAGAAACTGACACTCAGGGGTCAAAGGAAGGAAGGTAATAACTGGCTTGCAAACTGGAGCAGTTAAGCACGGTGTATATGTACCCATATGGCTTGTGCTCCAGGTCTTCCCTGGGATGGGTATGGGTGAAGAGTCTGGCAGATATTTTGACCTTTAATGCTGTGCTGTGCTTTCTAATATTGTCTTATAAAGTGATTGATTGGATAACATTTATCAGTATTCACATTGCTTCTCTTTTTTCTTTTTTCTTTTTTTGAGGCAGACTCTTCAAGCTATCACCCTGGGTAGAGTGCTATGGCATCACAGCTCACAGCAACCTCAAACTCTTAGGCTTAGGCGATTCTCTTCCTTCAGCCTCCCAAGTAGCTGGGACTACAGGTGCCCACCACAATGCCTGGCTATTTTTCTTGTTGCAGTTGTCATTGTTGTTTTAGCTGACCTGGGCCAGGTTTGAACTTGCCAGCCTCTGTGTATTTTGCTGGCACCCTACCCACTGAGCTATGGGCACTGCCCATAGTGCTTCTCATGCGAACCTAAATTTTTTTACTATATTCCTTGCGAGCCCCATGGTAAGAATCCTAGATTTCAATCTGGAAACCTGAGACATGATAAAATCAGTCAACTTGCTTATATCCATAGTGGAACTGCGTGTAACACTCAGCTTAAATCTCTGGGTTCTACTAGTATTTATCAAATTAAACTTGTGATGAGGATTTCAGTTATTATGTCCTAGTCTCTCATAGCTGGCATTCTTAACTAGAAGCAGCAAAAAACTGTTAAATCTCTGCTAAGTTCCTGATACTGTGCTAGATACTTTCTTGTGTAATATGTTATATATCACTTAATTTAATGATGTCAGAGTTGTGATTCTAAGACTCCTCTCAGGTAAAGCTAAATATTTTCAATCTGTTCCAAAGCCCAACTGTCTGGTCATTTATTCACTCATTCATTATTATGAAGCCCCTCTGTTTGTCAGGTTTGCAAATGTGTCCTTGAGTCAAATTTCATTGGTGGCCAGGTTCCAAAAATCAGCACAAATCTATGTTTCCAAACAGGACCAAGGATTGGCAGCAACGTTAGCTCATTCTACACAGAATGACACTTTTTTCCCCACTGACGCTTTAGGAATTTGGAGTAACCCTGGTGATTTGGTCAAATGACATTCATATCAGTTATTCATCTATACCAGGGGTCCTCAAACTTTTAAAATAGGGGGCCAGTTCACTCCCTCAGACCGTTGGAGAGCCGGACTGTGGGTCCCAGGGACAAGTCGGCTGCTAAGCAGGACAAGCAGTGGCGGCATAAACACCCAGCAGGCCGGATAAATGTCCTAGGTGGGCTGCATGTGGCCCGTGGGCTGTAGTTTAAGGATGCCTGACCTATACCTTTATGTTTGATCGTCTCAAAAACTCTTCTGGGGTCAGATGAATGGAAATGATCTCATTTTATAAGCTGGGAATCCAAACTTGGAGGAAGCCTGTCTGAGATGATGTAGCTGGTAAGGGCCTTCTCACTCTGGTATTTACACTACATTGCCTGCCTAGTAGACCATTACTGCTCCTACAGACATCTCCTTGCTTCTCTTCTCGCGTCCTTTCTTCCTTTCTCTACCTCTCTTCTCTGTTTCCTTGTCTGATGCATCCCCTACTAGGTGATCTTTAGATGTTCCTTGAGGCTATCTTATATCCTCTCTCTCTCTTTACGCTCTGAGCTTTCTCCCTAAATGATCTCTTTCCTGACTTCAGTGATGATTCTCAAAAGTGTCTGTTGAGCCCAGACTCATCTTTATGTTTGTCTTATCTATACACTTTCCACCTAAGATCTCTGTTTGGATATCTCCGAGGCCCTCCATCTCACCTTTCCTTGGTCTTCAACCCCTCACCTAGTGCTTCAGTGTTGTTCCTAATATAAGTGAATGACACCTCCACATAGCAAGTCACACTAGTGACATGACAGTCTTTTTTTTTTT
>NW_003852477.1:8405242-8406459 GCF_000181295.1 Otolemur garnettii
TTTTTTTGGTTGCAGCCATCATTGTTGTTTGGCGAGTCCAGGCTGGATTTGAACCTGCCACCTCAGGTATATGTGGCTGGCACCTTAGCCGCTTGAGCCACAGCCGCCAAGCATGACCGTCTTTTTGACACTTCTTTTTCCTCAGTCCCATATCCAGTCAGTCACCAAGACATAGCAATTCAAAAATCAACATCTTTCTTGGTTAGGGATGGTGACTTGTGCCTGTAATCCTAGCACCCTGAGATGCCAAGGCGGGGTGGATCTCTTGAGCTCACAAGTTTGAGACCAGCTTGAGCAAAAACAAGACTCCATCTGTACTAAAAATAGAAAAACTAGCAGGGTCTTGTGGTGTACTCCTGTAAACCCAGCTACTTGGGAGGCTGAACCAAGAGCAGAGCTTGAGCCCAAGAGTTTGAGGTTGCTGTGAGCTATGATGCCACGGCACTCTACCCAGGACTACAGAGAGAGACTGTCTCAAAAAACCCCAAAAATTCTCTTTCTTGAGTCTGACCTCTTTTCTCCTTTCCCACCTCTTCTTTTCTCTCCTCTGAACCAGGCAATGGTTTCCTGGCTGGATTCCTTGCTGGTACTCCTACCCTTCCAGTTCATATTCTGCCTCCGTAGAGTGGCCCAGTCAACTTGGAATTCCTTCCTTAGTACTGTTCACTGGTTTCTTGGTACCTTTAAAGTAAGAATAGAATTCTTGAGTGTTCTATCTGCTTCTTTAGCCTCATATCACTTTCTTCTCCATATCTGTACTTGAATCACGGATGCCAGCTCAGTGCCTGTGGCTCAAGTGGCTAAGGCGCCAGCCACATACTCCTAAGTTGGCGGGTTCAAATCCAGCCTGGGCCCGCCAAACAACAATGACGGCTGCAACCAAAAAATAGCTGGGCGTTGTGGTGGGCACCTGTGGTCCCAGCTACTTAGGAGGCAGAGGCAGGAGACTCTCTTGAGCCCAGGAGTTGGAGGTTGCTGTGAGCTGTGATGCCACAGCACTCTACCCAAGGTGACAGCTTGCGGCTCTGTCTCAAAAAAAAAAAGAATCATGGATGCCACTTTGATCTTTAACAATTAACAAAGAAATAGTATGCTCACATTAAAAGTCAAGTATAATGGAGTTACAACATATTTACATTTAAGTTATTCATTGACTTTTAGAACCTAATCTTTTATGTAACCCCATCACCTCTTTTTTTTTTTTTTTTTTTTTTTGG
>NW_003852477.1:8406479-8411141 GCF_000181295.1 Otolemur garnettii
TTTTTTTTGGTAGAGACAGACTCTCACTTTATCACTCTCAGTAGAGTGCTGTGGCATCACACAGCTCACAGCAACCTCCAACTCCTGGACTCAGGCGATTCTTTTGCCTCAGCTTCCCAAGCAGCTGGGACCACAAGTGCCTGCCACAATGCCTGGCTATTTTTTTTGTTGCGGTTTAGCCAGGGCCAGGCTTTAAACTGCCACCCTTGGGTATGAGGCCAGCACCCTACCCACTGAGCCACGGGTGCCACCCCCCATTACCTCTTTTAATTTAAAAAAAAAATGTTGACAGGTATTAAAGTTTTAGAGGCATAACAGTAAAAAACAATGCAAAGGAACCCTATAGGCTAATAAGAATACTTCCATCTCAGTCTTTAGATCATACTGTGAAGAACTAGGCTCAGAAAGACATTATCCACTCTTTGAAGAAGACAAGAGGCATGACTACACAATCTTTGCAGTTTTAGTAGAAGTGGTTTGGAGTTTACAGTTTGAACTGATCTTTTTTCTTCAAAACAAATTCAAGGGTATTGTACTGACCTTGGAAGTCCTCTGATTGTCCCTAATTTGCTTTATAGACATATATTCCTTACAAATCATTTCACAGTGATTAAGTGACTGATGCTAGTATGTGCTCTGTTTAAGTGCCAGTGTGGGCACAGGTGTGCGTTGCGTACACGGCCAGATGTATTATCGTGATCCAGCCTTAGCAGCTTCCGTGTATATTTGTGAGTTTAGGTCTTTTGTCCGTTTTATCTCAGACATTGAACCTGACTCTAATACTTTAAATTTACTGTCTGATTCCATTTCATTGATAATATTTTATAAGAAGTATTGTTTCAGAGGTGAATGGGTAGTGTGTAACAAAATGAATAAAGGTAGAGATGTATGTCAGATAGCCTTAAGTTTTCTTACCAACCAGTTGTATGTTTTTTATGGATGATTTTTTCTAAATTTTATTGCACCAGTTCACATATCTTTGCCACCATGGGGGTGGTGAAGAGGGGATTTGGGTAACTGTGTAATTGCAGATCAGTGAAGGAAGTTGCCTTTGTGTGGGCCTGTATATAAGCCATAGTTTATAATATTTCATTTATTCATAAGAAAGGATTATTTTAAGTTCCCAAATGATTCATCCTTTGTTTGTTTATGTACTTTTTATTTTTCTACGACAGGGTCTTGCTCTGTCGCCCAGTCTGGAGTATAGTGGCATATTCGTAACTCACTATGAACTCCTGGGCTCAAGCAATCCTCTTGCCTCAGCATCTTGAGTAGCTCAGAGTACAGGCTTACGTCACTATACCTGCTTAATTTTTCCTTTATTTCTCATAGAGATGGGGACTTACTTTGTTGTCTAGGGTGGTTTTGAATTCTTGGGCTCAGTGGTTCCTCCACCCTCAGCCTCCTGAGTAGTTAGGACTATAGGCACATGCCACTGCATCTGACTAATTTTTCTTTCTTTTTTTTTTTTTTAAGAGACAGGGTCTTGCTATGTTGCCCAGGGTACTCTTGACCTTCTGGTCTCAAGCATTCCTCTTCTCTTGACTCCCCCCCCACCAAGGTGCTGGTATTACAAGCATAAGTCACTGTGCCCAGCCTTAAAAGCTTTTTACAAAAGTGTAGTATCACAGGAGTTTTTAATTAGAAGCCCACTTAAGTAGTCACTTAATGGTTTTAGAACCAGTCCAGGATGCCCATAAACATTCTTAGGTGGTGAGGATCATAAGATCCTCATAGATCCTTCTCATCTTGATCTCTCTCTTTTAGACAAAGTCAAATTTGTTGTTCCCCTTTATGTAACACAGCACTCAAATGTAATCTGGCTAGCATACCTATCCAAGATAGGCCCATCTTCTCTTTAGCTGAGTTTTGATTTTTTTCTTTTTTTTTTTTTTGAGACAGAGCCTCAAGCTGTCGCCCTGGGTAGGGTACAGTGGCATCACAGCTTACAGCAACCTCCAACTCCTGGGCTCAAGTGATTCTCCTGCCTCTGCCTCCCAAGTAGCTGGGACTATAGGCGCCTGCCACAATGCCCGGCTAATTTTTGGTTGAGGTTGGCCTGGACTAGATTTGAACCCAGTGGCTCCATTGTAGGTGGCTGGCGCCCTAGCCACTGAGCTACAGGTGCTGAGTCACAATGCCCACCTATTTTTGGTTGCAGCCATCATTGTTGTTTGGCAGGCCCGGGCTGGATGCAAACCCACTGGCTCAGATGTATGTGGCTGGTGCCTTAGCTGCTTGAGCCCCAGGCACTGAGCCTAGCTGAGTTTTAATTTTTTTTTTCTTTTGGAAACCAGATCACACTGTTGCAGTAAGATGAGGCCCAATGGAGAGAAAGAGCACCCAAACACCATAGTTATAAGAGGAAGGGCTTTATTCGTCAGCCAGGAGCTTACGGCATAGAAGATTTCCAAATGGCCACGCTCCCTGACTGGCTTGGTCTTTTCTTTTTTATTGACAGTCAAAAAGTTCCACTCCACAGGTACCCTTTTCATTGGCCATTTTGAATCAAGTGGGAGATGCTACTCTACCCCCTACAGAACTACAGGATTTCACAGAACTTGGAAATTTCCAAATTCCAGGAGATTAAGCCTGTAAATTCCCAAGAGTTGAGTCACCATGGAGAGGGCCCTGCAGGTGCATCCTTGTGGTCTCCCTAAGAAGACCTGTTCTCCCAGACCTCGCCCCTCTCCAGTATCCTCTCTCAACACTATTAATGCACATACAGCTTATTGTTTTGTCTTCTGTTTATGAAAAATAAATGCATTGGGTAACGCTTGTGGCTCAGTGGGTAGGGTGCTGGCCCCATATACCGAGGGTGGTGGGTTCAAACCCGGCCCCAACCAAACTGCAACAAAAAATGGCCAGGTGTTGTGGTGGGTGCCTGTAGTCCCAGCTGCTCGGGAGGCTGAGGCAGGAGAATCGCCTAAGCCCAAGAGTTGGAGGTTGCTGTAAGCTATGACGCCATGATACTCTACTGAGGACGATAGAGTAAAGATTCTGTCTCTAAAAAAAAAAAAAAAAGAAAAGAAAAGAAAAAGAAATACATAGAAGTTAAACACAGCAAAGGAATATACACACTTAACCTTCATTCTCTCCTGTAACCTTTAATGATAGTAAGGGGGAGGGTGGCACCTGTGGTTCAGTGAGTAGGGCGCTGGCCCCATATACTGAGGGTGGTAGGTTTGAGCCCCACCCCGGCCAAACTGCAATAAAAAAATAGCTGGGCGTTGGGGCAGGTGCCTATAGTCCCAGCTATTCGGGAGACTGAGGCAAGAGAATCACTTAAGCCCAAGAGCTGGAGGTTGCTGTGAGCTGTGATGCCACAGCACACTACCAAGGGTGATAAAGTGAGACTCTGTCTCTGAAAAAAAAATAGTAGGCGGAGAAAAGATATCAGCAAATGAGAAATCAATATAGTCAGAGAACATGTGTGACAGACTTAGTGGGCCAGAGGAACTGAAAGTACCTCCCTGTGGAGATCCTAAGAACAAAGATGATTTGTATTGCAGAACCTTGGATAGCTCCAGAATTAGAGATACCAATACTAAAAACAGGAAGATGAGTTGAAAGTCTACATGAAAAGCAGTTAGATGCCTGCACTCCTTCCCAGCTTTCTCAGAAGATAGGAGGTTTAGTCCTAGGAATTGAACCAGGCACACCAAGCACAGAAGAAGGAGCAGGAATGTGGAACAAAACTGAAAATGAGGGCTTTAAGCTAAAGCTCTAAGTTGTGGGCTCGGCGGCTAGGGTGCTATCCACATACACCAGGGCTGGTATATTTGAACCCTGCCCAGGCCCGCCAAACAACAATGACAACTACAATAACAACAAAAAAATAGCCAAGCATTGTGGCGGGCACCTGCAGTCCCAGCTATTTGGGAGACTGAGGCAAGAGAATTACTTAAGCCCAAGAGTTTGAGGTTGCTGTGAGCTGTGATGGCAGCTCTATGGCACTGTACCAAGGATGACATAGTGAGACTCTGTCTCAAAAAAGAAAAGAAAAGTTGTGAATGGTAGGACCATATCTCTCCTTCACCTATTTTCCAGAATGTCTACAAGCAGGTATTCCCATGCAAGAGATTAGGAAAAAAAAAAAAAAATCTTGCTCTGATTAAATTATCCCTGAAACGAGTTCTAAGGATACTCTTTACTTGTAGGAGTCCTCAATAAATTGGCAGATTCTTGCCTGATCACCCAAATGTGAAGTTCACAAATTGGCAAGGATCCCCTCACTCACACAACTTTCAAACAGCTTTAAAAATATGAACAGATATCCAAATGTCACCAGACAAATTTTTCTGACTCTCACTTTGTTACCTGGGCTAGAGAGGTTGCCTCCCATAGCAACCTCAAACTTCTGAGCTCGCCGATCCTCCTGCCTCATCCTCCTGAGTAGCTGGGACTAAGGGAGTGCACCACCACACCTGGCTAATTTTTTCTATTTTTTTGGAGGCCACTCTGCTCACACTGGCCTCTAACTCCTAAGCTCAAAGGATCCTCCAGAGTGCCAGGATTACAGCCACCACACTCTACTGTTACCAAACAGCTAAAGAAAACTTCTAATGTAAAAGAGATCAAAACGGCTCGGCGCCTGTGGCTCAAGGGACTAAGGCGCCAGCCACATACACCTAAGGTGGCGGGTTCGAATCCCCAGCCCGG
>NW_003852477.1:8411507-8412837 GCF_000181295.1 Otolemur garnettii
GCTAGTTGGCAGGCTGAGGCAAGAGAATTGCTTAAGCCCAGGAGTTTGCTGTTGCTGTGAGCAGTGATGCCACAGCTCTCTACTGAGGGTGACATTGTGAGACCTGTCTTTAAAAAAAAAAAAAAAAGATCAAATAGAAGAGAAAATGACTCAGAGAAAACAGCAAAAGCAAGGAAGATAATTTTTTTTTCCTTGAATCTTAAGCTGTCACCCTGGGTAGAGTGCTGTGGCGTCACAACTCACAGCAACCTCCAACTCTTGGGCTTAAGCATTTCTCTTGCCTCAGCCTCCCAAGTAGCTGGGACTACAGGCGCCAGCCATGACACTTGTCTATTTGGGGGGGGGCGTTGTAGTTATCATTGTTGTTTGGTGGGCCCAGGCTAGCTTTGAACTCACCAGCTCCAGTGTATGTGGCTGGCACCCTAGCAGCTTGAGCTACAGGCACCAAGCCAGGAAAACAGTTTTAACTATATAATATCTCAAGAGAGTTTAGAGAAAATAATTAATTCATGAAACAAACAAGATTTTTTATTTTTTAGAGGAACCTTCAGAAAACAAGAAAGACCTCTTGGAAATTAAAAATATATAGCCAGTGTAAAAAACTGCAGCATAGAAAGATTGAAAGATAAATTTGAAGTTTCTTAGATGATAGGTCAAATGAAAAAGATAGATAATTGAGGATAATAATAAGAAAATTAGAGGATTATCTCAAGAAGTACAATACCTGACTAATAGAAATTTAGGAGAGGAGAAAAGAGACAATAGAGGGGAGGAAATTATCAAAGAAATGGTATGAAAAGATGTTTCCAGAAGTGAAATAATGTTTATAGATTTTTCATTGTTGTTGTTTTGGATTTTTTTTTTCTGGAACAGAATCTTGCTCTGTCACCCAGACTAGAATGCAGTGGTGTCATGATAGCTCACTGTAACCTGGAACTCCTGGACTCAAGTGATGCTCCTGCCTTAGTCTCCCAAATAGCTGAGGCTATAGGCATGCATACCACACCTGACTAATTTTTCTACTTTTGGTAAAGATGAAGTCTCACTTTTTTTTTTTTTTTAAACAGAGTCTCATTTTGTCACCCTTGGTAGAGTGCCGCTGTAGCATCATAGTTCACAGCAACCTCAAACTCTTGGGGTTGGGCGGTGCCTGTGGCTCAAAGGAGTAGGGCAGCGACTCCATACTGGAGGTGGTGAGTTCAAACCCAGCCCCAGCTAAAAACTAAAAAAAAAAAAAAAAAAAAAACTCTTGGGCTCAAGAGAATAGCTGAGTAGCTGAGCTGAGGCAAGAGTATTTGTAGGAGTCCTCAATAAATTGGCAGATTCTTGC
>NW_003852477.1:8414473-8447203 GCF_000181295.1 Otolemur garnettii
AGCTCACAGCAACCTCCAACTCCTGGGCTCAAGCGAGTCTCCCGCCTCCACCTCCCAAGTATCTGGGACTACAGGCGCCTACCACAATGCCCCGCTATTTTTTGTTTGCAGCTGTCATTGTTGTTTGGCAGACCCGGGCTGGATTCAAACCCACCACCTTAGGTGTATGTGGCTGGCGCCTTAGCCACTTGAGCCATAGGCGCCGAGCCATAATGTAATTCTTAACATCAGTTTAATCAAAATTTGGCCTAATTATATCAGAAGAATGGGGTAGTATATGAAGATGATGTCAGGACAAATTCCTAATCTTCCATAATAGGAATTAAATTAGTGATATAATAGTTATCTTTTGGCTCAGCGCCTGTGGCTTAAGTGGCTACAGCACCAGCCATATACACCTGAGCTGGCAGGTTCGAATCCAGCCCAGGCCCACCAAACAGCAATGACAGCTGCAACCGAAGGATAGCCAGGTGTTGTGGCAAGCGCCATGTGATCCTAGCTGCTTGGGAGGCAGAGACAGGAGAGTTGCTTGAGCCTAGGAGTTAGAAGTTGCTGTGAGCTGTGAGGCTACGGCACTCTACCCAGGGCGATAGCTTGAGGCTCTGTCTCAAAAAAATAGTTATCTTTTGCTATGTAACATATTACCCAAAATTTAGTGACTTAGTAGGTACTTATTTCATAGTTGCTGTGGGTCATAAGTTCAGAAACAGCTTAAAGCTTTTTTTAAAGTTAAAGTTATCTGAAGGCCCGATTGAGACTGTACACTCCTCTTCCAAGCTCAATCAGGTAGCTATAATAGGAGGCTTCAGTTCTTTTTAATACAAGCCTATCCTCAGGATTTGTTATTTTGCTTCCCCTAATGCCGTGAGCTACTTCATAACTGTAATTTTGCTACTGTTATGAATTGTAATGTAAATACCTGATATGCAGGATGTATTTTCATTGTTACAAAGGAGTCATGACCCATAGGTTGAGAACTGCTGCCCTAGAGCAAGTGAGCCAGTAGAGAGAATAAGAGGAATTTCAGCTAGGGTTGTGGTTCATGCATGTAATTTTAGCACTCTGGGAGCCTGAGGCAGGTGGATTGCTTGAGCTCAGGAGTTTGAGACCAGTCTGGGTAAGAGGAAGACCCATCTTTACTAGTAGAAAAACTAGCTGGGTGTGGTGGTGGTCACCTATAGTCCCAGCTACATGGGAGACTAAGACAAGAGGATTGCTCAAGCCCAAGAGTTTGAGGTTATTGTGAGCTTTGATGCCATGGCACTCTACCCAGGGTGATAGAGTGAGACACTGTTGCAAAAAAAAAAAAGGAATAAAAAAAAAAAAGAAAGAAAAGAAAAGGAATTTCAGTGCCTTTTATGACCTACTCTTAAAGGTGCCATATCATTATTTCTGCTGTATTTTGTTGACCATGTAATACACTGAGCCCTAATACACTGAGGGAGCAAACAGCACAAAAGTGTAAATACCAGGAGATAGGGACTGTTTGGAGGCTAGCTACCCCGGTAATAACTAAAAGTGGAATATCCAGAAGTAATATATGGAATATTATTTTTAAAGGGGAGGTAAGTTCCAGAAAAAAGAGGTTTCCCCTGAAAGCAGGAATCAGAGTGTAATTGGGGAAACAGAGATTGCTGGTTTTCATTATAAATCTTTCAGGACCACTTTAAGAAAGATGTACATGTATTATTACTATGGGTTTTTTTTCTTTTTTTGGGTGGGACAGAGTCTCAAGCTGTCACTCTGGGTAGAGTGCTGTGGCATCACAGCTCACAGCAACCTCGAACTCTTTGGCTTAAGTGATTCTCTTGCCTCAGCCTCCCAAGTAGCTAGGAAGAACTACAGGCGCCTGCCACAATGCCCAGCTATTTTTTGGTTGTAGTTGTCTTTATTGTTTGGCAGGCCCAGACTGGATTTGAACCCACCTGCTCTATAGGTGCTGAGCCTATTACTGTGATTTAAAAAAAAAAAAATTTATGAAAACCCTCTGAAAGCATGTATCTGTTTAATGTTCCCAACATTGGTAGTAGAGAAACACGTGGATTTCATGAGGAACAAATACAATTTGAATCTGATAAGGATCCTTTGGCATTTGGAAGCTTGTATATATAATCTTGAAGGACTTTTTATACATACTAAACGTGAAAAAAGATATATTGACTGAACCTGACCTAGAATCCTTGAATATACATGACACAAGGAGATGAGCAACTGGGGGCACCTGTGGCTCAGTGAGTAGGGCGCCGGCCCCGTATACCAAGGGTGGTAAGTTTGAACCCACCCCGGCCAAGCTGCAATATAAAATAGCTGGGCGTTGTGGTGGGCACTGTGGTCCCAGCTGCTCAGGAGACTGAGGCAAGAGAATCGCCTAAGCCTAAGAGCTGGAGTTTGCCGTGAGCTGTGATGCCATGGTACTCTACCGAGGGTAACAAAGTAAGACTCTGTCTCTAAAAAAAAAAAAAAAAGGAGATGAGTATCAGGTAGTGAGATGCTGTGGATTTCACTTATATGGAACCCGAGGAAAGGAAAAAAGAAAAAAGGAGTTTTACTCGTTCTGAACTATGGAGAGCTCTTAAGCAAAAATGTTTATATAGCTTGGAGCTGTAAATGACAAAGCTTATGGAAGGAAATAACCTTTTAGCAGATAAAGTATGGAAAATACTTTATAGATTTCCTCAGGCTAAGAATGTGATTAGAGAGTTGGTCTTTGTCCCTGTGGGCCACACAGAGCACTGGCCAGTCCATAGCACCAGTCATTCCTGCTGATTGCTGCCAGGGTCATTTCTCCCATATGAGCTCTGGGCTCCTTGCTGTAAAACTCAGACTGCTTAGCGCCCAAGGACACCCCCTCCCCAAAATCTGAGCTCATGATGCCTACTCTGTACTTGGTCCCAAAACAGACCCCCTATCCAAGTCTGGTCTCATTTCCCCTCATGTCTTCCTTTCAGTACATATTTACTCTTCTTGAGGGCATACTTTTAGGAGCTCCAGCATTCTTAGACAGTTTATCTATTCCATCTGCCTTCTGATAACTTAGGTTGGGATGAAGTGTTAAAGGAATCAGATATTTCAGTTGGTGGAGGAACTAAGAAGGGGTACATTGGGGGCTTCTATTAAGTAAAAACATCTACTTGAAACATTCAGGCTTACATTTTTTAATCGTTTTAACACTTCATTAAAATGTATCATTTACATTCTTCTACATACTCTAACTGAGTATATTGAATTTAAAATACTTGAAGGTCTCCATGCTAAGCTTTGGCTGTCATGTCCTGGGATGCTTTCAGCGCCATTGCAGTGGGCAGTGGGGTAAGCTGTGGAAGGGGCAGGTTGGGTTTCTCTGTTTGCATTCCTCAGTATCTGTCTTTGTGTTTTACTTTGCCCACAGATTGGGGACCACAAATTCAGTGCTCACCGGATTGTCTTAGCAGCCTCGATCCCATACTTCCATGCAATGTTTACAAATGACATGATGGAATGCAAGCAGGATGAGATTGTAATGCAAGGAATGGATCCAAGGTACTAAATCCCACCATTAGGTTTCACAGGCTGCTTTCCAGGTACAGTTTTAGGCCTGTGCTTTGTACCATTTGATGGCCTACAGCAGGACGAGATATCTAATAGCATAGCCCCCCCACATACAGAGTAGGTAATTAGTTAACAGATTAGAACATCTTGGCTTGGCACCTGTGCTCAGCGGCTAGGGCACCAGCCACATAGCTGGATCTGGCGTGTTTGAACCCAGCCGGGGCCTGCCAAACAACAATGACAACTATAACCAAAAAAAAAAAAAAAATAGCCAGGCTTTGTGGTAGGCACCTGTAGTCCCAGCTACTTGGGAGGCTGAGACAAAATAATTGCTTAAGCCCAAGAGTTGGAGGTTGCTGTGAGCTGTGACGCTACAGCACTCTACTGAGGGCAACAAAGTGAAACTCTATCTCAAAAAACAAAAATCAAACAAACAAAAAAAGACAGGTTATAACATCAGCCAGCGGCTAATTTAGGGTTAAAATGTGGAGAGTTTTGATGTTGCTTTTACTCTACTATCGGAGTAACACATGTAGTAGGACTAAATGCCAAGATATATATATTTCTTTCTTTCTTTCTTTCTTTTTTTTTTGAAGACAGAGTCTTATTATGTCACCCTCAGTAAAGTGCCGTGGCATCACAGCTTTTTTTTTTTTTTTGAGAGAGAGTTTTATTATGTCACACTCAGTAGAGTGCTGTGCCATCACAGCTCACAGCAACCTCAAACTCTTGGGCTTAAGTGATTTTCTTGCCTCAGCCTCCCAAGTAGCTAGGACTACAGGTGTCCACCATAGCGCCTGGCTATTTTTTTGTTGTGGTTGTTATTGTTGTTTAGTAGGCTTGGGCTGGGTTCAAACCCACCAGCCCAGGTGCATGTGGCCAGTGCCCTAACCACTGAACTATGGCGCCAAGCTGCCAAGATATTTTTTAAGTAAGGCTAAGTACAAGGGTGGTGGTATATTACTCTGCATTTGGGGGGGCTAGTCATTTTAGCTAAAAAAAATAGTTCTTCAAATAAGTGTCTTTATTTATTTCCCTTCCCATCATTCTAGACCATTGGAAGTTTCTACTGTGGTAGAAATATTCTTGGCTTGGTGCCTGTGGCTCAAGTGGCTAAGGCGCCAGCCACATACACCTAAGGTGGGGGGGTTCAAATCCAGCCCAGGCCCACCAAACGACAATGATGGCTGCAAGTAAAAAATAGCCGGGCGTTGTGGCAGGTACCTATGGTCCCAGCTACTTGGGAGGCTGAGGCAGGAGACTCGCTTGAGCCCAGGAGTTGGAGGTTGCTGTGAGCTGTGATGCTATAGCACTCTACCCAGGGGGGTAGCTTGAGGCTCTGTCTCAAAAAAAAAAAAAGAAATATTCTTTCAATTTGCATTGCTTAAAATTATAGCCACTAGCCATAGATGACTACTGAGAGCTTGAAATGTGATTACTGGGACTGAAGGACTGGATTTAAAGTTTAATTTACTTTTTAAATTTTTTTGTTTTAGGAGGAGTTCTAGACCAACCTAAGCAAGAGTGAGACCCTGTCTCTACTAAAAATTTTATTTACTATTAAATAGCCACATGTGGCTGATGGCTACAGTATTGGTCAGCACAAGTCTAGAATGTGGCAGATATTACGGTTATTTGATCAAAAAATTGAAGCTCATGAAGACCAAGCCCATGCTAGTAGTCAGTTTTTGCCTAACCTCATAGTAGTGAAAACTATGAGAAAGGGAGCTAGGAGACTATTTGGTACCCTCTGGATGATTAAAGGTGATCTGCTACATTACATGGAGAGAATTTATATACCTAATGCAAGGTAGAGATCTCTCAAGTCAGCTATACTTGTAAGGAAAGAAACAGAAGTGGATTTCCAAGGGCAATTATGGCAATTGTGCACTCCTCTTCTCAGAGGCATGTGTCTGAAGGAGCCATGCTAAGGAGCCAGGTGCTTTGGTTAACAAAAATTGACTGAACATCTGTGTTATACATGGCTCTAGGCACTGAGCTTTAGTAGTAAGAAAATAGCACCTCTTCTCATCGTGCCAACTTTCTAGTAATGGGGATCTGGCAATAACCAAATACATACATAGTGTGGCTAGGCATAAAAGTGATATGAGAAAGTAAATCAAAGTAAAGGCTAGCCAATGATGGTAGGGGTTAATGCTACTTCAGGGTGAATAGGAAAGGTCTCTGTAAGAGGTAGCATTTGAGCCAAGATCTTAATTGCAATGAAGGAGTGAGCCATCTGGGGGAAGAGCCCTCCAGGAGCAGGCAGTGCAAACGCCCTGAGGTGAGAATATGTTCAGAATAATGAAATAGAATGAGAAAGGGAAAGAGTGGAAGGTGATAAGCTCAGATAGATGGAGAAGGGCCAGACCACACATAGCCTTACAGATGGAATTTGGATTTCATTTTCAGTGTGAACTGGAAGCCAAGAAAAATATTGGATATCTCATTTTAGTAATTTACCCCAACGAATTAATAATTCTAAAACATGATAGCCATAATAATAATGTAATAGCTATTATACCTACTAATAAGGGAAATAGATTATAGCATATTTACATGTTGAATTATAACAGCCACTAAAAGCAACAAACATGATATTGTAGCAATATGGAAAAGAGCTTAATAATAATAAGTATTTGATGATTATGTCCATATAATTAATGCCTGCCGGTAAATAGGGATTAAAAATAAACCTAGAAAGATAACCATGGTTGATTTGGACAATGAAGACAACTTAGTAGAATGAGGTTTTAGCTGTGGTGAAATTGTTATTCCAAATAATTAGATTCTCAAGGGCATAGGCTAAATGGATTTTAGGGCCAGGACTTATATGTTCTCCAGGTAGTGAAGTAAGTTCATTTAGGGCCATGGTTCTCAACCTTCCTAATGCCACAGTGTATTTTCATTGTTACAAAGGGGTCGCAACCCACAGGTTGAGAACCGCTGATTTAGCGCCCGAGTCTCTGGTGGGCCAAGACTCATATCTGAAGAGCATCTCACAGCTTTTCCTCTTTCCTCTAGTGCCCTGGAAGCTCTGATCAACTTTGCCTACAATGGCAACCTTGCCATTGACCAGCAAAATGTGCAGTCATTGCTGATGGGGGCGAGCTTCCTACAGCTACAGAGCATCAAAGACGCCTGCTGCACATTCCTTCGAGAACGGTGAGGTGATGTGGTGGCCTGGCTCATGGAGGGAAGCATGACTATTTCATTTCTGGAATCCCTTGCCAGTTTGCTGAATCTTTGGGGCCATATCGAGTTTTATGAAGAGAATGAACTGGAGATTACTGCAAGATTGCGCTGCAGAAATGATATTTCTTAAAATTACCATCAAGCAATACCCAATTCTTTGGAATGAACCTTTCAGAACATGATTTACATAGTCCTGTTTGCTTTTTCCCTTGGCTTCAGGTCCTCTCTCTCCAGTGTGGCCAGCTGCTAATGTAACTGATTTCTTACCAGGTTCATTTATTCAGTTCTCCCTCACCATCCCATAGCCATCTCCATCATTGCTTAAATACTTCCTTTCTTTGAATTTCTTGACCTTCTTTCAGCTCTCTAAGAGCCTATCCAAATTTCACATCCTAGAGTTCTCCATCCTTCTAATCCCCTGGGATCAATCATTGTCTGCTCTTTTAGGGTAAAATTGTAGATTGTACCCCACCCCTGTTTTCAGTGCTTGGCCAATGAGCCTCATTCTGTGACTTTTTAACCAAGTAGATAAGAAAGCTCTTCCTTCCCCCTCAAGAGACAGAGCTCTTAGTCATAACTTAAAGGCTTTTAACCACCAGAGGCTGGCAGAGTAAGCATCAGTGCTAGGCCATACACAGGGGAAAACTGAAACAGTAGCCCTATGCTGTAATGCTCTCTCACACCCAACCTCCACGGATCCTTCTCTGATCACCAGCTTTCTGGCCTTCCTCCTGACTCAGATTAGCTCTTCTGAACCTCATCCCCTCTTAGAGCAGACCTCCTCCTCCCTCATTCTTACCCTACCAATCCAGTTCACTCAGCTTTGTGGGCCCCATCTGCTGTTGACATCTTGCCCACTTGGTGCTGTTGAGAATTAGTGAGCATGGTGTGTCTGCTACTGGTCGTAATAACCATAGTATTGATGCCTTAAATGCAGGGGTGCTCCTCTGCTGGGTACCAGGTGAATGGTTTCATCTTGAGGTAGCTGATACTGTTCCCAGTTTTGTAGATGGAGATCTCATAGTGAAGAGTATAGCCCCAAAGCCAGGTTTACCTTCCCTGAAGGGGCACATATGGGGATGTGGAACACAGTCTTTCCTATTCATTTGTGAGCTTCTAAGACACAGGTTGGACTTAGTTTGTCTCTTTGTTCCCACAGAACTTGGAGAATGGCCTTTTGACTAAGTAGGTACTCTGGAGGGATTAAGTTGGCTAGCCTCACATCTCCATCAAGGGACAACAGCTCCATCTAGGGGCTTTTGAGGTTATCACTATTAACACTGGCCAGACTTTGTTATAAAAAGATGCTTAATAAAGTGATTTTTAGGCCAGGCCTAATCGTAGCACTCTGGGAGGCAGAGATGGAAGGATCCCTTGAGCTCAAGAGTTCAAGACCAGCCTGAGCAAGAGCAGGATCCCATCCCATCTCTATAAAAAAATAGAAAAATCAGGCGGTGCCAGTGAGTAAGGCACCAGCCCCATATACCGAGGGTGGCCGGTTCAAACCCAGCCCTAGCCAAACTGCAACAACAAAATAGCTGGGCATTGTGGTGGGCACTGTAGTCCCAGCTACTTGGGAGGCTGAGGCAAGAGAATCACCTAAGCCCAGGAGTTGGAGGTTGCTATGAGCTGTGACACTACGGCACTCTACTGAGGGCGACAAAGTGAGACTCTGTTCTCTAAAAACAAAATAGAAAAATCAGCAGGGCATCGTGGCTGGTGCCTATAGTCCCATCTACTTGGGAGACTGAGGCAAAAGGTTCAGTTGAGCCCAGGAATTTGAAGTTGCTGTTATACTAGTACCATTTTAGAAGTAGGATTTAAGCATAAAGCCTAATGTTTTGAGTCTGTCCTTGACATTTTTTCATTCAGCCCTGCAAGACCCCTTCTGAGACCTAAACCTTCATCTCATTCCTGTCTTTATTTCCTGCCACAGACACCAGAGGCCTGGTTTGCTTTTTTTTTTTTTTTTAGAGACAGAGTCTTACTTTATCACCCTTGGTAGAGTGCCATGGTATCACAGATTACAGCAACCTCCAGCTCTTGGGGTTAGGTAATTCTCTTGCCTCAGCCTCCTGAGTAGCTGGGACTATAGGCACTCACCACAACCAACCAGCTATTTTTTATTGCAGTTTGGCAGGGGCTGGGTTCAAACCCACTGCTGTCAGTATATAGGGCTAGCACCCTACTCACTGAACCACAGGCGCTGCCCGCTCACTTTCTTTTTCTTAGTAGTTTCCACTACTACCACTGATCCTTGGAGTGATTATCTCTGAGCCTGGCAATAAAATGTAGTGTGTCTCCCAGCTCCTTGCTTCTCATGTGCCCTTAAGGACAAGCACATGGATGCTTTGTTTTCAAGGTTTGATTGCCAGTGACTTGAGGAAAACCACTCTGAGCAGTTATGGAAAAGGCAGGAAATGACAGCACAGAGAAGCTGCAAACAATCAAAGTTCATAGACCAATAGTTCTTGAGGCCACTTAGCCTATTAGATCTTCAGCATGCTGATATTTTTGCCCTTGAGCAGGGGTCCTTAAACTTTTTAAATAGGGAGCCAGTTCACTGTCCCTCAGACCGTTGGAGGGCCAGACTGTGGGCCCTGGGACAAGTTGGTTGCTAAGCAGGACAGGGAGTGAAGACAAAAACACCCAGCAGGCCAGATAAATGTCCTAGGTGCGCCACATGTGGCCCGCGGGCCATAGTTTGAGGACGCCTGCCCTTGAGGCTAGGGTTAGAGTGTTCTTATGGCCTTTTTCCCAGCCTTCAGATGTATGGACCTCATTGCTTTTAGGTGAACACTAGAGCTATGTATTTTCTGAAACTCTTGTCAAAAATAGATCAGAACATTAAATATGTCTTTGTACCAGGGCATTAACTTAATTTAACTCAAGTCACTGCTTCCTGCCTCTGATAAAAACATTACATCTCATGTAGCCCTTTGCTGACAAAGTGGAGCTATGTTAGCAAAGAGAAAGGTTATAAAGTAACTGATGAAAGATGTAGGTTTCTATCTACCCTTTAAGTTTATTTTTCTTCCTCTCTCACTTCTATTCCTACATGGGCCCTTTTCCTATGTGGTAGCTCTCCTTCCTCTTTCTCTACCTCATAAACAGGCTTTTCACATCCCATCCTCTTGCATATGAACTTCTTTAGTTGAGAAGTTGTGTTTTGCACTCAATATTATGCCAAGCCAGTCAAAGATAGCCAAAGATGAGGTAATGCCAGTAGCTATGCTGATATCCTCGCCCTTGTCTTTAGATGCTATCCAGTTCCCAGTCTGTGGCATTTTGAATCTTTCTCTTAGGTTTACGTTAGAGAAGCAGGAAATACTACACACATACTATAGAGGCCCAGGGAAGGCTTATCCTCTTATTTTTTTTTGAGACACAGTCTCACTTTGTCACCCTGGGTAGAGTGCTGTAGTGTCACAGCTCACAGCCACCTCCAACTCTTGGGCTTAAGTGATTCTCTTGCCTCAGCCTCCCAGGTTACTGGGACTATACAGGTGCCCGCCACAACACCTAGCTATTTTTTGTTGTTGTTGTTGTTGTTGTTGTTGTTGCAGTTGTCCTTGTTGTTTAGCTGGTCCAGGCTGGGTTCAAACCTGCTGGTCTCAGTGTATGTGGCCAGTGCCATAACCACTGTGCTACAGGCATCGAGCCAGCTTATCTTCATTTTTGGCTTCTGTTTGTAAAGCATTTTAGCATATCTCATTCAATCACCATAAGTGTTTTAGGTGAAAGGCATTATTTGACAGATGACTGAGCTGGCATTCTGTATTCCTAATGGCCATGCCACCTTGCCTATGTGTTGCTCCTTACTTATGTGTCCTTGGCCTTTAGAAATTCACATAGGTTTCCAAAGTAATGGACAGTGCAAGTCAGGGTAGAATGAAACAACTATGTAGAATTTTATTTTATTTTATTTTTTTATTTTTTTGAAACAGAGTCTCACTTTGTTGTCCTCAGTAGAGTGCTGTGGCGTCACAGCTCACAGCAACCTCAAATTCAAACTCCTGGGCTAAGCAATTGCCTCAGCCTCCTGAGTAGCTGGGACTACAGGTGCCCCCCACAACCCCTAACTATTTTTTATTACAGTTTGTCATTATTGTTTAGCTGACCCAGGATGGGTTTGAACCCACCAGCCTGGGTGTATGTGTCTGGCACTGTTACCACTGTGCTACGGGCACCGAGCCTACTATGTAGAATTTTGACTAGTCATAAAGCCAGACTCACGAGATAATCGCCCTTTCAATCCTTGATGGGTCTAATGCTGGGGACAATGGTGAATATTACTAAGTAAATATAACTCTATACCTATAACCTTAAACTAACATGGGGGGGAGATAAAAAAAAAAGCATTTTAATGAAGGATAGTAGGTCTGGGCAAATTGTAATCTGGTGAATACCACCTCCTTTACAGATTATTAATTACAAAATCAGAATAAGAAAAGATCCTCTCAGCCAGGTGCTGTGGCTCCAGCCTATAATCCTAGCACTCTGGGAGGCTGTGGCTGGTGGATTGCTTAAGTTCAGGAGTTTGAGACCAGCCTAAGCAAGAGCAAGACCCAGTTTTTAAAATAGCTGAGGGTGGTGCCCATAGCTCAGTGGGTAGGGCACCGGCTACATTCACTGAAGCTGGTGGGTTTGAACCTGGCCCAGGTAGCTAAAACAACAATGACAACTGCAACAACAACAAAATAGCCAGACATTGTGGCATGTGCCTGTAGTCCCAGCTACTTGAGAGGCTAAGGCAAGAGAATAGCTTAAGCCCAAGAGTTTGAGGTTGCTGTGAGCTGTGACACTATGGCACTCTACCCAGGGCAACAGCTTGAGAGATTGTCAATAAATAAACCAATAAATAAAATAAAAATAGCCAGGCATTGTGGCAGGCACCTATAGTTCCAGCTACTAGGAAGGCTGAGGCAAGAGGATCACTTGAACCCAAGAGTTTGAGGTTGTTGTGAGCTATGACACCACAACACTCTACCAAGGGTGACTCAAAAACAAAAAGAAAGAAAAGGTCCTTTCTCTAGAGCAGTAGATCTCAACCTTCCTAATGCCACAATGTATTTTCTTTTCTTTTTTTTTTTTGAGACGGAGCCTCAAGCTATCCCCCTGGGTAGAGTGCCATGGCATCACAGCTCATAGCAACCTCCAACTCCTGGGCTCAAGCTAGTCTCCTGCCTCAGCCTCCCAAGTAGCTGGGACCACAGGCGCCCACCACAGTGCCCGGCCATTTTTTAGTTGCAGCCATCATTGTTGTTTGGCGGGCCCGGGCTGGGGATTCGAACCCGCCACCTTAAGTGTATGTGGCTGGCGCCTTAGCCGCTTGAGCCACAGGTGCCGAGCCCACAATGTATTTTCATTGTTAAAAAGGGGTCGCAGCCAGGCATTGTGGCAGGCACCTGTAGTCCCAGCTACTTGGGAGGCTGAGGCAAGAGAATCGCCTAAGCCCAGGTGTTGGAGGTTGCTATGAGCTGTGACACCATGGCACTCTACCAAAGGCAATAAAGTGAGACTCTGTCTCTAAAAAAATAATAAAAATAAAAAGGGGTCGTGACTCACAGGTTGAGAACTGCTGCTGCTGTCACTGAGATTTCAGAACCACACTGGGTTCTTTCAGAATTTTCTTCAGATGAAATAGTAGTAAGGAAACAACCCTAATAAAAATTAAAACCACAGCTAACTTCATACTAGGTACATGCTGAGTGCTTTTACCTACATTCCAGCCTCTTAACAGGTGGGTAGCTGTTGTCATCATCTTTTTTTCAGGTGCGGAAATTACTGACATTTCTGAGAACTTGAGGACCCCATCCATAGTTAGTGTCAGGGCCAGCATTTACCTGGTTTTCCTGGCCATGGTTAGTGTAAGCCTGCTTTGGTATGTTGAGAACATGGACAAGTGGCCTGGGTTCAGTCTCAGCACTACTACTTGTTCTTTGTGGGACTATGAGTACATTTTTTTTTTGGTTTCTCTGAGCCTTAGTTTTCCATCTATAAAATAAGAGCAATAACTACTTTGCAGATTGTTAAAAAGATTCTGGAGAATGTGTAAAAAGGCCTAGCAAAGAATTTGATTCACTGATAGTGCTTAAAAATAATAATAATAGCTGCTGCTATTTCTGGATGTCTGAACAGTTAGACCCATGGAGCCTTCTTTCTGTAAAAAAGTATAAGGATTCCAGTATTAGAGAAGCCATCTCCCCCTGTTTTAAACTCTTATTCTATAATTTTGGTACCTTCCTGGCAACCAGAAGTAGAATAATACCCTAGATACTCAACTAGGAATGTCAGCAATGGAATGTAGCAAACAAGTTTTCCAGTATATGCTCTCTGGTTCTCTCCTAACAGATATCTCACAGGACTTCCCAGAGAGCTCATTCCCTTTCGGCACATAGAGTACCAGGCCCAAGAGATAGGGATCTTTGAGGATAATCTTTCTTAATCTTATCTTTAGAAGCAAGAATCCAAGATAAGTGTCCCTGTTGTCACACGGGGAGTTTCCAAGAAAGCTGAGGACAAAATTTGCTTGTTTTCCTTCTGTCCCTCTATCCAGAACCAACCTGAGAATGATCAAATATAACATTCTTTCTTCCTCTGATATTTTTCTTTTCATCTTTCTCGTTCTAAAAGGCTTCACCCAAAAAATTGCCTTGGTGTGCGCCAGTTTGCTGAGACAATGATGTGTGCTGTGCTGTATGATGCAGCCAACAGCTTCATCCACCAGCACTTTGTGGAGGTGTCCATGTCAGAAGAGTTCCTGGCCCTGCCCTTGGAAGACGTGCTTGAGCTAGTGTCTCGGGATGAACTGAATGTAAAATCAGAGGAGCAGGTCTGTAAGCACAGTAGCAGTGTGTGCAGGTTGCATGAGATACTGATCTTTTTAATCATTGTTTTCCTTTTTTCTTGAGACAGAGTCTCCCTTTGTTGCCTTCAGTAGAGTGCCATGACATCATAGCCCATAGCAACCTCAAACACTTGGGCTCAAGTGATCCTCTTGTTTCAGCCTCCCAAGTAGTTGGGACTATAGGCACCCGCCACAACACCCAGCTATTTTTAGAGGTGGAGTCTCATTATTACTCAGGTTGGTCTCAAAATCCTGAGCTCAGGTGATCTACCTTCCTTGGCCTCCCAGAGTGCTAAGATTACAGTCATGAGCCACCAAGCCCAGCCCCTTGTTTTCTGTTAATCATTTTTACAAAGTTAAGATTGTGACATGTATGCAGGCATTGTATATTATAAGATTTTATTGTATGTATTTTTCATTAAAAGTTTCTGTGCATTTCAGTGTCTAAATGATATTCTATTGATTTATCAACTGTACTTCCCTTATTCTTGGACGTTTGGGTTATTTCCAGCATTTACTTTTAGAAAGAATCTGCTGTGAACTGGAAATAGCAAGTGTAGAAAACATTTTGAAAGCATCTTAATTAGGCATGGTGGCTCATACTTATAATCCCAGCCCTTGGGGAGGCCAAAGCAGGATTGCCTGAATCCAGGAGTTCAAGACTAGGCTAGGCAACGTAGTAAGACACCATCTCTATGAAAAGAAAATAAATTAGCCAGGTGTAGTGGTTCCCACCTTTACTTCCAGCTACTTGGGAGGCTGAGGTGGGGAGATTGCTTAAGTCTGAAGAGTTTGAAGCTATAGTAAGCTCTGATCACACATGCCATTGCACTCTAGCCTGGGAAACGGAGTGATACTCTGTCCCTGTCCCCCCAAAAAGAAAGGATCTTTTTCTAAGGACAAGCAACACATTGGGGCCATCCCAGAGGGGAATGTGAAGTCAAGAGGGGTTTTCTTTGTTAAGTAGAAAGAAATTATAGTATATCTGACTGCTAAAGGGAGTTTGCCAGAAAAGAGGGAAGAATTGGTAATGTAGGAGAAATAGGGGAATGGTTATTGGAATGATGTTCTGCAGTAAGTGAGAGAAGATAAGTGTCCAGGGCAGAGGGGACACTGTGTAAGTGATAGGAGCACAAGCCATCCACATCCACAGCAGCAGGAGGGAGAGCAGCATGCACACACCCAGATACAGCAGGAAGGGGAGGAGGAAGGAAGATGCTGGTAGGGTCTTACGGACATTCTCTTCGGCGTTGTTTCTGATTTCTCAGCTAAGAGTGAGGATGAGGGAGGAGTGTTTAAAATTGAGAAGAAATGAAAAGATATGAAATAGTTCTCTAGAAAAGGTGAAGATTAAGTGGAGAGTGCTAGGGAAATGCAGAGGGCTTGATAGGAGGCAGGACCTGATGATATTAGTAGTCACAAATTTTAAACAAACTGGTCTGTTCTTTTGTGTTTTCTGTCACATTGACTGGTACAGGTGTGGGATAGAGGATAAGTTGAGTTTAAAGAGCTGGACTTCACCAGGTTAGAGATTTTTTTCCCAGGTGAATGTGATTAGAGAGAAAAGATCATGGCGTGGGAATTGATGACACCTGTATAATAACCCCATGGGACCCATACTGGATTCAGGAGGTTAGGAAATAGGCCAGACGTAGGAGCTGGGGTAGGGGAGTGTCAAAAGCTAATTGGATCTGAAAGGATTTGAGATAGTGGTCATGTACTAGCATTCTTAAAATTATGAAAGAGGTGAAGCTATTGATAATGACAGGGATGGTCATCATGGAGGGTGAAGGTATTGGCAAAGCAAGTTTTGGGCAATTGTAGGGTCCTCTAACAAAAAAGACAAATCTTGGAGTGGTCAAGAAAGCATAAATGAGAATGTAAGGTGTTAGTAGTCAGAAAGGAGTGAAGGAGAAAGGAATGTAAGGTGTTAGTAGTCAGAAAGGAGTGAAGCCTTTCTGTTCAGCAAAGGTGCAATGTAAGTTGTCTTAAAAAATAGTGAATAAGTGTTATTTTGGGCTGAGGATGGCTAGGGCTAGTAGTGAAGGAAATGTTGTATGAGGGGCTCCAGAAGTTTGTACCTGGCTATGCAAGTACTAGGAGCATCACTGCTGCAAAGCCTCCACCTATGGTTGAGAAATCTAACTAAAGCCACAGCAGCTTGTGATGTTTGAAATCAAGAATCTAGGCCTGCCTTGAGGAGCTCTAGGCTCTAAGAGGCAAGCATTAGGATGTTAGTCCCAATTCAGCTAATTTTCTGAAAGTCTGAAGAGCCCCCACATGCACCCCTAGTGACCAGTAGAAAAGTGGACCCTGAGCTCAGCAATATAGGCACTGTGATTTAGAGAAAAGAGCCTCATCCCATGGCTGGGATGTTCTATCTCTAGCTATTACATATGACCTGGGCAGTTCACATGTATTGGAGTGATATATTTTATAAGGGCTTTAGGAGTTTAAAGGGGGACATCCTTGTGGCTGACTCCATTAGGAATGGCTCTATAGAGAACATGGATCTTGGCAAGGCCTTAAACAAAGGAGAGTGGGTTTAGGTGAAGAGAAGTAAATGAGAGGGTACAGTGTGAACAGGGGACCAATTCAGGCTGGCTAGAGTAGATGATAGTGGAAGTTTGGAGGCGATAGGATGCAGGGGCAGCAGGAAGGAAAATACATTTTGTGGTGATGTAGAAAGAAATAAGGTGCCACCAATGGTTGTTCATTAGAAAATCATAATGAAAACCAAGAAGCTTCATAATCATAATGAAAGCCAAGAAGCTATTACAGTAACCTAGGAGGTGAAGAGAAATCAGGAATTTGAGATGACAAGTAGGAGGAAAGGTTGGTGGCCCAAGGGACAGCTTCAGTACAGTAAATGGAGAGATTGAGGTTGTGGGTACAGGGATGTGGCCTCTGGGTGGGAGGAGTTTCTGCCAGAGCTTCCACTCTGTCATGGCAGGTCTTTGAAGCTGTACTAGCCTGGGTCAGATATGACCGGGAGCAGAGGGGACCCTGCCTGCCTGAGCTGCTGTCTAATATCCGCTTGCCCCTTTGCCGGCCCCAGTTCCTGTCAGACCGAGTACAGCAGGATGACCTGGTACGTTGCTGCCACAAATGCAGGTGAGTGAGGGAGGACCTGCATGGGACACTGCTAAAGGTCTGGGCAGAGGAGTTGGACCTGTTCCAGCTCAGGGGAGAAAGGATTTAGAGCAGTCAGTCTGCTTCATGGCACACAGATTAGTCTGCCCTCTCAGTGGGAAGAACTTGGAAGAGGAGGTGTTATACCTTGGGCAGAGAGACAAGCTATGTGGGAGCACTAAGGCAGACGAGGCTTTCCTTCCTTGAGTTATCTGAGGATTTTCTGGCATCTTCATCTACTGAACTATTTATAAATGTACAAGCACCTCTATACAGCCTGCCCTCACCCATTCCTACCAGCAGCACATTTGGTGGTACAAAGGGGACTTCCTGAGGTTCCTCACCTTCTTCAGTAAATATTAGTCAGTGCCCTGGTAATTGTGTCTCTGGTGGGTGTAGGCTTTACATTTATAGTGATTGGCAAGTGTTTACTGATACATGAACCTTTTGTCCAGAGTAAATCCTACTCACAACAAAATATTCTTTTCTCTTTTGCTGAGAATTTTTTTTTTTAAGACAGAGTCTTTCTCTGTCGCCCTAAGTAGAGTGCTGTAGTGTCATAGCTCACAGCAATTTCAATCCTCTTGCCTTGGCCTCCCAAGTAGCTGGAACTACAGGCACCTACCGCAACACCCAGCTAGTTTTTCCATTTTTAGCAGGCCCAGGGTCTCATTCTTTCTCAGGCTGGTCTCAAACTCCTGAGTTCATTCATGCATGTTAAAGTATCTTCCAGAGTGCAGACATCAAACAAGTAACATGTTTTATATATAGGTACCAGAGAAATCATTCTCTTGCTGTCTATTACAAGTGAAAATGTATAAAGCTGTATGTAACTGAAAATGTGTGAAATAAGGCTGTAACATAAATAGTTTTTTGGATAGGCGCCCATAGCATAGTGGTTATGGCACCAGTCACATACACCGAGGGTAGTAGGTTCGAACCTGGCCTGGACCAGCTAAACAACAATGACAGCTGCAACAAAAAATAGCTGAGTGTTGTGGCGGGCACCTGTACTGTAGTTCCAGCTACGGTGGGTGCTAAGGCAAGAGAATCGCTTAAACCCAAGAGTTTGAGGTTGCTATGTGCTGTGACACCACAGCACTCTACCAAGGGTGACATAGTGAGACTGTCTCAAAAAAAAAGGGGGGGGGTCCCTCGGCACCCATAGCACAGTGATTACGGCACCAGCCACTTATACCAAGGCCTGGGCCAACTGCAACAAAAAAATAGCCAGGTGTTGTGGCGGGCACCTGTTTGGGGGCTGAGGCAAGAGAATCACTTAAGCCAAGGAGTTTGAGGTTGCTGTGAGCTATGATGCCATGTTACTCTACCAAGGGCAACACAATAAAATTCTGTCTCAAAATAAAAAAAGAAGAAAAGAAAATAAATATTTTTTCATTTTTTAAAAAGGAGCTAAATTGTTTCTATTGTACTTTGTAATTCACAAAGTATCGAGTATTTGATATTGTATTTTCATTACTGTATCATGTTGATGACCCATTGTGTAATGCACACATCAGACGGTTTTATGAATTATGGTGAATGTTCAGCTGATGTTCCACAGGAATCTCTCCTGCAGACTCTGTGAGAGCACTCCCAGAATGAGCTGTTGTGACCTGCTTATGGGTCCACTGTACCTGATGTTCATTTTTCACTCACAAATTTATTTAAATTACAAAAAAAAAAAAAAAAAGGGTGGCACCTGTGGCTCAAAGGAGTAGGTGGCGGGTTCAAACCCAGCCCCGTCCAAAAACAACTCTACAATCCACCTGCCTTGGCCTCCTAGAGTGCTAGAAATAGATGTGAGCCACTGTGCCCAATCCTGCTGGTAAAATTTTTATACATACTATGTCCTTTCCTTTATTTCCACTCCTAAGGGGCAGGTGGTATGAAGGTATGTGTCAAGTAGGGGTGGAGGCAGGCTGGAGGAAGCTGGGGCCCTGTAGCCAATGTCTGAAGGATGCCATTGAGGAGTTTGATGTTGGCAGTGGTAGCTATGGAAGGTTCTTATAAAGGCAGCTAGACTAAAGTGGGGAGAGTGCAATGGAGGGGCAGGCTGGAGGCAGGGACATGTGTCAGAAACTATTGGCTGTTGCTGCCATACAAGTGAGAGGTAATTACTTGCAGAGTAGGAGGCATGGTGGGAGCATAGGAATGGAAAGGAAGAGCTAGGTCTGAGTGGCCCCTGGATGCAGGCTGCTTGTCAAACTTCCAAAATCTAATGTTTTAGTTATCGCCCTGTTTTTCTCATGCCTAGTCTATGTCTGTTAGAAGGTACTCATTCTGGGGCAGTGCCTAGGCTCAGTGAGTAGGGCACTGGCCCCATATACTGAGGGTGGCGGGTTCAAGCCCGGCCCTGGCCAAACTGCGACAAAAAAAAATAGCTGGGCATTGTGGCAGGCACCTATAGATCTAGCTACTCAGGAGGCTGAGGCAAGAGAATCACCTAAGCCCAAGAACTGGAGGTTGCTGTGAGCTGTGATGTCACGGCACTCTACTGAAGGTGACAAAGTGAGACTCTGTCTCAAAAAAAAAAAATGAAGAAGATTCTCATTCTGATTATACTAGCCAAGGTAGACACTGCTAATCTTGCCCCTGTAGTTTCAAGCATGTCTCAATAGCTATGTGTGATTTCACCATTACTCACTTGGATTCTTTAAGACTAAACCTCTCAAAAGCCTTCTCCTCCCAGGTTTCCCCTGCAGTTCAGAGTTGGGGATCCAGGCTTAGAAGTGCAAATGTGGACCAAGTGGGGAGGATACCTCCTGTTCTAGTATCTTATACCTTATTCCAGAGACCTTGTAGATGAAGCAAAGGACTATCACCTCATGCCAGAGCGCCGGCCCCATCTGCCAGCTTTCAGAACTCGGCCACGCTGCTGCACATCCATCGCTGGGCTTATCTATGCCGTGGGGGGCCTCAACTCAGCAGGTATCTTGCAACTCCTCTTTGTAGACCCCTGTCTTGGACTCTGTTGTTGAAGAAGCGCCAAACAAATTAGCCTGGCCCTCTGATTCCTCTCCTTTGTGCTACTACCACTTTTGCACCTCTCAATTTTATGTTACTGCTCTGCAGTTAGAGCATGTCCTGTACTCATACTATTAAATCAGAATATCAGTGCTGTTTAAAAAGGCCTTTTAGAAATTTTTGAGGCCTTGCCTTCTTACTTTACAGATGAGGAAGTTGAAGCCCACAGAACTTTGTGTTCACACAAGTTGTTTTGGTAGTACAAGAACTATAACTTAGGTATCCTCCTCATTCAAACCAGCACTTTTGCCCTGATATCACATTGGTTATAGCATTTCCTCTGCCATGGATAAGACAGTCAGAGACCCAGATCTGTTACCAAGCTATTCATTCAGTAATATGGATCTCTGGGGTTAGACTGAGAATGCCCCCAGGAAAAAGAATATTATCCAGATACATAGGGTCTGCCACCATCAATAATACTTTTTACACTTCACCTCCTACTTTGAAACATACACATTCTGTACGAGCCATGTGTTATGTGTTAATGGCAGCTGTTTTATCATACAGTCAGGTTTTCAGGACTCCATGGGCCCTCTGTCCTCCTGGGGGAGTTGGCGGGCAGGCCTGGAAAGTTTTGTTTTTAACTGAAGGTTAATGAGAGGTAGTGGGTACTAGTCTGCTGCTTGAGTTTTTTTGTTTTGTTTTGATTTGTTTTTTTGCGGGGATGGATGGGGAGGTGGAGAGCTAGTCGGCTGCTTGTTAAGCATATGACCTGGAAAAGGTAAGTCTGCAAGTCATTGTACACTAGAGTGTGGCAAGTGCTAAATGCATCAAAGTAGCATGCAACAGAAAGGGGAGTTATTTTATTTGATTCTCACAAAAACCTGATGAAAAATGTAGGGTTGGAATTATATCATTGCTTGTTGCTATGACTACTTATTAAGCACTGAGTATGTTCTAACCATGCTAGGTACTTTACCTATTATATCTACTCATGGCAACTCTGCCATAAAAATTATCTCCATTTCATGTGTGAAACAAAGGATGGGGACACAGAACAGCTTGCAAAGGCCACCCAGTGGAAAGCCAGCATTGGAGCCTATGCCCTTTCCTCTGAGCATGGCTGCCATGCTGGGAAAATACTGTGTCCATTTGCCTTTATCTCTGCTTACTCTGTAAGCAGGTGCAGTACCTGACTGACTGTAACTGAAAACTACTCTCTCTAAAAAGTAAGTGCCTCCTATCCAATTCTGATTTTCCTTAAAGAATTAGGTTTGAGGCCAGGCATGTTGGCTCACGCCTATAATCCTAGCATGCTGGGAGGCCGAGGTGGGTGGATTGTTTGAGCTCATGAGTTCAAGACCAATCTGAGCAAAAGCAAGACCCCATCTCTACTAAAAATAGAAAAACTGAGGCAAGAGGATGATTTGAGCCTAAGAATTGGAGGTTGCTATGAGCTATGATGCCACAGCACTCCACCCAGGGCAACAGCTGAGACTCTGTCTCAAGAAAAAAAAAAAAGAATTAGGCTTGAGATTATCATGGCCAAAATTTCTTAGTGGGGTCTTATATCTTGGATAATTCTATGAGAAGAGCTAATACAATCACTTCAACTGTCCATATAATTAATGCTCAATAGCTGTGATCTAAACTAGTGGTCTCATTTGTTTTAATTTGAGTAGCAAATTTTTATGCAGGTGATTCCCTGAATGTGGTGGAAGTGTTTGACCCCATCGCCAATCGCTGGGAGAAATGCCATCCTATGACAACAGCCCGTAGCCGTGTTGGTGTGGCTGTAGTGAACGGGCTTCTCTATGCCATCGGGGGATATGACGGCCAGCTACGGCTGAGCACTGTGGAGGCCTACAACCCAGAAACGGATACGTGGACCAGAGTGGGGAGCATGAATAGCAAGAGAAGGTATTCTGGAAGCCACATGCAACCCGAGCATGCACACTGAGCATCTGGGGAGCACCATGCTACATGAGCAGGGGCACACAATAAAATAAAACACAAGCTTTGGCCTGGGAACTTGCTGCAGCCAGGCCAGCCACTGCCGGTACCTCCTGGGAGCAAGCCCCCGTCTGCTTAAAAGTAAAATATCTGCCTTGTCCTTTGAGGAACTTGGGGAGACGAGACATGGACATGTGGAAGTTATATTGATATTTAAGTGCCAGATAAGGACTGAAAATGTGTATTTTGGAAGATTCAAGGAGGGAGAGAAACTGGATTGGAACATCTGGAAGATTTCAGGGAAGAGGTGGGATTAAAGTTGAAATCTGAAGAATTAGGAAGGGTATACCTTTATTAGTGATAAAAGGAATTTCCAAGGTTTTCATCTGTATACTTTCTTTCTCCTAGGACTTCCCCACACACATGTGCTTTTACTACCCAGGGAATATATGAACCAAAGCAGTGTTCTTTATTTCAGGGTCCCATACGTTTTCCCATACAAAAGCACATAGACATTTGCAAGGCAGTCCAAGTTTGTATGTTATTCAGTACATTTCAGCTACTTCTTTCCTCTATCACTTGTCTGCTCACATTGCCCAAATAAGTGGTATTAGTGGACATTGTTTAGCCTTCTTAGGGCTGATGCTGCTTGAGGCAGGAGAGGAAAGCAATCCAAGGCCCCTTTCCATTTACCCCAGACAGCTCTGCATGTATCTTTTATATTTTGAGCTTCTTTGACATGTACCTAATTTTAAAGGAAAATGAATTTTTTAAAGGGGTAGTTCGAAAACCACTGGACCAGTGTTCTTTTTTTGGTTTTGTTTTGTTTGAGACGGAGCCTCAAGCTGTCGCCCTGGGTAGAGTGCTGTGACATCACAGCTCACAGCAACCTCCAACTCCTGGGCTCAAGCGATTCTCCTGCCTCCGCCTCCCAAGTAGCTGGGACTACAGGCACTTGCCACAATGCCCAGCTATTTTTTGTTTGCAGCCATCATTGTTGTTTGGCGGGCCCAGGCTGGATTTGAACCCACCAACTCAGGTGTATGTATTAGCCACTTGAGCCACAGGCGCCGAGCCTGGACCAGTGCTCTTTAAGGGTAGTTCTGCTTTAAGGCCTAGTTCCATTTCATCCTTTTGGCAAAAACAGAATGGCTCTTAAAGAGCACTGGTCCAGTGGTTTTCAAACTACGCCTTAAAAAAATTCTAAGTATTTGCCTCACAGATGCCTCACTGGCCATGCTTCAGGGTCTCTACTCATAAGTGCATGTGGTGGGGGGAGGTCAGGTGACTTCACTTGGGGTGAGGAAGTCTTGTGCCACATAAAAGCATCCTTGCCATAATGCATATGTTCCACATTCAGCTGGATGAGCTGGGAAAGATCTTCCTTTGTATGGACAAGACCAGATCCACAAAGGATCAAAGTAGATTTATTTTGGAAGAAAAAATAAAACAGTAAGATCTGCTCCTCCCAAGAATGCTTTCACAGTTCTTTCCTCCCACTGTCTTCACTTTGGTACTTCCCCCTTCTGCTCCTTGGATACTTTGCAGCTTTCTGTGATTAAGTAACTCATTGCTCCATGTCCCCAACCATGAGTAGATTTTTTGCTTTGACTACAATCAGTTGTTCTTCATTGTGTGTCTGCTCTGGGTCACTTCTTTGATGTCACTGGATTGGATTGTTGTCTTAGATTAAAGTCCTTTGAGTTTTCCTTTCCTTCACTGTGGTTGATGCCCTGTTATTAGCAGTGTGGGCCTAGTTCCATTTCATCCTTTTTAAATTATAGGCTACCTTAAAATGTTCTTAGTCACTTCTCTCATGACATCCCACAGTTTTCTGTCCTGCCATTTAGCGACATCCTCCTTTCTGCCATCTTTCCTTTCCTTCTCTGCCAGTGTTCCAGGCCACTTCCATAGAGCTTTCTTACACTGGACTAGTCCAGGTCACACTGATCAACGTTTTTCCCTATCTCTTCACACTTGCCTTTACCTCTTAGTAGATAGTTAATCTCATACAGTTTTGTGGCACCTCTTTATTTACACTCACATTGTTGTTAAACACCTGTATTATTAATTTTTATATTTGTCCAGAAGAATAGTAATCCTATCTAGTGAATTTGTGATCTTCCCACAGTCCTTGCCTAAGACAAGTCTCTCTCTTTCAAGCTGGTTCAGAGGGTCTTATTTTGTCTCTCAAAAGGATGAGTTTGATTTTACTACAGACACTTAAAAAGTAGCAGTAAGCCTAGTATATTTTATTTATTTATTTATTTATTTTAAGACAGAGTCTCACTATGTCACCCTCAATAGAGTGCAGTGGCATCACAGCTCACAGCAACTTCAAACTTTTGGGCTTAAGTGATTCTCTTGCCTCAGCCTCCCAAGTAGCTGGGATTACAGCTACAGCCACTGCAGCACCCAGCTATTTTTTTGTTGCAGTTATCTTTGTTGTTTAGCAGGCCCAGGCCAGGTTCGAACCTGCCAGCCTCAATGTATGTGGCTGGAGCCCTAACCACTGAGCGACAGGCGCTGAGCCATTTTATTTTATTTATGTATTTTATTTTTCTGTTTATTCGATATCCCAACTCATTTTTAATCTTCTCCAGCATCAGATATGAAAACTGAATTAGGCAGCTTGGCATTTATGCATAATTAAATGAGACAGTTTAACATTTGTGTTTAATTTCTCATAAAGTTTTGTATAGAACAAAGATCACATGATTGCACCAAACCCCTGGGTCTTTGATAATAGGTCAGGTTGGCTTAGTGAGGGGTGGAAGAGTCTCATTTAAATCTGAGGAATGGGGAGGGGACGGTGGCTCATGCCTATAATCCTAGCATTCTGGGAGGCCAAGGTGGGTGGATTGCTTGAGGTCAGGAGTTTGAGACCAGCCTGAACAAGAGTGAGAACCCATCTCTACTAAAAATAGAAAACCTAGCCAGGCAGCACCTATAATCCCAGCTACTGAAGAGGCTGAGGCAAGATCACTTGAGCCCAAGAGTTAGAGGTTACTGTGAGTTATAACAACCATGGCACTCCAAAAAATAATAATAATTTTAAAAAATAGGCCAGGCATGGTGGCTCATATCTGTAATCCTAGTACTTGGGAGGTCAAGGCAGATAGATTGCCTGAATTCACAGGTTCAAGACCAGGCTGAGCCAGAGCGAGATCCCATCTCTAAAAAACAACTGGCCGTTGTGGCGGGCACCTATAGTCCCAGCTACTTGGAAGACTGAGTTAAGAGGATCACTTGAACCCAAGAGTTTGAGGTTGCTGTGAGTTAAGATGGCACTCTACCAAGGGTGACCAAAAATAAATAATTTAATTAATAATAATAAAATAAAGTAAAAAAATAATCTGAGGGATGCTGCTTGAGCAGACTTGAAGAGAGACCCTGCTTCTCTAAGCAATGGCTGTACGGTGGTCCTACCTTCTGTGCAGCAGTAGTGAGGGTTGAAAATAGCAAGTGTGGACAGATATAGTAAGTACACAGCAAATAGGAGCTATGGCATCATCCACTAAGAGAAATTAGGGCTCAGCGCCTGTGGCTCAAGTGGCTAAGGCGCCAGTCACATACACCTAAGGTGGCGGGTTCGAATCCAGCCCAGCCCACCAAAACAACAATGACGGCTGCAACCAAAAAATAACTGGGCATTGTGGCGGGCACCTGTGGTCCCAGCTACTTGGGAGGCAGAGGGAGGAGACTCACTTGAGCCCAGGAGTTGGAGGTTGCTTTGAGCTGCAGCACTCTACCCAGGGGGATAGCTTGAGGCTCTGTCTCAAAAAAAAAAAGAAAAAAATTAGAAGCCATGCATGTAATGAAAACACGTCTGTTAAACTTTATAGTGAATTGCTGGGTACAGTGGCTTACACCTGTAAACCTAACACTCTGGAAGACCAGTGCGGGAGAATTACTTGAGCCACTACTCGAGTGAGCCATTACGTGAGTGGGAGTTCAAGACCAGACTGAGCAAGAGCAAGAACCCATCTCTACTAAAAATAGAAAAATTAGCCAAACATTGTGGTGGGCAGTTGCAATCTCAACTACTTGGGAGGTTGAGGCAGGAGGATCACTTGAGCCCAGTAGTTCAAGGTTTGTTTGGGTTTTTTTTAGGAGTTCAAGTTTTTAGTGAGCTGTGATGGTACCACTGTATACTACCCAGGGCAACAGAGAGAAACTCTGCCTCAAAAAAAAAAAAAAAGCCCTTTATGGAGAATCAAATGGGAAAAAATCAGAGGTAACACAACAAACATATATTAAAAATCCATTACGTACAAGATACCACACTAGTCATTGTAGGGGTCACATAGATGAAGACCTTTTCCCATCTTCCAGGAGGTCCCCACTTATTAAGAGGTGGCAGGTAGACTCCTAGTACTCTCTGGTGCCAGAACATCAGTGGTGTGTGGACAGGGTCTTTTCTTGTTTACCACTCTTAAGTGGTTCCTAGGATGGCACACCCTGCAAGTGGCTGATAAAAATCTTACGAAAGAATGTGACTATGCAAGTGCTGTAATAAAGAAGAGAAGCCACTCTGGGGCTGTGGCACTGGAAGACAATAATTTTCTTGCTAAAGAGAGGAAGGGAGAGAGTAAATTAGATCCTTAGTATGGTGAAGTAGATAGAAGGTGAGCATTTCAGGCAGATCAAGGACTGAGAGAGTAAGAAGAGGAGATAGACCAGAGAAGAGAAGTTGAGAGCAGGAGGAACCACAGAGCAACTTCTGTTGCCTCAGTTTTATGCCTTTTCTTAGTCACATACCTGGGTCTGTTCCAGAAAGAGATAGTGAGGTTTATTTCTCAGCATGAAAGGATGTTCCTAGAAGCCTGAGGCCCACTTGGGATGATGGCTGTGTCTGTTTCAGTGCCATGGGGACAGTTGTGCTGGATGGGCAGATCTACGTCTGTGGGGGCTACGATGGCAACTCTTCCCTCAACTCTGTGGAGACCTACTCACCTGAGACAGACAAGTAAGCACTCCAGCTCCCCTGGAGCAACTGAATCTTATTAAACAGTATAAAAATGAGAACTGCAATTTTTATTTAAGCTTCTTGGTGGTATAGGATGTCTTAACCTTTTTTCCTCTATAATATTTTGCATATAGTAGGTATTTAATAGCCTTTGCTTTAATGAATGAATGATTAAATAAAATGTTCATATAGTCTACATAGATTTTTTTGAAATATTTATCTAATAGTCCATACCTCTTAGCTAAATCACCCCATTTTAATGGGAATGCAGGTGAAAAGGGATAAGAAGTAGATGAACTACATGTTCAAAAGTAGTTAGGTAGGATATGATTTTGATATTTAGATTTCCCAAATAACCTAGGAAAGTGTTGATATCTGTACTACCAGAGTCCTTGTCATTCCATAATATGTATTAACATTTTAAATGTTCTGAAAAATTCTGCAGTAAAGAATCCTGTTTAACCCTATATTTTATATAATACTTATCACCATCTTTGGGACTATTTTATGGAATATTCTTTGGAAAATATTTACTCTTTTCAATACTTGAATTTTCTCTTACATAATAATGTATAAGCAGTAGTTGAAAGGACTCATTCAGGTACTCTTAAGCTAATAATTCTGTTCACTTAACCAATCGCTATATATTGGGCAGAAAGCTGGGTGTCTGAGATCCTTTAAGGAGCACCTGATATTGTGGGGCCACAGATGGATCATGATCCTCCTACTCTGGGGCCTGTGTCAGGAGCTCTTGGGCACAGAGTGGGCAGTGCCTGCATTTTCCCCAGGGTAGTGGAGAGAAGTGGGATGGCAAGGATGCTTTCCAAGGTAACACCTATCATGGGTAGCTGGTGGGAGATGCAGCTCACAGGCAGGGAAACAGCAGGAAGAGAGACTCACATAATTGCCCTCTGTGGTCAAGAACACAGTGATCGTCTCAAGGACTACAGCATAGAGTGTGAAATGGAGGCAGAGCAGGCATGGGTCGCATGTGGTATGGGGTGAAGCCAAAAGGAGCATGAGGACCAAGTGCAGCCGTTGGAGGACCAATCCCTTTGGCTGTGTAGTATTGGGATGGGAATGATCTGAAAGTCAAGCCACCTATGGAAGTGGTCAAGGTGAGAGGCCAGAGGTAGGGCAGTGGTAGTGGGGATGGGAATAAACAATGACTAGGAGGCAAACGAACTAGGACTTGGGGACCACAAAAATGTTGAGGGTGAGAGAGAAGAAGACAAAAACACTGAGTTTTATAAGTATAGCAACTAGATAGCTGGTGGTTCCATTAACAAGACCAGGGAGTACAGGGAAGAGTGGAACTGTAGGATAGAGGCCTCTCTGGTCATGGAATTGACCCGAGAAGGTGGGTTTGAAGCTCAGGCAAGAGACAGCAGCCAGAGAACCATCAGCAAAGGTGGTGGGCGAGGTGATAAGAGGTGTGGAGGTGTCCAACATAGTTCACTGAAGCCCTGCTGAGCTGTCTTGGGAGGATAGGAACACTGAATCTCGTGCCTCCCTTCCTATTTTTACTCTTTCCTATTTTTACTCTTTCCTGAAGGTGGACAGTGGTGACCCCGATGAGCTCAAATCGCAGTGCTGCTGGGGTTACAGTCTTTGAGGGCAGGATATATGTGTCCGGCGGCCATGATGGTTTGCAGATATTCAACAGTGTGAGTCTGGGCTCCTCCTGGGCTGAGGGCACCTACTCTTTCCATCTTTGAAAGTTATTTTTAAAGACATTTGTTTGAAAAAACTTCAGCCTTGCCATTGCTGGATAAAGCATCATCTAGTGAGGTTTCAGACCATCTGTTACTGCATCTTCTGAAATTCTTAACTTCCAGAGAATGGGAGCCAGGGTACAGAAAGGCTAAGGTGCAGTCCCCCCTGCTATCACTGTACTACCCAGTTCAACTGTCCATCAATTGCAGCATTAGAGCTTATAAAATTCCCACCCAGAGTAAGCTCAATTGTAGACCAAGTGTGAATTTGTAAACAATTGTATATATCTGGATAATTTGTTTGCAGTTGCGTTTATTAAAAAAGCCTCAACAGAGCTAATCCATGCTGTAGTGGAAAGCACTCTAGATAGATTACAGGAGATACAGCTCTCATCCCAGCTCTGTGACTACCGAGTTGTGTATCCTTGGTCACAACCTGTATTTATTTCCTTAGGTGCAAACAGAAAGGCCCAAGTGAGATGACCTTCACTGCCAAAAGCAGACATGCCGCTCAGGGCACACTCTGGCAGATTTCTTATCCCCCGGCCTCCCATAGGAGTCCAGTATCATATGGGTCACTTTCAGGGTCACCCCATGGACTAAGAACTGTGACTCTGACCGTCCTGTACCTGTGCCTCTCTCCCTGCTGCAGGTAGAGCACTACAACCACCACACAGCCACCTGGCACCCAGCAGCCAGCATGCTCAACAAGCGCTGCCGGCACGGAGCTGCCTCCCTGGGAAGCAAGATGTTTGTCTGTGGAGGCTACGATGGCTCTGGCTTCCTCAGCATTGCCGAGATGTACAGCTCTGTGGCAGACCAGTGGTGCCTGATAGTACCCATGCACACACGCCGGAGCCGGGTCTCCCTTGTGGCCAGCTGTGGGCGCCTCTATGCTGTGGGGGGTTATGATGGACAGTCAAACCTGAGCTCAGTCGAGATGTATGACCCAGAGACGGACCGCTGGACATTTATGGCCCCTATGGCATGCCATGAGGGAGGGGTTGGCGTGGGCTGCATCCCTCTCCTCACCATCTAAGGCAGAGGGTGGGATGTGGTGGGGTAGGGATCTGGTACAGACTTAGGCATTTCCTTCCAGGAACAGTCCCTCTCAGGAGAGATGGTGGATCAGAAGACAGGGTGAAATGTGAACTTGCCAGACATTCAGTTTTTCTAGGTGCTTAAGTCCTCCCTCACTGATCTTCAGGCCTGAGTCATCAAGATTCACAGCACAGGACAAAAGCCCCTCTGGGTCCCTCACATGGTGATACGGAACTGTTTTGCTGGTCCACACAAACACTCCATCCAAGCCCAGTTCCCACCCACTGTGGCTCTGGGCCACCTATTTGCAGAAAGCCTCCCATCTGATGCACCTCCTTGCCTGTTTATTTTCCACCCATATCATGGCCAGTTTGTCATGGGGAGGCTGCAGTGGCCAAGCCTGTTGGAAACTGTGGGGTATAGCTGAGAGAGAGGACACACTCCAAATATTCTTACTGCCTGTGATGATGCAGCTATAGCAATGTGCTGGCTATACACGAACATGTTCCATCTTCCATTGTAGGGCACAAAGGATTTCGTTCTTATCCCTGATAACCGAGAAGAACAGGAGTTTTTCCCATGTCTTATTTTGGGATTTCCTGGAGCTCTTTTTCATCTTGTCTAGGAGAAACAGAAGGGAAAAAAAGATACTTGAAAGAAACTGCAGAAAATATAAACAAAGAAGCACTTGAAAAAAACTGGAAAGAAAAATACTTTTATTTTATGTGAACATATTTTTCAGGAAGAAGAAAACAAAAAACCAATGTATGTTTAAATGGAAAACCGTCCGATATGAGAAGGATGGTGTCCACTCCACATTCGGATCCCAGGGTCCTGAGGCCTCGCACAGCACTGGGGTTCCCCCTGAACCCCAGCGTGTCTGGAATCAGTGTATCCATGACTGGTCCTGTAGTAAGGTGCTTATGGGGTTTGTCTTCATACCCACCATCAGAGGACTTTTTAAATCATCTTATAGCAAGTCAGCTATTGACTGAATTTACCGCCACTCTTCTAGGTGGGAGCTCCCACCTGTTGCTAGGGGCTCCAGGTGCCCCTGTGATTTACCTCCCACCGCCACTGCAGCACTCAGATTCCCCACTCTCACATTCCTTCCTTTTTTGACCAGCAAGAAACAGCAGGTCTGGCCAGAATTTCACTTGCCCATCTATTTTTCTTGGATGATTTTCTTCATTGTGATGCTTCTGGGGCACATCTACACCTCTAGAACCTAACCAGGGGCTTCTTCCTACCAGCCATGGGCCAGCTTGGTCTGATAACCTTGTCTGTCTGCCCTGCCATTCCATTGCTCATCCATCTGCCAATTCCAGGGTCCAGCCTCCCTCCAGCCCTTGGCAGACTGACCAGCAAGGTGGACCTTTACATTCAACTCAAGCTCTGGCTTTATGACACAAAGAACTAAAGACTAAAAGAATCTCTTGCTGCTGCAAAGAACAGATTTTATATTTCTTCCTCTAATCTTGGCAAATGACCTATTAAAGAGATTCCATATTCCTTTCTCCTTCCTGGATGGGACCTTAATGTAGCACAGCGGGACCCAAAGAGGAGGACATTTTCTGTACCAGTGCACTGGGCAGTGGGGCTGTCCTTAAACTGCTGCTGCCAAAATCTGGTTTTCTAAAATTCTTCTAGTAGAGACTGAAAGAGGATACAATTCCTTTAATCCTAGACTGGGTGTTAGGGTCCCAATCTCCACCTGGTTGGTTTCCTGTCCTTTGCTGCCTACCTGGAGGGTCTAGAAGCCTGTTCAGAAAGGCAGAACATGGAGCCTGGGGTTATCTCCCCAATCCCAGAGCCACCAGGTTTACCAGTGTGTGCAATCGCCATGTATTCAGAGGAAAGTACCTTTGTTACCTGCAACTTAGGAGCTGGGCCTCTACTATAAGCACTTGAAAATGATATTTTTATTTTAAAAGACTGAACAATCTGATGTTTGATATAACTTGGGCTCGTGGTGGAGCTCCAGCATTTCTCCCTCCCTGGTTTGCCTACAGAGGTAGACTGGGAAGGAAGTTAGGGTCTGCATTTGCTGAGGACTGTATCAGTACTGTTCTTATTGTTGCAAGCCCATTTGTGAATTTGAACCAGCACTGATGAGCCTGGATTGTGAAGGTTATTAAGAATTGGACCACACTGGGTCCTTAGGATGCTGGCCCAGATTTTGCTACCAGGGATGATAGATGTTTTTCCTATGGTCTGCTGCTCTTATGATGGCCTTTCTGAGTCCACGCCTACCTTGGGGTGTAGAAGTTACACTGCTGCACCTGAGGTCAGTGTTGCCAAGTAAGATCAAGCCAGTGCTTTGATCTGGGCTTGAGCACAAGTGAGCAAACGTCAACATTTTCACACACTCCCGAGTGCGTTCCTCAGTCTGATGGCAAATGGCTGTTTGCACATGGCTGGTCTGGCTCTTTTGATGTTAGAGCCAGAGACATCACCCAAGGATGTAGTGAAAAGGATGTAACAAGGAGATAGGACAAACGTTGTGTTCACTGGGCACTGGGCTCTAGCCCTGCTCTGAACAGAGGACTATGATGTACACGTCCTTGAATGTTAAACCTTGAATATGCGCACAGTCTACTCTTCTGGATTTCATCTGAGATCACAGCCAGATGGGAACTGAAGACCAGCCTCTTGACCACAGAGATGTGACTAGGTGGGAATTCCCCCCCCCCAATTTATTGTTTCCCAGAAAATCTTATTTCTTCTTATTTATAGAATGCATGTCTTTTGTGTTAAGAAACCAAAGAGAAATAAAGAGAACACTCCCAATAGCTCTTGCCCTATCCTGATTTATTTTTTAAATATTAGAAGTAAATGTTATTTTTATTGTGATTCACTGAAAAATATGTTGGACAAAGTGGGACTATTTCTGTGAAATAAGGGGAAAACCAGATGTGCAACAAAAGCACATGTATATTTCATTTTATAAGAATTAGTTCTGGCTGAGCACCTGTAGTTCAGTGGCTAGGGCGCCAGCCACGTACACCAGAACTGGCAGGTTCGAACCCAGCCCAGGCCTGCCAAACAACAGTGACAACTAGAGCAAAACAATAGCCGGGCATTGTGGCAGCCTCCTGTAGTCTGAGCTACTTGGGAGGCTGAGGCAAGAGAATCGCTTAAGCCCAAGAGTTTGAGGTTGCTGTGAGCTATGATCCCACAGCACTCTACCAAGGGCAACATAGTAAGACTATCTCAAAAAAAAAAAATTTGTTCTGGTGAAAAAATATGCAAAGAAGTGGCACTGGTAGAACAGTGGTTATGGCACCAGCCACATACACCGAGGCTGGCAGGTTCGAACCCAGCCCGGGCCTGCTAAAACAACAATGACAACTGTAGCAAAAAAAAAAAAAAAATAG
>NW_003852477.1:8447852-8451075 GCF_000181295.1 Otolemur garnettii
TGAATTGTCTTGGGCCACACATTAAATACATAAACACTAACAAAAACTGATGAGCAAAAAAAAAAAAAAGAAAGGTCCTTGCATAATTTTCATGATACCTGACATCACAAATAAACAGAACAGTCCTTAAATCTGCATACAGCCTGTTGGACACCTCTTCTAGGCCAAAGAACCATTTTGGTTCACGTGAAAGTAACTGGAGAAATTTTAAACTACAGATTCATTCCTAAGTCCCTCTCCAAAGACCCTCAAGGGCTGGAGTGCAGCTCGGCACTCTGGTATAGGCAAGATTCCATGGTGATTTATTTATACGCTCACCATTGTGTGAGAACTGGTCTTTTGTCATTAGTTTTCACTTCCCCAGATATGCTGTGTTCCAGATCTGCCTTCCTAAGATTATATACCCTCCTTACTGTGGTTGTGGATGTTGGGAAACTCTTCAGTCACACTTTTCCAAAAGTCAGCCTGTGGTCAGTCTCATCCATTGGGTAATGATTATATTTCTGGATGGCAACCTTATTTTTTAAGTTTTTGGAAGGTGCATCACTCCCACACACCCCACCAGAGCATGTTTCACACATAAACACTCTTGTCATTTGATTCCCACTTGGTTCTCTCGGTAATCCCCATGGAGAAGATAGCGTAGCTTATTTTAGCATAAGCAAACTGACTCAGAAGGACCCAGTAACTAACCTTGACTCAGCAAGCTGGTAGTATTGTCAAAAATACTATGTCAAAAAGACTGTATCTCCATACTCGTACTCCACTTCACCTACAGGGAGCAGAGTCCTAGATCTAGGAAGCAGCTGGTCCATCCAGCTCCAAGCCCAGGATGTGGAGGTCTGCTACCCAACACTGGGATGGATCTTGAAGAAGCAGACTGGGCAACAAGGAGAAGATTGTAGAAGTGGGAACTTCTGTGCTAAAAGAAGTGGCTGGACTCTGTGGGCCCTGTGGGAGAAACTTCCAATGCTTATAAAGTAATAACAGCCCTTTACGTGTATCCTACACCCCACTGATCAGAATCAAAGAGCCCCATGAGTGAAGAGTGAGCCAAGCTCACTGCTTAATTTTCCACTTATTTTTGTCGTTGTTCTTTTTCATTTTTCTTTAGACTCTTCTCCCCTCACAACTAAGCAGCAGAGCCCACTCCTCTTCACCCAAAAGTCCAGCAACTACTGGTTTCTACTGCTGCTCACAATACAGCAACACATACAATAAAAAAAGCATATGGGAATCACACAGTTCTCATAGGAATTATCCCAGGTTTATTGTTCCTAATTCATTTCTTGTGGTAGTAAGATGTTTTTCCTCTTTAACAGAGCACAGTTCCCTATTGAATTCTTTTTCTAGTTTTGCAGTTCATGATAAAACCTGAACTCCATAGCATGGCATAGAGGGCTGCCTCTCTGTTATTGGCACTTGTTGCTCTTCAGCCTCCCTAAAACAGTCCTTCAGGGTCTCAGATGTCACCCCTTGCAGGAAAACATCTTTGGTTGACCTGGTATCCCTCATCTGCTTGCCCTTGGTTATGCTCTACCCTGCTATGTCCTGTTTGCTTGTCTTTTTTACCTGTAGATGGTTGAGCTCTGTGAGTCTCTCTCACTGTTGTGGACCCAGTTTTGGACCCAATGACTATTCCTTTTCTTTTCTTTTTTTTTTTTTTTTTTTGAGACTTGCACTGGAATAGAGATCTCACTGGTTCCCACCTAATGGCAGCAATTCTAGCCCCTCAATGGCTGTGGGTTTTTTGGAGTTTTTTTGTCAAGACAGAGTTCTACCCTGTGGCAACCTCAGACTCGGCCTGTGTGCGTCCTGCTGCCTCAGCCTTCAAAGCTGCTGGGATTACAGGAGTTTGCTGCAGAGCCCAGCTGGGTTTTTCAATTTTTTTTTCATGAGTTGTGGGTCTCTCATAAGCCTCGAACTCCTGAGCTCAAGCAATCCTCCCACCTCAGCCTTCCACAGTGCTGAGATTAAAGGCATGAGCCACTGGGCCTGGCTCAATGACTGTTTCTTAAAGAACTTAAGGACAGTCAGGACCTAATCATGCTTTCCTAGTCATTGTTCATTTCACATGACTGAGTTTTTAATAGTTTTACTAAGTTTATGAGATGTAATTTGTGTACCTTAAAACTCATCCATTCTAAGTGTCCAATGACTTAGTAAATGTGCAGAATTGTACATTTACCACCATCCCATCTTAAAATACTTTCGTCACTCAGTTAATCCCCCTTTCATTTAATACCCCTGTTCACCCCCATCCTCAGACAACCACTATTTTACTTTTTCTCTATAGATCTTCTTACACTGGACATTTCAGTGGAGTCAATGAAATCACACAATATGTAGTCTTTGTGTCTGGCTTCCTACTTTAAAATAATTGAGGGTCATTAATGTAGTAGATGTGTCAATAGTTTTTTTCCTGTTATTTTTGAATTGTATTCCACTGTGTGAATATACCACTTTGGAGGGGGGGGAGGAGGCAGAATTTCACTCTCTTGTTCAGGCTACAGTGCCATGTCATCATCTTGGCTCATAGCAACCCCAAACTCCTGGTTTCCAGCAGTCCTCCTGCCTCAGCCTCCTGAGTAGCTGGGACTACAGGCGCCCACCAACACACCTGGATAATTTTTCTATTTTTAATAGAGATGGTCTTGCTCTTACTCAGACTAGTCTTGAACTCCTGAGCTCAAGCCTCTCAGAGTCCTAGGATTACAGCTGTGAGCCACCACATCCAGCTGAATATACCACACTTTGTTTATCCATTCACCAATTGATGAATGTTTACATTATTTTTAGTTTGGGGCCATTATGAGTAATACTGCTGTGAACATCTATGTATAAGTCTTGGTAGACATATATTTTCATTCTTTGGTAAATTCCCGGGAGTGGAATTGCTGGGTTAGCATAGTAAGTTTACTTAAGAAACTGCCAAGCTTTTCCAAAGCATTTACATTTCCACCAGTAATGGATGAAGGTTCAAGTTTCTCCACATCCTTGCCAACCAGCACTTGGACTCATTTCTCTTTTTTTATCATAACCATTCTGGTGGATACATCTCATTTTGGTTTGGATTTGGTTTTAATTTAATTTAATATAAACTTAATTTTCTCAACTAATGATTTTAAACATCTTTTTGTGTGATTGTTAGCCATTTGTATATCTTTAGTGAAATATTCAAATTTTTCACATTTTCTTTCTTTCTTTTTTTTTTTTTTTTTTG
>NW_003852477.1:8451207-8460863 GCF_000181295.1 Otolemur garnettii
TTTTTTTTTTTTTTTTGGTTGCAGCCGTCATTGTTGTTTGGCGGGCCCAGGCTGGATTCGAACCCGCCACCTTGGGTGTACGTGGCTGGCACCTTAGCCCCTTGAGCCACAGGCGCCAAGCTTTTTCCCATTTTCAAAATGGGTCACATGTCTTATTAATAAGTTGTAAGAATTCTTTACATATTCTGAATACAAATTCTTTATCAGATAAATGACTTGCAAATATTTTCTCCCAGTCTGTGGTTTGTCTTTTCATTTTCTTAATGGTCTTTTAAATTGTGGAAGTCCTTAACTTTGATGAAGTTCAGTTTATCAATTATTTCTTTCATGGATCATGCCTCTGGTGTCATATATATATATTTTTAAGAGAAAATCTCACTCTGTTGCCCTGCATAGAGTGCTGTGGCATCATAGCTCACAGAAACCTCAAACTCTAAGGCTCAAGAGATCCCCCTGCTTCAGCCTCCCAACTAGCTAGGACTACGGTGCCCACTACAACCCCCATCTAGTTTCTCTCTATGTATTTTTCTTTTTAGTAGAGCAGGGGTCTTGCTCTTGTTCAGGCTGGTCTCAAACTCCTGAGCTCAAGTAATCCACTTGCCTCAGGCTCCCAAAATGCTAGGATTACAGGTGTGAGCCACCACACCTGGCTAGTGTCATATCTTAAGAACTTTTTTAAGTTTTATAGTTTTAGTCTTGCATGTAAATATATGATCCATTTTGAATTAAATTTTTTGTATGGTATAATGAAGGATCTAATAAATTCATCTTTTCATGTGTGGATATTCGTTTGTCTCAGCACCAATTGTTATAAAGATTACCCTTTCCCCATTGAATGGCTTTGCTAACTTTGAATCAATTGATCATAAATATAAGGGTTTATTTCTAGATTCTCAATTTTGTTCCATTGGTATGTGCCTGTCCATGATCATGTGGTGTTGATAACTTGACTTTGACAAAGAACTTGTAAGTCATTAAATCAGATAATAGAAAACCTCCAACTTTGTTCTTTTTCAAAATTCTTTGGACTTTTCTAGGTACCTTATGTTCCCATATAACTTGTATAATCAGCTTGTAAATTTCTAAGAAAAGCCTTCCAGAGTATTTAATAGATATTATGTTGAATGTATAGATCAATTTGAGGGGAACTGACATCTTGATGATACAAAGACTTCCAATCTATGAACATGGAATGTGTGTCCATTTATTTAGATCTTCCTTAATTTCTCTCAGCAATACTTTGTCATTTTCAATATGTAAGCCTTGCACTTCTTTTGTTAAAATGTTCTTAAGTATTTTGTGGTATTATAAATAGAATTGCTTTGGGCAGTGCCTGTGGCTCAGTGAATGGGGCACCAGCCTCATATACCAAGGGTGGTGGTTTCAAACCCAGCCTTGGCCAAACTGCAACAAGAAAATAGCCAGGCATTGTGGCGAGCGCCTGTAGTCCCAGGTACTCAGGAGGCTGAGGCAAGGGAATCGCCTAAGTCCAAGAGCTGGAGGTTGCTGTGAGCTGTGATGCCATAGCACTCTACCGAGAGCGATAGGGTGAGACTGTCTCTACAAAAAAAAAAAAGCCCTGGCCAAACTGCAACAAAAAAATAGCTGGGTGTTGTGGCCAGTGCCTTGTAGTCCCAGCTACTCAGGAAGCTGAGGCAAGAGAATTGCCTAAGCCCAAGAGCTGGAGGTTTTTGTGATCTGTGACATCACAGTACTCTACAAAGGGCAACAAAGTAAGACTCGGTCTCTAAAAAATAAATAGAATTGCTTATCTAACTTTATCATGGGATTTTTTGGTGCTAATGTATAGAAATACCATTGATTTTTTTATTTATCAATATATCCTGGACCTGTCTAAACTCATTTATTACCTTAATTGTTTTGAAATTTTTCTCTGTGTGTATTCTTTGAGATTTCTTACATACATGATCTTGTCATCTGTGAATAAAGACAATTTTACTCTCTTCTTTCCAATCTGGATGCCTTTAATTTTTTTTCCTGTCTTAATGCACTAGCTAGAAACTCTGGTACAATATTGAATGGATGTGGCAAAAGTGGACATTCTTGCCTTATTCTCAATCTGATTTTAAGCTGTAAATTTTCATAGTCTACCTTTTCCAAATTGAGGAAGTTTCATTCTATGCTTAGTTTTTTGAGTGTTTGTGTCATGAATGGGTGTTAGATTTCATCAAATGCTGGTCTACATCTATGAGGTGATGTGTGGGTTTTTTCTGTCAGAAGGTTGGGAGATGAACACTAAGACTTCAGCTCCTCACCTGCTTAGTGCAGTTGGGATCCACATATACTTCTGGCATGTGTTTGGAAATCAAATGTCACATTTTTCAAGGGAGGAATCCCAGAAAATTGATGATGTTTTAGAGATTTACCACCACTGCTTTTTCTTTAATAAAGTTTGGGAAAGTGGGAAAAAAAAAGCTGGCCCGGGCATTAATTTTGTAGATGGTGATCCAACATTGCATTCTTGGGGTAAATCTCAGTCATGTATAATCCTTTTTCATATTATTAGTTGTGGCTTGCTAATACTCTGTCAAGCACTTTTGCATCTGTGTTCACTAGAGATATTTTCTGTATTTCTCTTTTCCTGTGTTGTCTTTGGTCGATAATATTGACCTCATAGAATGAGTTGGAAAGTGTTTTTTCCACTATTTTTTTTTTTTTTTTTTTGTAGAGACAGAGTCTCACTTTATGGCCCTCGGTAGAGTGCCATGGCATCACACAGCTCACAGCAACCTCCAGTTCCTGGGCTTAGGCGATTCTCTTGCCTCAGCCTCCTGGGTAGCTGGGACTACAGGCGTTTTTCCACTATTTTTGAAAGAGTTTGTGAGGGTGTTTTTTTTCTGAGACAGAGTCTCACTTTGTCGTCCTCAGTAGAGTGCTTAGCATCACAGCTCACAGCAACCTCTTGGGCTTAAGCGATTCTCTCGCCTCAGCCTCCCAAGTAGCTGGGACTACAGGTGCCTGCCACAACACCCAGCTATTTTTTAGAGGCGGTGTCTCGCTCTTGCTCAGGCTGATCTTAAGCTCTTGAGTTCAAGCAATCCTCCTGCCTTGGCCTCCCAAGTGCTGGGATTACAGGCATGAGCCACTGCACCCAGCCTAGGGGTGTTTTGGGTTTTTTTTTTTTTTTCCCCTTTTAAAATATTTGGTCAATCTAAATCTGGGCCTTTGTTTTTATGGGAAGATTTCAAATTTTGAATTCGTTTTTTTTTTCTTACTTGCCTAGAGTCCCCCTTAGAGCAGACACCCTCTTTTCTTAGGGGATTGGACCCTTATGTTTAGGGAAATTTTTTCCCCACTAACAGGGATTGAAATGACCAGAGTGAGCTTGTTCTGTGTCCTTATGAGCCCTTCACTTTCCTTCTCTTTGTCTGGGGGTGTTCACCTCTCCTTTAGTAGTAGATCATCCCTGTTCTCTCTTCTTTTTTATTTTTATTTTTTTTGTATTAAATGATAGCTGTGTACATTAATGCAATCATGGGGTACAGTGTGGTGTTTTCATATACAATTTGAAATATTTTCATCAAACTGGTTAACATAACCTTTATGTCATTTTCTTAGTTATTGTGTTAAGATGTTTATATTCTACTCTTAGAAAGATTCACTTGTACCCTTATAAGATAAACCATAGAAGTGATCCCTCCAATCACCCTCCCCCTCCTCTTTTTTTTTTTTTTTTTTTTTTTTTTTTGAGACAGAGCCTCAAGCTATCCCCCTGGGTAGAGTGCCGTGGCATCACGCTCACAGCAACCTCCAACTTCTGGGCTCAAGCGAGTCTCCTGCTTCAGCCTCCCAAGTAGCTGGGACCACAGGCACCCGCCACAACGCCTGGCCATTTTTTGGTTGCAGCCATCATTGTTGTTTGGCAGGCCCGGGCTGGGGATTCAAACCCACCACCTTAGGTGTATGTGGCTGGTACCTTAGCCGCTTGAGCCACAGGCGCCGAGCCTCTCCTCTTTTTTTTGAGACAGAGTTCACTCTGGTGCCCTGACTAGAGTGCCCTGGCATTCTAGTTCAGAGCAACCTCAAGCTCTTGGGCTCAAGTGATCCTCTTGCCTCAGTGTTTCTATTTTTAGTAGAGATGGGGTTTCTCTATTGCTCAGACTGGTCTCGAACTCCTGAGCCCAAGTGATCCACCTGCCTCGGCCTACCAGAGTGCTAGGATGACAGGTGTGAGCCACCTCACCTAGCCTCTGTTCTCTCTTCTTATACTGCCACCTCCACCTCCCTCTAACTTCCAAATGTAGGGGGCCTGGGTGGCGCCTGTGGCTCAAAGGAGTAGGGTGCTGACCTCATATGCTGAGGGTGGCAGGTTCAAACCCAGACCTGGCCAAAAACTGCAAAAAAAAAAAAAAAGTAGGAGGGCTTAGAGCTCAGTCCTGGGTTCTGATTTCACTCCGTACACTCCCACTGAAAGAAGCCAGACCCCCCAAAAAAAGTATGTTGTATGATTCCATTTATATAAAACTCCAGAAAGCAGATCAATGGTTTCCTAATGGTTTCCCAAAGACAGCACGATTGGGAGGGTGGATGAGGTGTGCTGGAGGGAAGTGGTCAGGATATACCAAAGGGCATAAGGAAACTTGGGATGGTGGGTATGTTCACTATCTTGATTTGGATGACGTGTTTCAGATATATACTACGTCAAACTGATCAAAGTGTACACTGAATATGTACAAGGTATTATGTCAGTTATATTAATAACTAAAAACAGCAGCAGAACAATAATTCTCACTGCAGCTCTTGAGTTGCCAAGATCTGCTATCTCCTTTTTTTTTCTTTTTTTTTTTTTGAGACAGTCTCACTATGTTGCTCTGGGTAGAGTGCTGTGGCATCACAGCTCACAACAACCTCCAACTCTTGGGCTTAAGCCATTCTCTTGCCTCCATCTCCCTAATAACTGGGACTACAGGTGCCCACCACAACACCTGGCTATTTTTTGTTGCAGTTTGGCCAGGGCCAGGTTTGAACCCGGCACCCTCTGTATATGGGGCTGACGCCCTACCCATTCAACCACAGGCACCCCATCTGTTGTCTCTTTTTGCAAGGGGCCCTTTTGTGACCATTTGGGACCCCAGATCCCAGAGTGGGGGTCAGGCTGGGGTTGTAAGACCTGCAAGCTCCAAAAGCATCGTGTGGGGGGCAACTCCAGCCAGCAGCACAGTCAAATCACGTTTTCAAGGATGAGTTCACAAACTTAATTCTCAGACCTTATACAACGGCTCTGATGGCCATTCCAGAAAAAGAGTTCCAAAACTGCTTTGAAAGGTGGACAAGGCACAGCTGTCGGTGCATAACTTCCCAAGGGGAGTTCCTTGAAGTTGACTGTAGTGATATTCAACAATGGGTATATAGCACTTTTTCTAGGGAAGGTTCACAAACTTAATCGTCAGCCATCATATGTTTATACATGTAAAATTTTTTTTTTGAGACAAAGTCTCACTCTGGCACCCTGACTGGCATGCCATGGCGTTATAGCTCACAGCAACCTCATGTTCTTGGGCTCAATCAATCCTCTTGCCTCAGTTTTTCTATTTTTAGTAGAGATGGGGGTCTCGCTATTGCTTTGGCTGGTCTTGAGCTCCTGAGCTCAGGTAATCCACCTGTCTTGGCCTCCCAGAGTTCTGGGATTACAGGTGTGAGCCACCATGACTGGCCAAATATACATAAATTGTTATTATTAATATTTTGAGCCAGAGTCTCCTTCAGTCACTCTGAAGTTCAGTGCCTTATGGTCAACCCATGGGTAAGCAGCATCACCATCACCTAGAAGCAGGGCCTTGTGGCTGGTCCTCTGGGCCAGACTCCCTGGACTGGTGTGATGTGGTGACCACCATCAATGGGCCCTGTGCTTCCTGGGAGAAATTGCTCAGCCCAGTTCCATGATGTGCATTGCCCAAGGAGCTGGGCCTGGTGACCCCCAGAAGTACTGTACTTTGGTGGTGGTGGATCAGGTAAGGGAGTGATGTGGTGGCGTGAAAGAGGTGCTGGTGCATTCTATGGGGTTGGAAGTGGTGGGCCTTCAGCTAAACATATTGCTCCACCAATAGGAAGAGGGTCTAAGGGTCTCAGCTTATCTTGCTCAGCTCAAACCTGCCCATTTCCTACCCCAACTCCAGGGTCACTCCCTGCAGCCCCTCACTCTCCCTCCTTTAACCCACTGATCAGTGCCACCCAGGATTTAGGTAGCAAGTGTTCAGAGTTAGGATCATAAACAAGTGGACCAATTTCCTTGAGACTTCGTTTCCTCAACTGAAAGGTGCAGGTGACATGTGTAACTTGCAAGGCAGTTTTGAAAACTAAGTGAGAGACTATTTGAGAGAAGTGGCATTCAGATAATGATAGCTATTATAATCATTAAAGTAGAGGGGACCTTGATCTCCCTGAGACTATTACAGAAAAGCCCATTTACTCAAGGAGTCCGACACCATGTCCCCTGGAATGAGAAAGTTTTCATTTATTTATTTCTATACCAAAGATTCTTGAAGAAGGAGCATACTGGTGAGGTGAAAAGGCACTTGTCCATTCAACGAGATTCACCCAGCACATAATGTACCAGAGGGACTCTACCTAACAAATTCTTGGTTATTTGTGCCCTCATATTAACATGAAAAGCAAAAAAAAAAAAAAGATTCACTGGCTTGGTGCCTGTGGCTCAAGTGGCTAAGGTGCCAGCCACATATCAGAGCTGATGGATTTGAATCCAACCTGGGCCTGCCAAACAACAATGACAACTGCAACCAAAAAACGGCCAGGCATTGTGGCAGGCATCTGTAGTCCCAGCTACTTGGGAGGCTGAGGCAAGAGAATCACTTAAGACCACGAGTTGGAGGTCACTGTGAACTGTGATGCCACAGCACTCTACCCAGGGAGGCAGCTTAAGGCTCTGTCTCAAAAAAAATAAAATACTAAAGATTCACCCAGCAACTACCAGTGTGCCAGGCTTTGTTTTCAGGGCTAGGGACGCACCAGTGACAAAGACAAAAGGTTTGATGGTAAACCAGATATAGGATATAAGAGAATGAGGATCCAGGGATGAAGCTTAAGCTTTTGGAAGGATGAAGATGCCATCAGCTGAATGGGGTAGACTGCAGGAAGAGCAGGTTTAGAGGGAAGATATTGAGTGCATTACACCCTTTCAGGAGGCAGTCTGATTTGCAAGTCTGGGGTTCAGGGAGATCCTCAGGCTGGAGCTTTGTGATAAAGGTAATAAAGGGCCATTAAGGAACTAAAGGCAACTTGAGGCAGATTACCATGTTTTTCTGAGTCTCCAGACCAGCCCTGTGATGCTCCACTTCCCATACCCACCCTCAGTTTCTCTCCATGGTCCCTGCTCTGACCTCAGGCAGTCTGGGTCTCCTAATTCTCTACCCAGGAATGGCCTCATTGGTCTCCCCACCCCATGTCCAAGCAGTCCAGCCTCTCTAACACTTTATTCATTCACTCATTGACTTAATCATTTTATTTATTTATTTATTTATTTATTTTGGAGACAATCTCACTTTGTTGCCCTTGGTACAGTGCTATGGCATCATAGCTCACAACAACTCAAACTTCGGCTCAAGTGATCCTCTTGCATCAACTTCCCAAGTACCTGGGACTATAGGTACCTGCCACAATACATGGCTATTTTTAGACATGATGTCTCACTCTTACTCAGGCTGGTCCCGAACTCCTGAGCTCAAGTAATCCACCCACCTTGGCCTCCCAGAGTGCTAAGATTCCAGGCATGAGCCACCACACCCAACCTAACTTATTTATTTAATAAATGTTTTCTTAGGCCTCTGCTATGGTTCTCTCCCAAGGGTGCTCTGATGCCTTTGGAGGTGTCTGGATATGAAAAGGAGCATTTGGTTGTCACAGTGACTAGGCTTGGAGCAGAGGTGCTCAGGGTCCTGCACAAAAGGAACTTCCCAGGATGCCAGGAGCACCTCACTGAGAAATTCATTCCACAGCTACCTGCAGCTGGGCCAGGAGGGCCCAGCCGTGAGTGGGCACAGTGCTGTCTGAGGACTGTAAGTAAATAGATGACGGAAGGACACTTCTGCCTGGGAGAGCAGGGAGGTTTACTAGAGAAGGTGATTTTTGAGCTGTGCCTTGAAGGATGAGTAGGATTCACAGACACAGGAACTTCAGGCTGCAGGAAGCAGGTATGCAAAGGCAGAGGAATGTATGTGGATGGGCTCAGAGTTTTGGGGGCCCTCTACAAGGGGACACCCCTGAACTGTGAAGGAAAGGGGTGCTAAAAGCAGCAAAGGATGGTAGATGAGTGGGAAAGAGGAGGTCGTGGTGGGGATGCAGAGCCTACCCTCTTTCTCCACCCCCAGAAATTGCTTAGGATGTTGGCAATGATATCGTGCTTGGCTTTCTCATATTGTTCCCTGAGCAGTACATTGGTGTTCTCAGCCTAGAGGGAAAGGGAATGGCTGCCTCAGAGGGCCCAGAGCACTTCACCTGGAGGGACCTGCAGAAACCAGGTTGAAGAGTTGCCACCATCATGTAACTTATGGACACCCTTTCCTGTGGCCCCTTCAGGGCGAGGAGACTGAAGCACATACAGGAAGGACAGTGATGGGGCCAGAGGTTGCCCTTGGCTGAGCCCCCTCTGCCCACCCCTGCCCCCATCCCAGAGAATCTGGACTTTGGACTCATTTCCATCATGATTGTTCCACTTGCTTTTCAGAAGCCTCCAACTCAGGTGCTGAAGCCAGGTGCTCCTGGCTTCAGTTTTCCCAAATGTGGAATGGAACAGAGGGTGGTTTTCTAAGGGATCTCTTGGAGTCCAAGTCCAGGGCCCAGAGCAAAGCCAGTGTCCTAAGAGCTCCAGAAACCCTCCCACAGCCAGGACCACGAGTCACTCCTCTCCTGACCTCCTGTCAAGGACTTAACAATCATTAAGATTCTCACATTCTTCACACACACCAACATCTTGTGGTGTGAAGTGCTTTATCAGCCCCATTTTTCAGATGAAGAAACTGAGCGCCAGGTTCTAAGTCATGGCCCAGGCAGCATCTCAGTGTATGGGAGGTAACCAGAAGAGAGCTGTCAGGGCAGAGAATGGATGGGAGTTAACAGTGGAATATCAGGCAGCTGCTGGGAGGCACATTTACTTTGTAGTGCAGGAGGGAGACTTGTGCCAGGGGGCAAAGCAGTAGGAAGGAGTCTGCTGGCCTTGGTCTTGGAGCTTGGCAAGACTCTCCTCTGACCAGACACTTGGGAAGGACCCAGCAGACTAGAAGCATCAGAAGTCAGATCTGCCAAGGCTCCCTCGGCACACATCTATCCTGGGAGGGCGCACACCTAGCCTGCCCAGAACTGAGAGAAGGTGTGACTCTGCTGCCCTCTGCTGGGCACTCCTGGCACACAGGGCCAGGAAAGACCCAAAAGATGCACCCAAACACGGTAAGATGAGGTGCCCCAGAACCCTCTGGGAGGTCAGGGTCTCAGCCCTGCACAGACAGGTGGGGTGCCCACAGAACCCTCTGCCTGAGGGTGCAGGGGAAGGCCTAGACTCCACTGAATTTACCAGCCAGCCAACTGTCAGGCACAGGGGTACAGTCTTGTCTTACTTTCAGGTGGGACCTCTATGTTTAACTTTTTGAAGAACTACTCAACTATTTTCTTTTTTTTTTTTTTTT
>NW_003852477.1:8461802-8465593 GCF_000181295.1 Otolemur garnettii
AGGCCCGGGCTGGGGATTCGAACCCGCCACCTTAGGTGTATGTGGCTGGCGCCTTAGCCGCTTGAGCCACAGGCGCCGAGCCAAATTAAGGCTTTAGATGCTGTAGCATGTTTGCTCAGGAACTTTGAAGACTTCTAATACATGGCTTCTCACCAGTTTGAGAAGCTCAAATTGTCCCAGCACTGACAGATAAGGAAAATGAGGGCTATAAAAGTTAGGAAAACTTAATCCAAATCACACACTCGAGTCTTATGCATAATGATGGGCAAGTGGGAAGATTTAGGAGAGGACTGCTCTGTCTTGAAAGGCTGCTCTGTCTTGAAAGGCCATGATGAACAAGAGAACTAGATTGTTCTTGAGGCCTCAGAAAATGGAGCCAGAACCAAAGATTTAACTCTCAGTGGGGTAATGAGAGACAAGTCAACAAGAAAGGCCTCCTGGCTGGGCACAGTGGCTCACGTCTGTAGTCCTAACTATTAGGAGGACTAAGGCAAGGGGATTGCTTGAACCCAGGAGTTGGAGGCAGCAGTATGCTATTATTGTGCCACTGCACTCCAGCCTGGGCAACAGAAAAATACCCTGTCTTAAAAAAAGAGAGAGAAAGAGAGAGAAAGGAAGATCATGGCTGGAGTTCAGCATGGCAGAGGCAGCTTGGGAGACACTGAACCATGTCCAGACAACCGATTGGCAGGAAAATCGTAGGAGACTAAAGGGAAGGACCATTTGATGTCTGGCTTCTCTAGCATCCATTTTCCTAACACTGTTCCCTTGCAGTCAGGCCCCAATTTCCTTTTGAAGAATTGCATGGTTCAAGAAGTAGGACTTAGACTAAATGAATTTAGTTGAAGTCAACTAGTTGCCTTCCAATAATTAAACCTGGTCTTGGCTCGAGCCCATAGCTCAGCAGCTAGGGCACCAGCCACATACACCAGAGGTGGTGCATTCAAATCCAGCCCAGGGCTGCCAAACAATGACAACTACAATCAAAAAGTAGCCAGGCATTGTGGCGTAAGCCTGTAGTCCCAACTACTTGGCAGGCTGAGGCAAGAGAATCACTTATGCCCAAGAGTTCAAGGTTGCTGTGAGCTTTGAAGCTACAGCACTCTACTGAGGGTGAAATAGTGAGACTCTGTCTCAGAAAAAAAGAAAAAAACCTGGTCCCAAGGGGGAAAAATCATGATTTTTATTAAAAGGATTTGCTCTGTGTAAAATTTGGATTCAGTTAAAAGGCCACACTCAAGGATCCAGAAGGCCAAACAGCTCGCAGGTTCCCCACCCCTTTGTGCTGTCTGCTGGGAGCCAGGGATGGATTCTGGTTGTTGGAGCACCAAGGTTGTCAACATGTCTGCATGTTAGCAAACCTGGTGTTGGGGAGCCTTTCCTAGGGAGAAAGTGCCCAGCTCTCCCAGGGTTCATAGAGGACCTGGGGCTGTCTCAAGTGGGGAGGAGCACTGCCCCACTAAGCAGCCTCTCTTTTGCTGCTCTGATGGGGTAGGTCCCCCCTCCATTTTTAAGCCAGTGGGAGGAGGCTGCCTTAAAGCTCCAGTAACCCAGTTGGTGGCTGGGAGAGAAGGAATGCAGTGGGGATGCTTCCTATTCTGTCCTCCAGTCTACCAGGTCTGAGACAAGGAGAGCTCCTGAACCCCCAACCCACTCCCCTGCTTTTCTCTCGACACACCAGACCACCCTGTTGACCTCCCTCAGAGCCCACATGGTGTTTTCAACAGCCCCTTTTCCTCCGAATGCCTCAATTCCACACACACACACACACACACACACACACACACCCCGGTAATGTAGTGATTCTTTCCAGAATCACTGGGTGGCAGCAGGGGAGGATTCCATGCTTCCCCTCTGGGGTGGCTTTGACTATTCCTTCTGGACACACCTCCTGGTGCTGTGGGGAAGAGTCTTTCCAGGGTATACAGACACCCAGGAGTGGAATTGCTGCATCACAGGGGTTAAGATAGTGTCAATTTAACTAGATAATGCCAATTTACAGAGTGGTGGCACCAATTTACAGCCCCATCTGCAGTCAGTGAGACTTCCTGTAGCTCCACATCTTTGCCAACGCTTATTATTGACTGATGTATATATTCATCAGTCTGATGAGTACAGACGGGCAGTTCAGTATAGTTTGGGTTTGCATTTCCCCAGTTACTGATGAGGTTACACATCTTTCCATGTGGTTTTGGCTCTTTCTTTCTTTCTTTCTTTCTTTTTTTTTTTTTTTTTTTTTGGAGACAGAGTATCACTATGTCGTTCTTGGTAGAGGGCTGTGGCATCACAGCTCACAGCAACCTCAAACTCTTGGGCTTAAGAGATTCTCTTGCCTCAGCCTCCCAGTAGCTGGGACCACAGGCACCCGCCACAATGCCTGGCTATTTTCTGTTGCATTTGTCATTGTTGTTTTAGCAGGCCCAGGCCGAGTTTGAACCTGTCAGCCTTGGTGTATGTGGCTGGTGCCATAACCATTGCGCTACAGGCACCAAGCCATTTTGGCTGTTTCTTTAAGTCCTCGTTTAAGTTGTCTGCCCCTTTTTCTATTGGGTTATTTGTCTTTCTTGAAAACTCATGAGACATCTTTACACATTCTACAGCAGTGGTTCTCAACCTTTCTAAGGCTGCAACCCTTTAATACATTTCCTGTGGGTCACAACCCACAGGTGAGAGCCACTGTTCTAGATGCTAATCCTTTTTGTTTATGTCTCACAAACATCTCCCAATTTGGTCTTGTCTATCTACTTTCTTTTTGGTGTTCTGTTTTTTCTTTTAACTTTTTATTTTGACATAATTTCAGGTTTACATGGAAAAGCTACAGGATTAATGCAAAGAATTCCTTCATCTCTTTCACCCCAATTCACCAAATATTAACATTTTACATTTACATCTCTCTCTCACTCACTCACTCTCTCCACCCTCCTGTGTACACACTACATTCTTCCTTCCCCTTTCCCAGAGCTCCAATTCCTTTGAAAGAAAGGGGCAAAATGCTGCCTTTTTATTCTTAAATACTTCAGCTTATCTTCCCCAAAACAAGAACATGGCTGTGCGCGGTGCCTCACGCCTATAATCCTAGCACTCTGGGAGGCCAAGGCAGGTGGATTGCTTGAGCTCAGGAGTTCAAGACCAGCCTGAGCAACCACGAGATTCCATCTCTACTAAAAAGAGAAAAACTAGCCAGGCTGTAGTAGCACATGCCTGTGGTCCCAGCTACTTGGGAGGCTGATATTAGCAAGAGGATTGATTAAGCCCAAGAGTTTGAGGTTGCTGTGAGATATGATGCCACAGAACTCTACCAATGGAGACAGAATTAGACATTGACTCAAAAACAAACAAACAAAAAAATCAAACCCAAGAACATTCTTCTGTATGAAAACCTTACCACTGAATAATTATCAAAATCAGGAAATTAACACTGATACACTACCATTATCTAATCTATAGACTATTTGGGTTTTACCAATTCTCCTAATAATGTTCTTTAGACAGGGGTGGTGGCTCACACCTGTAATCTCAGCACTCTGGGAGGCCGAGGCAGGTAGATTGCCTGAGCTCAGGCATTCAAGACCAGCCTGAGCAAGAGTGAGACCCCATCTCTAAAAAATAGCAGGGTATTGTAGCGGGTGCCTATGGTCCCCATAGCTACTTGGGAGGCTACGGCAAGAGAATCGTTTGAACCCAACCCAACCCCTTAACCCCTTAAACCCAGTTTAAGGTTGCTGTGAGCTAAGACACCATGGCACTCTACTGAGAGTTGACCAAGTGAGACTCTGTCTCAAAAAAAAAAA
>NW_003852477.1:8467160-8470845 GCF_000181295.1 Otolemur garnettii
AGCCATCATTGTTGTTTGGCGGGCCCGGGCTGGGGATTCGAACCCACCACCTTAGGTGTATGTGGCTGACGCCTTAGCCACTTGAGCCACAGGCACCGAACCGGCTCCTGTGTTTTATGATGTCCTTTGCTCAACAGAATTTCTTAATTCAAATGAAGTCTAATTCATTGGTCTTCCTTCTTCCTTCATTGTTGGTACTTCTTTATATCTTGTTTAAGAAATCCTTCCTCACTTGAATTTATAAAGATATTCTCTTATATCTTCTAAAAGTCAGACATATATGCCTTTCTGATTCTGGTCCTTTATCTACTTAAAATTAGCTTTTTGTGTTAACTTTTTATTAAACTATATAAGATATAGATACAAAAAAATATTCAAAGCAGAAGTGTACCACTTGGTGGCTTCTGTGACTCAATGAGTAGAGCGCCGGCCCCATATACTGAGGGTGGCAGGTTCAAAACTGGCCCCGTCCAAACTGCAACAAAAAATAGCCAGGTGTTGTGGTGGGCGCCTATAGTCCCAGCTACTCAGGAGGCTGAGGCAAGAAACTCACCTAAGCTCAGGATTTGGAGGTTGCTGTGAGCTATGATGCCACAGCACTCTACCAAGAGCAACAAAGTGAGACTCTGTCTATAAAAAAAAAAAAAAGTATATGACTTGGTTTTGTTCCCAAAATAAACAAACTCCTATAATTAGCATGATGATCAAAAAACAGAACATTCACAGCATCCCAAAAGCTCCTCTTATATCACCTACTTCTTTTTTTTCTTTTCTCTTTTTTTTTCTTTTGAGACAGAGTCTCAGTATGTTGCCCTCTGTAGAGCGCTGTGGCATCACAACTCACAGCAACCTCAAACTCTTGGGCTTAACGGATTCTCTTGCCTCAGCCTCCCAGTTAGTTGGGACTATAGGCATCTGCCACAACGCACAGCTATTTTTTGTTGCAGTTGTCATTCTTGTTTAGCTGACCTGGGCTGGGTTTGAACCCTCTGCCCTTAGTGTATGTGGCTGGTGCAGTAACCACTGTGCTACGGGCGCTGAGCCGTATCACCTACTTCTAATACTACTCTCCCAACCCCCAAGGATGATCACCCTCCTGACTTCAAACACTACTGGAAACTTGGTGTGACGTGGTACTCTCTATCGGTCTGGTTCTCTTTGTTTGAGAAACAAAACCAACAGGAGATACATAGATTTCAAGGAATTGGCTCCCATGATTTGGGGGGCTGGCAAGTCAGAAGCTTATAGGGTAGGGTGGCAGGCTGGAGACTCAAAGGAGTTGATGTTGCAGTCTCAAGGCAGAATGTCTTCTTATAAAGATACCATTCTTTGGATTAGGACCTACCTTAATCCAGTATGACCTCATCTTAATCTGATTACATCTATTTGGAAAGACTCTATTTCCAAATAAGTTCATAGTCACAGATACTGGTAGGGGAGGGTTCAGGCTTCAATATATCTTTAGGGAAGAAACAATTGAAGAGACTCCAGTTTAATTTTTTTCATAGGGATGATCAGCTAACTTGCATCATTTTTCCAGTAATCTCTCCTTTCCTCACTATCTCTGGAGTCTAGTTCTAGCAGATGTGGAACTGTTTCTGGGTTCCATTCAGTTCTGCGAGTCTAATGTAGCATTCTTTTTTTTTTTTTTTTGAGACAGAATCTCAAGCTGTTGCCCTGGGTAGAGTGCTGTGGCGTCACAGCTCACAGCAACCTCCAAATCTTGGGCTAAGCAATGCTCTTGCCACAGCTTCCCAAGTAGCTGGGACTACAGGTGCCCACCACAATGCCCAGCTATTTTGTTGTTGTAGTTGTCATTGCTGTTTGGCAGGTTGAATTCAAACCTGCCAGCTCTGTTGAATGTGGCGAGCGCCCTAACTGCTGAGCTACAGGTGCCAAGCCTAATGTTGTATTCTTTTTTTTTTTTAGAGACAGAGTCTCACTTTGTCACCCTCAGTAGAGTGCCATGGTATCACAGCTCACAGCAACCTCCAGTTCTTGGGCTTAGGTGATTCTCTTGCCTCAGCCTCCTGAGTAGCTGGGAATACAGGCACCTGCCACAATGCCCGGCTATTTTTTTGTTGCAGTTTGGCAGGGCCCAGGTTTGAACCCACTACCCTTGGTATATGGGGCTGGCACCCTACCATTGAGCCACAGGCACTGCTGTAATGTTTCATTCTTAAGCAAATACCCACACTGCTCTGATGACTCAGCTTCCTAACTGATCTAGACACCTGGCAGAACAGATAGATTCATTTTGTTTCTCTCCTTTTAGACTATCTAGGCTATTGTTAGGGTGGAAACTTCTTGTTAGACTTATCTAGGCTCTTCTTTTTTTTTTTTTTTTTTGAGACAGAGTCTCAAGCTGTCACCCATCACAGCTCACAGCAACCTCAAATTCTTTGGGCTTGAGCAATTCTCTTGCCTTAGCCTCCCAAGTAGGTGGGACTACAGAAGCCCACCATAACCACAATGCCCAGCTATTTTTTTTTTTTTTGGTTGTACTTGTCATTGGTTGTCATCGTAGTTTGGCAGTCCCAGGCTGGATTCAAACCCATCAGCTCCTGTGTATGTGGCTGGCACCCTAGCTGGGGAGCTACAGGTGCTGAGCCTAGGCTCTTCTTGTTAGGGTGGATTGGAGAAAGAATTCTCACACAATGATTAGGACAGAAAGAAGTACAAAGGTTGTTTTACTAGGAAGGAAGGAAGAAAAGGAAAGGAGGGAGGGAGGGAGGGAAAGTGGCGATGGCACACAGAGAAAGAAGTGAAAATACCAGGGCAGTGGAGGAAAAGTGGCTGGTGTTTTAAAGGGTAAAAATGGCTCTTTCCCCACTGCTTCAGCAAACAGATAACAGGAGCAGCTGCAGAGCGGTAGTGTTTGCTTTTTCCATCCCCCCCGCCCCCCATTTTTCTCTTTGAGACTAACTTTATCTGAGTGCTTGGAATCAGGGGCTGGCGAGAACTGAGGCAGAGTTAGAGCAGAGAGCTCATACCCTTACTGTCTGCTAAGGGTTCTTCAAGGCTGAGAAAATGAAGCCTTAGACGCTAAGACCCTCTCTGCTGCACACTGGAAGAATAAGAGTTATTTTGGGCTACACGTTAAATGTACAAACACTCACAAAAGCTGATTAGCAAAAATAAAAATTCTGTGTACTTTTTGTGACATCTGACATCACAGATAAGCAAAAAAAAGTCCTCACAAAATCAGCCCTGTGGCCTGTGGGCAGCAGGTTGGAGACCCCTGTCTTAGAACAATTTACAACACAGATGGTTTTTTGGTTTTTGATTGTTGTTGCCCTTGGTAGAATGTCGTAGCATCGCAGCTCACAGCAACCTCAAACTCTTGGGCTTAAGTGGCCTCTTGCCTCAGCCTCCCAAGTAGCTGGGAACATAGGTGCCCTCCATAATGCCTAGCTCTTTTTTTGATGTCTAGTTGTCACTGTTGTTGGGCAGGCCCAGGCCAGGTTCAGGCTGGCCAGCCCCAGCGTATGTGGCTGGCACCCTAACTGCTGAGCTACAGGCACTGAGCCAACACAAATGTTTTAATTAAATAAAGGGGGTTTTGAGTTTTCTCATCAGAGGGGCAATTATGTGCTGTGAGTTCATTTCTCTGACTTTCTGTTTGATAGTTTGTTTTTTGTTTTTTTCTGTTATATAGGTTATTAATAAGACCTTTTACTTCTAA
>NW_003852477.1:8473538-8477086 GCF_000181295.1 Otolemur garnettii
GCCACCCTCGGTATATGGGGCCAGTGCCCTACCCATTGAGCCACAGGCACCACTCTGCAGTTGTCATTGTCATTTAGCTGGACCAGGCTGAGTTTGAACCTGACAACCTTGGTGCATGTAGCTGACATAGTAGCCACTGTGCTATGGGTGCCAAGCCGAGACCCTGTTTTTTAAAAATACAAAAAACTGGGTGGCATCTGTAGCTCAGTGAGTAAGGTGACATAGGGAGACTGTCTAAAAAAAAAAGATACAAAAAACTAGCTGGATATAGTGTGGTAGGCACCTGCAGTCCCAGCTACTCAGGAGGCTGAGGCAGGGGGATCATTTGAGCCCAAGAGTTTGAGGTTGCTGTGGGCTAGGACACCATGGCACTCCACCCAGGGTGACAGAGTGTGACTCTGTCTCAAATAAATAAACAAAAAACAACAGCAAATGGCTTGGCACCTGTAGCTCAGTGGGTAGGATGCCAGCCACACACACCAAGGCTGGTGGGTTGGATCCTGGCCCAGGCCTGCTAAACAACAATGACAACTGCAACCAAAAATAGCTGGGTGTTGTGCAAGCACCTGTAGTCCCAGCTACTTGGAAGGCTGAAGCAAGAGAATTTGCTTAAGCCCGAGAATTTGAGGTTGCGGTGAGCCGTGATGGCACAGTACTCTACCCAGGGCGACATAGAGACATTCTGTCCAAAAAAAATAATAATAAATAAATAAAAACAACAGCACCCCCCCATAGAATTATCTTTTTCAAGATCTTCAAAGTAAGACATTGGTATTTTAATGGCGATTTCACTAAATCTATAGATTACTTTGAGTGGTAAAGACATTTAACGATATTGATTCTTCCAAGACATGAGCATAATATGTAGTTCCATCTGTCGATGTCCTCTACTATTTCTTTTCTCAGTGATTCATAATTCTGTCAAGAGCCTTCACATTCCTTGTTAGATGTATGCTGAGGTGTTTCATTTTGTTTGATGCTGCAGTGAAAGGTATCATATCTTTGACTTGATTCTCAGCTTGACTCTTGTTGGTGTATATGAAGGCTATTGATTTTATAATCTGAAACATTACTATATCTTGTGATCACTTTGAAGAGTCTTGTGGTTGAGTCCTTAGAGTTTTTAAGTACAGGATTATATCACATATGAAGAGCAATAGTTTGATCTCCTTTGCTCTCATTTGGATACCCTTAATATCTTTCTCTTGTGTGATTGAATTGGTTAAAACTTCCAGCACTATGTTGAAAAATAGTGGTGATATTGGGCATCCTTGTCTGGTTTCCGTTTGAAGCAGGAATACTTTCCACTTTTCTCTATTCAATATGATAATAGCTGTGGGTTTACTGTAGATGGGTTCTATCAGTTTGAGAAATATCCCACCTATGCCTATATTCTTGATTGTTCCTATCAAAAAAAGGATGCTCAATTTTGTAAAAAGCTTTCTCTTGTTTTACTTTTGTTTATGTGATAAATTATGTTTATAGATTTGTGTATGCTGAACCAGACTTGCATCCCTGGTATGAAACCCACTTGATCATAATGGATAATTTTTTTGATGTGTAGCTAAAATTATGTTTGTTAAGATCTTATTGAGTGGCAGCACCTGTAGTCAGTGAGTAGGGCGCTGGTCACATTCACTGAGGCTGGCAGGTTCGAACCTGGCCCAGGCCAGCTGAAACAACAATGACAACTGCAAAAAAAATAGCTGGGCCTTGTGGTGGGCACCTGTAGTCCCAGCTACTTGTGCAGCTAAGGCAAGATAGCTTAAGCCGAAGAGTTTGAGGTTGCTGTGAACTGTGACGCCACGGCCCTCTATCCAGGGCAATAGCTTGAGACTCTGACTCAAAAATTAAATACATGAATAAAATAAAATAAAAAAGATCCTATTGAGTATTTTTTTTCTGAGACAGAGTCTCAAGCTGTCTCTGTGGGTAGAGTGCTATGGTGTCATAGCTCACAGCAACCTCCAACTCTTGGACTCGAGCAATCCTCTTGCCTCAGTTTTTCTATTTTTAGTAGATACAGGGTCTTGCTTTTTGCTCAGGCTGGTCTTGAACTTGTGAGCTCAAGCATCCACTGGCCTCAGCCTCCCAGAGTGTTGGGGTTATAGGCGTGAGCCACCACACCTGGGCCTATTGAGTATTTTTGTATTGATCTTCATTAATGATATTGGTCTGTAGTTTTCTTAATTTGTTGTGTGCATTTGCAGTTTGGGTATCAGGATGATATTTGCTTTATAGAGGTGTTGGAGTGAATTCCTTCCTTCTCAATATTTTGGAATTAATTCTGCAATATGGGTACCAGCTCTTCTTTCAAGGTTTGGTAGAATTCTCCTATAAAACTATCTGGTCCAGGATTTTTTTTTCTTTGTTTTAGAGACAGAGTCTCACTTTGTCACCCTCAGTAGAGTACTGTGGTGTCACAGCTCACAGCAACCTCCAGCTTTTGGGCTTAAGTGATTCTCTTGCCTCAGCCTCCCAAATAGCTGGGACTACAGGTGCCTGCCACAACGCCTGGCTATTTTTTTGCTGCAGTTTGGCAGGGGCCGGGTTTGAACCCGCCACCCTTGGTATATGGGGTCGGTGCCTTACTCACTGAGCCACAGGCGCCACCCCCAGGATTTTCTTTTTTGGAAGTTTTTATTGTTTTCAATTTAAGAGATTGAAATTGGTCTGTTCAAGAGTTCTATTTCTTCTTGGTTGAGTGTAGGGAGTTAGTCCAGGCATTTGTCAATTTCTTTCATATTTTCAAATTTCTAGGCATAGAGATTTTAGTGCTATTCAGTGAAGATCTTTTGTATCTCTATGTTATCAGTTGTTATTTCCCCATTTTCATTTCCAACTGAATTTATTAGAGATCTTGCTTATCTGTTTCTAGTTAATCTAGCCAAGGATGTATCAATTTTGTTTCTTTTCAAAAGCCTACTTTTTGTTTCATTAATCTTCAGAAGGGCTCTTTTGTTCTTCATTTCATTTAGTTCTGGTCTGATTTTGATTCTTTCCTTCTTCTTGGTCTGGGATTGGATTGTTCTTCCTTTTCCAGCTCTCTGAGATGAGTCATTAGACTTCCACTCTGTCTGATTTCTGGATGTGGACATTTAATGGGATAAATTTCCCTCTCAGAAATGCCTTTGCAGTCTCCCAGAGGTTTTGATATCTTGTGGTTTGGCTTCATTGCCATTCTTTTCAAGGAATCTAATGATTTCCATCTTCATCTCCTCTTTGTTCCAACTATTATTTAGCAATAGGCTGTTTAGAGTCCACAACTTTGTGTGAGGATGAGTGTGGCATTGAGTCCTACTTTATTCCATTGTGGTCCATAAAAAATACCAGGTATAATTTCTATTTTTTAATTTATTGAGGCCTGATTGTGTCTTAATGATATGATCGATCTTGGCTCAGCTCCTGTGGCTCAAGTGGCTAAGGCCACTACACCTAAGGTGGTGGGTTCAAATCCAGCCTGGGCCTGCCAAACAACAATGATGGCTGCAACCAAAAAAAATAGCCAGGCGTTGTGGCGGGCGCCTGTGGTCCCAGCTACTTGGGAG
>NW_003852477.1:8477191-8481023 GCF_000181295.1 Otolemur garnettii
AAAAAAAAAAAAAAGATATGATCGATCTTGAAGAATGATCCAGGGACTGATGAGAAGAATGTATGTTCAGTAGTATTGGGGTAAAACATTCTGTAGATGTCTGTCAAGCCCAGTTCTTCTAGAGTCATGTTTAAGTCCACCATTTTTTTTTTCTTTTGAGATAGAATCTGACTCTACTGCCCTGGGTAGAGTGCCATGGTGTCGTCATAGCTCATAGTAACCTCAAACTCCTGGGCTCAAGCGATCCTCTTGCCTCAGCCTCCCAAGTAGCTGAAACAAAGCACCTGCTACAAAGCTCAGCTAGTTTTTCTATTTTTAGTAGAGATGGGGGGTCTTGCTCTTGCTGAGGCTGGTCTCAAACTCCTGACCTCAAGCAATCTCTTCCCACTTTGGCTTCCCAAAGTGCTAGGATTACAGGCATGCATCACCACACCAGGCTATCATTTTTTTATTTAGTTTCTGCTTTAGATCTGCTCAATTCTGTCAGTGGGATGCTGAAGCCCCAGTGTTGTTGGTAATCATATTGTTCAGACCAAGAAGGGCCTGTTTTATAAATCTGGGAGCATTTATGTTATGTACATAAATAAAAATTTGTGTGTGTGTGTGTATATATATATGTACATATATATATATATGTATTTTTTTTTGAGACAGAGTCTCACTTTGTCACCCTTGGTAGAGTGCCAGGTTGTCATAGCTCACAGCAACCTCAAACTCTTGGGCTCAAACAATTTCTTGTCTCAGCCTCTCAAGTAGCTAGGACTATAGGTGTTTGCCACAACGCCCTGCTATTTTTTAGAGATGGGGTCTCGCTCTTGCTCAGGCTGGTTTCCAACTCCTGAGCTCCAGGGATCCACCCACTTCAGCCTCCCAAAATGTTAGTATTACAGGAGTGAGCCACTGTACCCAGCATGGTGCATATATCCTCTGGTTGTATTGTTCCATTGGCCAATGTATAGTGTCTATCTTTAGTTTTTTTTTTACTTTTGTGGTTTTATACCCAATTATATCTGCAAAGAGAATTAAGACACTCACTTTCCTTTGTTTTTCATTTTCCTGAAATATTGTTTTCCATCCCTTCACCCTGAGTCTTCATATGTCCTTGTGGGTTGGAAGTGTTTCCCGAAGAAAGAAAATACTTGGTTTGTACTTTTTTTTTTTTTGAGATGGAGCCTCAAGCTGTTGCCCCCAGTAGAGTGCTGTACTCCTGCCTCCACTTCCCAAGAAGCTGGGACTACAGGCACCTGCCACAAGGCCCAGCTATTTTTTGGTTGCAGCCATCATTGTTGTTTGGCAGGCCCGGGCTGGATTCAAACCTGCCACCTTAGGTGAATGTGGCTGGTGCCTTAGCCACTTGAGCCACAGGCACTGAGCCGGTTTGTACTTTTTTTTTTTTGCAGTTTTTGGCCAGGGCTGGGTTTGAACCCGCCACCTCTGGCATATGGGGATGGAGCCCTACTCCTTTGAGCCATAGGTGCCACCCCCGGTTTGTACTTTTTTTTATAAAGTTAGCCGGTCCATGCCTTTTCTGTGGGGAATTCAAGCCATTTACATTTATTGAGAGAATCAATAAGTTGGGTGGAGTTTTACTAGTCTTGTTATGTCAAAGACTGTTGCACTATTTTATCACTAGGGCCATTGTGGAAGCTAAGCTTTTTATTTTTTACTTTTTTGCGTTTTTTTATTTTTTATTTTTGGCTGAGGCTGGGTTTGAACCCACCACCTCTAGCATATGGGGCCAGTGCCTTACTCCTTTGAGCCACAGGCACTGCCTGGAAGGTAGGCTTTCTCCTTTAGTTTCTAGGTGTCTTTACTTTGCTGGTGGTCCATTGTGTTGGTCCGTGTGTAGTACAGGTCTTAGTACTCCTGCAGGGCTAGTTTTATAGTGGCAAATTTCCTCAATGTTTGCTTGTCAGTGAAATATTTTATTTCTCTATCATGTTGACCTTAGTTCTGTAGTGTAGAAAATCCTAGGTTTGCAATATTTTGTTTCAGAAGATTGAAGATGGGAGTCTACTCTCTTCTGGTCTGTAAGGTTATAGCTCAGGAGTCAGCTAAAATTCTGATGAATTATCCCTTGCCCTTGTATGTGAGTGAGTGGCTGCTTACAGAATGTTTTCTTTCATTTTGACTTTGGCTCAGTTAATTACAATGTGTCAAGTAGATGCTCTGTTTGAAATGAGTTGGCCCTGGGTTCAATATCCATCAAGTAGGTGAATGTCTGAATCTATAGTGATATTAGAAAAATTTTCAGCTTTAATATCCTTGACTAAATTTTCCATGCTATTGGGACTCGCTTCTTCTCCTTCAGGGATACTTATAATTCATATGTTGGTTGGTACACTTTGTGTAGTCCCATAATTCTCTAACAGATTTTTTTTCTTTCTCTCTCTCTCTCTCTCTTTTTTTTTTTTTTTCCTCTTTAAATGACTGGGTTAGCTCGAGAGCCTTGTCTTCGAGTTCTGATATTCTTTCTTCTTCATGGTTTAATCTGTTACTGAAACTTCCTATTATGTTTTGAAACTCTCTGAATGACTCCTTCAATTCTTTTATTTTTTCTTTAGACAGAGTCTCACTTTGTTGCCCTCAGTCGAGTGCTATGGCATCACAGCTCACAGCAACCTGAGGGCATCACAGCTCACAGCAACCTGAAACTCTTGGGCCTCAGCCCAAGAGTACCTGGGACTCTTGCCTCAGCCTCAAAAGTACCTGGGACTACAGGTGCCCTACCACAATGCCCAGCTATTTTTAGAGTGGGTGTCTATTCTAGCTCAGGCTGGTCTCAAACCTGTGAGCTCAGGCCATCCACCCTAAAATTACAGGTGTGAGCCACCACACCTGGCTATGACCCCTTCAATTCTCTTAGTGCCTTTGTTTATAATTGTGTTTTGATCCTTAGAGACTTTGTCTTGTCTTTTGTTAAAATCTTGGGTTAATTTTTGGCTTTCCTTCTGCTGGCTTTCCATTTTCCCTTCAATTCCTTTCATCGTTTTTTGCTATCCACAATCTGAATTCCCTGTCATTTCCATAAGTTCTTTGTAGTCGAGGCAGTTCTTTGCAGTTCTTTGTTCTGAGGTAGCTACATTGTCCTCTCTCGTGGGAGATGACCTAGGCTGATACTTCATGATGACAGTGATTTTTTTCCCTCAGGTGTGGTTTCTTTTATTCTAGGTATGTTCTTCTTAAGCATTTAAAAAATTTCCTAGGATGCTAGGGGGCGCTGCAGTATTACGAAAATCGCCACCACTTTGGATGAAGCTCTGAGGCTGGAAATTGAGAGCCATGGAACCTCAATCAAACTGGACACTAGTCCACCCCAGCAGAGAATGGTAGGGGGTGGCAGTGACCACGTGTAGGCTTTATCGCTGGGACCTTGTACCTGCTTTTCATGTCAGCTTCCTTCTCTTCTTCGCTTTTCTGCCCTAATGTTCCATGCTGTCACTCTGTGCCTTTCCAGCACTTTTTCTGAGCATTATGATCCAGAATGTGGCCACTGGTGTCCTTCTCCCTGACCTTCACAAGAGAGCAACTCAGTTGTTTTTAGAGACATTTTTCAGTTCCTGGTTTCTGGAATCAACACTGCTGCTCTCTCTAGTTTGTCAACTTCTAGTTAAGACAAATTATTTTCTCATTTTTTGCACAATCATTTATGGAGCACCTACTGTGTGTGGCAGCCACCATCCTATGCACTAGTGTGTCCCTTTCTAAAGTCCCTTTCATGAGCAGCAGCGCCCGTAGCTCAGTCGGCTGGTGTTGGCCACATACATCAAGGGTGGCAGGTTCAAACCCAGCCTGGGCCAGCTAAAACAACAATGACAACTGTAACAACAAC
>NW_003852477.1:8482516-8483965 GCF_000181295.1 Otolemur garnettii
TGCGACATAGTGAGGCTGTCTTAAACAAAACAAACAACAAAAAAACCCAAATGGGTGTTTGCTGCCCCCTTGTGATGGGGCTGACTCTTCCCAGGGCCATGGAGTCTTCCTCTAATTCTCAACTCTACCAGGAAATAATGTGCCTTAGGAAGCCACCCCTGCCCTGGAGACACGCTTCCTGCTGTCTCACCTTCATTGGCTCACTCTACCCATGACCTCAGCATTCAAGACCTCTGAACAGCCTCTTGGTCTTTGATGCCTTTCACATCAGTCACCCTTTGTTACTATGACCCTGTGTGCTGAATTTTGCACCCCCTAATTCATATGTTGAAGTTCTAATCTCTAGTACCTCAGAATGTGACTGTATTTGGAGATAGGGTCACTATGTGAACACACAGCCACTGACAAGCCAAGGAGAAATGCCTCAGAAGAAACCAGCCCTGCCAACGCCTAGCTTTGGACTTCTAGCATCCAGAATTGTGAGAAAATGCATTTCTGTTGTTTAAGCCACTTAGTATGTGATTCTTTGTTATGGCAACTCTACAGGCATGTATGTTATTGTAGTTCAACTCCAGAAGCACCATGTAGGGCCAAGATGCTCCCATTCCAGGGTGTGAGGCCAGGGAAAGGAAAGTAAGGCCAAAGCTGTCACTGTAGGAAGCTCATGAAGTAGAGACCCATCTGCCTGGCTCCTTAAAACCCTGGAGCCTGGCCAGGAGTTCCCTTTTGTACCTGTAGTTCCACCCACCTGGAATGCCCCCTCTACAGGTCTTCTCTGTTATGTAAAACCCAACTTGGAGCTTCCTGTTCCTCACCTGCCTCTCTCTTCATGTTCCAGTCCATATAGACCTATGACTGCTTAATCTTGATTCTTGCTGTTCTTATATTTGGGATCTTTGGCTGTGTCTTGCAGTTAAGCTGCTGCCTCTTTCCTTGGACAGCGATGCTATGATGTAGCCTCCGACCCTCCAGCCTGTTTTGGGCCTAGCTTGTGTGCTTTGGTCTTACAACTCTCCTATGGCAATCCCTTGACTAATCAACACAGACCCCCAACGTAGGCTGGCTATACTTTTGCAAGTCATTTACTATAAATTGTGTAGGGGCTGCAGGGTGTAGGCTTTGTCTTCATTTCCCTCATCTCTGACCAGGTGACTTCAAGATAGTCTTCCAGGCTGAGTGCTCACTCCTATAATCCTAGCACTCTGGAAGACTGAGACAGGACTGCTTGAAATTAGGAGTTCAACACCAGCATGAGCAAGACTGAGAGCCCGTCTCTATTAAAAACAGAAATATTTGCCAGCTTTGTGGTGGGTATCTGTAGTCCAGCTACTTGGGAGGCTGAGGCAGGAGGATCACTTGAACCCAGCAGTCTGAGGTTGCTGTGAGCTAGGCTGATGCCACAGCACCTAGCCTGTGGCACTGGAGTGAGACTCTGTCTTTTTTTTTTGA
>NW_003852477.1:8485833-8488433 GCF_000181295.1 Otolemur garnettii
GCATGCAGTATTGCACTTTAGCGCTCATCACATGATCTACTCCAACTGATCTTGATCTACCCGCTGGAGTCATGAACAGTGTGTTTGCAAAGCCAGGGGACCCATACTGGATGTTCCCTTTCCCAGCCTCACCTCGGTCTGCACCAATGTACCAGGTGTGTTTCCTTTCTTTGAAGGCAGTATCTCAATGCACTGCACCATAATAAACATGTATCTCTCCCTGTGGAGAGTCTCAGTGAGGTGGCCCTTACAATATCTACTTTGTGCCTAACTGGTCCCCAGGGGTCCTGGCATGTACCGGAACAGCAAGATACTCCTTGAGCTCCAGGACTGAACAGTGCCCCACGTGGCCAGGCAAGTCTTGCAGATTGTTGACAGCATCAGAGGGCTCAGCTAGGATATGCTGCTCATCGTTACAAAAGACAGTGCCACATTTGGTTACATAAAAATCCCCACATCATCAGTCTTCACTTTGGTTAGTTCCAGGCATTCCTGATTCAGACCACGAGTTGTTGAGTACTGTTGTCGAGTACTCACAGGTGCACTCGTGCTTGAAAGTCTCTGCTGAATTAAACACGGCCTCTGAACTACTGCAGCGACATCTCCAACCACTATTCCACCATGCCCACGGGGCCGTGCTCCCTTGGGCCTCATGGTACAGATAGACAGTCGTTGCCTTTGGACCCGACAGTCCTCCATGGAAGAGCAAGTTGTATGCCCTTGGATGATTATCCTTGAATAAGTCTGTAATGCTGAGCCCAGGCCTTGTACTTGGGGCCCGTGCAGCGCACCACACATTTGCCTTTAAGAACTTGGCAAGCTTGCCGCCCAAGTAGTAATGTATTCAGCAAGCTCTCCCACCAGCGTTCGAAACGAGCAAGTTCTGCGCATCAGCGGGCCCTTACACGGTGGTCCGGCGCTGATCTGCAGCAGCAAAGTGTAGGAGAGGGGAGAAAACCAGTGAAGCTGGGTGCAGGTGACTAAGTCATTTGATTTTAATATTCCAGCTCTACAGGTCACCTCTCCAGAGACAACTGTTCTCCATTCCGTGATCCCTTCCAGATAGTCTGGGCGTCCGCAGGTAGTTGGCGGGATATGGCCACCCACACCACCTACCCACGCGGATCTGGGCCGCCTTTTTACACTTTCCACTCTATCTAGGCGCTCTTTTTCTATCATCACAAGTGGACGCGCCCGTCTCTATTTGGCAGTGCCTGGCCTTCGAGGCTGAGCTGAGCATGTCAGTCTCAGACCTTTCACTCTTCTGTCCCGAAGCCCGAACCCCCTTGCTCTCCTTAGCCCTGATTCCCTCCGGCCCGGCGACCTTCTGCACCCTCCCCCAGGGTTGTTTTCACATCCTCTCTTCCGACGACCAGCCCGCCACGTTATCGCTACACAGCATCTGCCCCAGTTCTTCATGGCCCTTGTATTGCAAACCTACTAGATCCCGGGTGAGTCCCCTAAAGCCCTTCCTCGGAGGGAGGAGCTGTATGCGGGTTTGGCCCGGGAGTGGGAAAAAAAGCTCGCGTGGAGCCCCGCCCCTACTTAGAGAAGAACGCTGCTTTCCCAGAAACCCTTTCGCCTCGGGCTTGGAGAAGTTTCTTTCCCACCTCCTCCGCGCGAAGACAACTGAGTTTGCGCACAGGAGGCTGCGCCTGTGCAATAGGCTGTGCGGGCTGGAGACTACATCTCCCAGCAGGCCGTGTGGCATTTTTTTCATTCCCTCGTGATGGGGGATATCCGGCGTGGAGGGGCGGGGCCGTGTGCGTGGCTGAGCCAGCAGCTGAAGCGGGGAGGGGAGCGGTCGGTGGCCCGCGGGTGCCAGCCGCCATGGAGGCTGTACCCCGCATGCCCATGATCTGGCTGGACCTGAAGGAGGCCGGTGACTTCCAATTCCAGCCAGCGGTGAAGAAGGTGAGCACGCCTCCACCTTTCCTCCATCTGCCGCGTATCTCAGCCGTCTGCCAACCTGTGACGCCCCCTACGCGCCCATCGCCTCAACAGGCCCGGTCGCAGGGTCTGGTGAGGCCAAGCGGGGTCTCCGCCGGTTTCCCTCAGCGTGTCCGGCCCCCCAGCGCCCGCAGACCATTTTTCCTTTGCCTTATCTCCGCTGGCTAGCACCCGCATCCTCGTCTGAATCAGCTTTCCTACTTTTACCCACACTCATCCCCAGTTCCCGCTGAGGCACCACACTTCCTCCGTGTGACGTTCTGGACCCAGCTCTGCCCCGCCCTCCGCTAAGCGGGGACCGCCCCGCGGGGAGCGGTGGGCGGCCCTGACCGTGCAGATTCGACTGCGGGGCTGGGCCGCCGGTGCACTGTCAAGTTACCCGGCCCAGGCTGGTGGTGTGTACTCAGGGTGTGTGTTTAAGACGGCCGCCCCGCTGCGGTGGGGGTCTGTCTGACGGGAGCTGCAGTTCTTTTTTTTTTTTTTAGAGACAGAGCCTCAAGAGCCCCCCCTGGGCACACTACGTAGAGTGCCATGGCATCTACTCTTGGGCTTACGTATTTCATTAATCAGATTAGGACAATAACCCATCGAGTGAGCACCATGTTTGTAAACAATCACCAATCAGGGTTCCTTTTTGTCGCCCATGGTGG
>NW_003852477.1:8488709-8491822 GCF_000181295.1 Otolemur garnettii
CAAAAGATACAATTCCGTGTTATTTTTAGGTTTATTACTTTTCATAACTAACTGGAGGGCATAAACAGTACTGTAGCTCTCGCAGGAACTTTACCAGTCATTGTGTTGGGTAGAACAGACAGGCTTGGTTTTGACTGAGGAAAGGCACTTCTGTGAAGAGATCAGCTATGGTGACTGAGCATCCAGTGCCTTCTGGAAATCTCTTGCTTTGGGTAGGGCTTCCTGGTAGCATTGGGGGCCAGCTACGAAGTGGAAAGGAACAACCAGGAGACTTGCATGCACAGAGCCTTCCATAGCAGCTACCAGAGTAAGTTGCAGACCTAGACAAACTAGATGGTATGCCACTCACTGGGGTGCTTGAGAAAAGATACAGGAAAAGGAAAGTGGGTTTGGAAGGAGATTCCTAGGAAGTTGTCTGCCGTCTTTGCTTCATACCATTCTTGTCTTAATTAAGAAAATACTTGCTTATATTTCTTCCAGTCCATCATTTAGCCTCTTGGCCCCCTTCTTGCTCATCTGTAAAACTTCCTCATCTGGAAATTACACTAAAATTCCAGACTTTTGTTAACACTTCCCCAAACTTTGCTCTCTTCTCCATCTGCTTTTCATGTAGATACAGTACAGTTGGATGAACCTTTCTTTTTCTTTTTTCTTCCTTTCTTTTTTTTTTTTTTTGAGACAGAGTCTCACTTTGTCACCCTTGGTAGAGTGCCGTGGCATCACAGTTCATAGCAACCTCAAACTCTTGGGCTTAAGCAATTCTCTTGCCTCAGCCTCCTAAGTAGCTGGACTACAGGCACCTGCCATGACACCTGGCTAGTTTTTGGTTGCAGTTGTCATTGTTGTTTAGCTGGCCCGGGCTGGGTTAGAACCACCTGGGTGTATGTGGCCAGTGCCTAAACCACTGTGCTACAGGGGCCACACCTGACAACAAAACTCTGTTTTCTTATTTTATGGCCAATAGTTTCCTATTCAGAATTCTTCCTAACCTAGCCCAGTTCTTTCAACATTTATGGAGGCCCCACTATGTGCTCTATCTAGTTTGCTTCTGATACAGGTATACCAGATTCTGTTCCTAGCCACTTGCTATTCCCTTACCATGCTCTGTATGGTCCATTTTCTGTACATTTGGTTATGGAATTCCCCCTACCTAGAAGAACTATTATTTTTGCCCTTTGGGATGGTGATGGGCCCTTTAGTCTCTGTAACTTAGTTATATTTTTAAGGTCTAGCTTAAGCTGTCTTTTCCATTGGGGCTTCCTTAATTCTTTTTTTTTTTTTTTTCCGGATTACTCTTTCTCTTCTGAATTCCCTCTTTCCATCTTTTAGCTAGTCGTAGTTATGTGTGCTGTGAACACTCTTTTCAGTTGTAAATTACCTGAGAGGCATCTTTGTGTTTCACATAGCCTAGTAGGGTACTCTCTACATAGCTGGTTGTCAGAAAAATGTTTCTCAAATGACTAAATGGCAGTTGAGAGGGAATTTATAGATGATCATAAATCTATGGAAATCCAGTGCATAAAATTTTAGCCCAGAAACTCTGAAAAGAAATTTTTGTTAGAACTTAGTTTTTCTGCTCTGGGCACTCTTGGGCCTCCATGAGAGGAGTTGCTCATTAGCTATTTAGGTATCAGATACTCAAAAAACAATTCTTTTCCTAAAGTGGAGGGAATTCTGCAGAAGCCAGTATAGTGTGAGAACTCTTCCTGACCTGGATTCCCTTCTCCAATTTTAGAGCTCCTGCTCTGCCTTCTGTCGCTGGTACCCTTCTCTATCCTTCCTTTGAATTCTGGACACCTCTCTACCAGTGACTTGGAGCTGAGGGGTAGAATTAATTTAGAACAGTAGGGTAAATATTGGTTGTTCATGTCAACCTATTATGCACTATTCTGAGTCCTGATAATATAAATGATATAATCCTTTTTTTCAAGGAATTCTTAGTCTGATAGAGGAAATTTTACAATTACAGTAATGACATTAGTGTATTTGCAGTGCATATAAACTCACATCTAAGGAGGGGCCATCAGTGAAGGCTTGTCAGGGATGAGTTTTAGAGGATGAATAGGAATTTTATAGACAGATAAAGAATTCCTTTCTTTGTGAAGGCTGGGCTTTTGACACAATCTTTCATGGTGGTTAATACTGATTTTCACTCCTGGACATGCCTTCCATTATGGGATAATATGAAATAGGAACCAGGAGAAGAGCAAGCTGGTTTTAAATTACAGTGCCAAACTTTAGGTTAGCACACCTAGACTCATATAATTTTTAGTGGGAAAGTACTGTTCATCCTGCATTTTCTTGACCTGTGTTTTTGGAGGCCATAGTGCTGACTCACTGGAAACTAAAGAAGGGTGATTTTTTTTTTCCTGCTTTTTATCAGTAAGTGATTTGGCCACAAGTGTTAATGTTTGAAGTTCTTTGTTCATTCTGTCCCAAACACCCACCCTTAACCAACTATTCTTGAGCTCAAGTCAAGCTCTGTTTGGCTGAGATGTATCCATCCCTGATTTGTTCATTGAACAAATAATTATTGAATGTTTATTATTACCAGCCTTGGGAATACAGTGGTGACAGAAATCCCTGCCTTTAGGGAGCTTACCTTCCAGTGATCCACATAGTAACTCATCCTCAAATGCTGGTATAACCTGTACTTTGTTGGTAACCACCCTGCCTTTCTTTTTTTTTTTCTTTAAACAATTTTTTTTTTTTTTTTTTAGAGACAGTGTTTCATTTTGTTGCCCTCAGTAGAGTGCCGTGGCATCACACAGCTCATAGCAACCTCCGACTCCTGGGCGATTCTCTTGCCTCAGCCTCCCAAGTAGCTGGGACTACAAGCGCCCGACACAACAGCTGGCTATTTTTTTATTGCGGTTTGGCCGGGGCCAGGTTCGAACCTGCCACCCTCGGTATATGAGGGTGAGCCATAGGCACTGCCCTGCCTTTCTTTTTTTTTTTTTTTGAGACGGTCTCATTATGTCACCCTTGGTTGAGTGCCGTGGTGTCACAATTCATAGCAACCTCAAACTCTTGGGCTTCAGTGATTCTCTTGCCTTAGTCTCCCAAATACCTGGGACTACAGGCTGCCACAATGCCTGGCTATTTTTTGGTTG
>NW_003852477.1:8491934-8493898 GCF_000181295.1 Otolemur garnettii
GGCTGGTGCCCTAGCCGCTGAGCTGCGGGCACCAAGCCTACCCTGCCTTTCATTTGGCTTCTCATCTCCTCTCCTCCCACTCTGACTGTATTGATCTCTAAATTTCCACTTTCCCACCAGGCTTCTCCAGAGAAACTACTTGCTGTTCAAGGCCCATTATTAGCTCACTTTAGTCTACCACTCTAACCCCACTCCTCCAATCCTCTCTTACGGGAATTTGCAACCTCTCTTTCTGCCACATCTGGCCACTGCCCTTACTGCACTCCTTACTGGAATTCCTTTCCTCCTGTTTATCACCCAGGTTGAACTGGACCTCGTTAGGATCCCTTCAGTTGCCTGGCAATTAGGCCATCCTCTTCTGAATTCAGACAGTTTTTCCATACAACACTGGATTGACCTGTACCACATAGTATATACTCTTTTAGCTTTTTCTTGATGTTCATCTTATTCACATCTAGGTAGAGCCTGTTTTTTCATGTTTTTATAATTCTTTTCCAGATTTCCCATGTGATAGCTGACTCTTTGGAGAACCAGCTTATACATGTGTTTACACACAGACACACACAAATGCACATATATAAAGGCAAATTAGAGGCCTTTTAGGCCCCTAGCTGCTCGATAGTGAGGGCATGGGACATTGACAGTTACCTGTGTGGTGACTTGTTTTACCTATCAGCATAGATTTGAAATCACCCAGTGGATCTGCCTATGCCTCTCTGCCCACTTGAGTTTTTTTTTTTTTTTTTTTAGACAGTCTGACTTTTGCCCTCGGTAGAATGCTGTGGTGTCATAGCTCACAGTAACCTCAAACTCTTGGGCTCAAGCAATTCTCTTGCCTCAGCCTCCCGAGTAGCTGGGACTACAGGCACCCACCACAATGCCCAGCTATTTTTAGAGATGGGGGTCTCACTCTTGCTCAGGCTGGTCTTGAACCTGTGAGCTCAGGCGATCTACCCATGTCAGCCTCCCAAAGTGCTAAGACCCACTTGAGCTTTTGCAGAATAGCTTCAGGCACAGATGACCTGGATTGTCTACTTCATTATTCTCTGATTTTGATCTCATACAACAAAAGCCTCTTCACGTAGGGTTTAGACCAGATTCTTTACTTGGAAAATAATACATACTTGTGTGTAGAGAATGCCTAAGAGGTTTCGAGTGAATGACTTAGTCTAGTTCCTTTGGGAGATGTGACTTCAGTCTTCCTCATTGTGTTGTTCAGATAGGTGAGGGGACATTCAGAAGAGATGTGGGAGAGAGGCCTTGAATATTATGTAAGAGTTAGAATAGGGGATGAGGAAGGCATAGTCTCATCCTTGGTACTCTTGGTCTGTAATTTTTCTCTCAGGCTTGTGGACATGGACCAAGGGGCTGAAGATTTCCTTTGTCGGTACTCCTTTCTCTGAAAAAAATTAGTCTCATTGAAATCCAATAGCTGAAAATATATTGTGTTAGTTAACAATACCATATATAGGCCTTAATTTTGTGGGTATTTCTGTGGAACAGCTCAAGGAATGTCCTATCTTTAAGTCAACTTTGGAAATGGAAAAAAAAGAAACATAATATAGTTGGTGAACAAAGGCAAACTTGACATATGTAATGCCTTTTATTGCCCTGCTTGGCTTATTGCTTTAATTGGCATAATGAACTTCAAAGATGTTATGTCAATTAAGAGTAAAGTATAAGGCTGGGCATGGTGGCTTATAACTGTAATCCTAGCACTTGGGGTGCTGAGGCAGGTGGATTACCTGAGCTCATGGGTTTGAGACTAACCTGAGCAATATCAAGACCCTGTCTCTAAAAATAGCCGGGTGTTGTGGTGGGTGCATATAGTTTCAGCTACTGGGGAGGCTGAGATAAGAGAATAACTTGAGCCCAAGAGTTTGAGATTACTGTGAGCTATGATACCATGGCACTCCCCTGAGGGTGACAAAGCGATATTCTGTCTCAAAAAAAAAAAAAAAAAA
>NW_003852477.1:8494320-8496724 GCF_000181295.1 Otolemur garnettii
AAAAAAAAAAAAGGATGAGGACATGCTAGTGTAAGAGAAGATGACCCAGAGGGACTAATAACTATATCAGAAGTTAGAAAGGATGGCTTAGGGTCCTAGCACTGCCATTGCTCATCTCTGGTTTCAAATTTATCTAATCTGCAAAATAGTGGCAGGATCAGAGTGGGTGTTTCCAGTGATCTCATATGTCTACAGAATTCTCTGCAGTTTCAGAGTACCATTATGGAAATAGCACAGCCATTGGAATCACACCTTGGTTTAGGTCCCTCCTGGTCCCTTTAATAGCTGAATGACCTTTAGCTGCTATAATAATTGCGTAGCTAATCTCGTCTTCACTTTTCTCACCTGTATCTTGGAACTAGTAATATACCTTGTAAGCTTGTAAGAAGCAAGAGTGAAGGCTTCTGAGTTCTCAGTACAGGTCTTATAATATTTTAAACAATATTTTCAGCTGAGCATCCTCTTTCCTGACTGAGGAAATAGCTCAGTCCTTATAACAGATCTATTAAACAATCACACATAGCAGGTGATAGTAACCCCATTTTACATGCGAAAAACTGAGCCCAGGGCTCACAGCAACTCAGAGGCACAGCCAAGACTTGTACTGTTTTTCACTTATAACTCTTTTCTTTCCTTTTTTCTCCCCCAGTAGCTCTGATCTCTGGACATGTTCTCACTTAGAGACCTGTTCCAGGTCTTTTCTTATTCCCACAAAAAATGATCCCCAACATATCGAAAGTTTGGCTGGTTTTGGAGATTCTCTGGTCCTCATCCTGCACCTATTTCCTATCAGTTGTGTAGGTGCCCTGGGAGCTGGTCAGTGCTTCTCCTTTCTGGGCCTGTTCTCAGGCTCCACTGTGGGCTTTGTACTCCTGGCCAGACTGTTCTGAGTTCTGCAGAGTTCCAGATTATAGCGAGAACCTGGGACAAAATCTCTTTCCCTTACTCCTACACTTTCAGTCAGCCTCTTTCTTCTTTTTTAGTGGGGGAGAGGTCATAGAGGTTTTTGTCAGGATTTTTAAAATATCCTGGCTGTTCCACTGACTTACTATGTGGCCAGAGACTCATTTTCTCCATCTACTTTTCAGAGTTGTTTGTGGGAGCCATATTAAAAAATAGAAATGGATTGGTCTAATGTGTAAAAAGTATGGGCCCTGGAGCCTAAATGCCTGGGTTTCAGTCATATCTCCATCAGTTATTAGTGGCAAATTCTCTAACCTCTTTTCCTCAGTTTTCCTATTTCCTCATCTATATGAGTGGTAACAGTACCTACCCCAGAGAGTTGTTTGGAGGATGAAGTGACTACTGGGTGCTCAGTACAGTGCCTGGCCTGTGGGAGGAGTTCACTTACTATCTGCTGCTGCTCATCTTGGGGGATGAGTGAGACATAAATAAAAGGTGACCTCTAGGGACAATTTGCTGGATGTGGGAGTAACATCTTTTCTTTTGTCATTGTGTGAACATTCGGGAACATTAGGGACAGATGTCCCTAATGAAGCCTTGTTTCTGAGACTATCTGCTATGAATCTGATTCCTTTAGCCTCTCTCCCATGGAGCCTCTAGGCTGCACCTTTACTCATTTTCTCTAACCTAAAGGTGGGAAAACTGTTAATAAAAACTCTTACTGAAAGGAAATTAATCAAAGAACATACTTTCGTTTAGATCAGTGTTTTTTAACCTTTTTTTATCTCAAGACACACTTGAACCTACAGTTAAACTTCTGCATCACACTTAAATTATGTTGATCAAGAAAAAAGTAAAAAGAAAAAAAAGAATATACTTATTATGCTGTGAATGTCTTTCAAAAATAATTTAATTAGTAATCTTTGAAAATTTTCATGGCACACCTAAGATCCTTTTATGGCACACTGGTTGAAAATTACTAATTTAGGTAGTCAAGTTTTACCTTACAAGTTAGGCCACATTTGATATTTGTGGGTTTTGTTGTTGTTGTTGTTGTTTTAATTTAGGGTAAGGAGGGAGGAGTTGGATAGATGAGAACCAGGACCCCATAAACGGGCTTCAAAGTATCTGTGAACTCCATCAAATTATTGGTAAATAATGTTTGTGTGCATAGTTGAGTGTTTCTAAAGGAATTTTTTTTTTTTGGCCCGGGGCTGGGTTTGAACCTACCACCTCCAGCATATAGGGCCAGCGCCCTACTCCTTTGAGCCACAGGCGCCGCCTATCTAAAGGAATTTCTTTTGTGGCTTTTATCATATTCTCAAAGGACCCACAAAAGGTTAAAAATAATTGATAGAGGGGAAAGTGTTTTTTAGGTATCATTTAGCTCTTCAGCAATTCTTTAAACATTTGTTTCCAAATTTCAAACATACAGAAAAGTTGAAAGAATTGACAGGGTGTGGTGGTTCATGCCTATAATCCTTTTTTTTTTTTTTTTTTT
>NW_003852477.1:8498210-8502312 GCF_000181295.1 Otolemur garnettii
AGGGTGACAAAATGAGACTCTGTCTCTAAAAAAAAAAAAAAAAGTTTCTCTCTGTTGCCTCTGTTGTGGCGTCATAGGTGACAGCAACCTCAAACTCCTGGTCTCAGGTGATCCTTCTTGCCTCTGCCTCCTAAGTAGCTGGAACTACAGGTAGCTGAATAGTGCCTCCTAGTTTTTCTATTTTTAGTAGAGACAGAATCTTCCGCTTGCTCAGGCTGGTCTTGAACTCCTGAACTCAAGTAATCCACTGTGCCTGGCCCTCTTACAGTCTTTACTGGATTCTTTTGTCCACCTCAGAAATATTGACTAGGGCCTTACGGAGTTTGTGAATTGGGCAGCAGTGCAATTAGTGTTTGTGGAATGAATGGATCTGACCAGTACCAGGCAGCAGGTACTGGAAGAGTGGTAGTTTCCATTTGCCTTAGTCTGTTGATCTTAGTTGAACAAGGGCCCCTTTGGTCCAGGTATAAACCTCTAGGCTGTGTGTATGCTCACTGTCCAAGACAACTTTGGATGTGGTGAGTGCCACTGTGGGCAGGCATCACCAGTCTCCTCTCTGAAGTGAGCAGTGATTTCCCCTTCTCCCACCTGCATCATTCTCATTACAGACCTGTGGGCCTTTCCTCCCAGACAAGGGTACTGTAGATGCTATTTCTATGGTGCCCTTTCCCAGCCAGGAGGGTAGGTTATGAGGAAGTCTCCTACTCTCACTTTTTCCTGCATTTGCTTTTAGGGTTCTGGTTGTGATCCTAGAGCATAGCAGAGTTCAGTCCTGGAGGAAGGCTTGAATTTGCAGTCCTTTCTGGGATCCTTATTGGGATTCCATTTCAGCCACCTGAGTTCCTGGCTTCCTGAGCTGACTGAGTCTGGGACTTTGTAGAGAAGGCTGCAGCATTATGAGAAACTGCCAGAGTGTTTATGCAGGGGCATCCAGTCTTATTTTCCATTTTGCTTTAAGGAGGAGGTGGCTCCTTTGGTCAGAATCTTGGTGCTGCCCTTATTGAGGCAGAGTTCCCCACTGGTCCAGGTGACAAGCTTGTTGATCCTGAGCCCTGGCTGATGATTGCTTGGGACCCAGGGGGCAGGAGGGAGTGGTCTTACTTCTCATTGGCTTATATTCTTCTCTCTCTCTCTAGTTTGTCCTGAAGAATTATGGAGAGAACCCAGAAGCCTACAATGAGGAGCTGAAGAAGCTGGAGTTGCTCAGACAGGTAGGAGGGTAGTATTTGTATGCCAGTGGGAAGAGGTTTGTTTTGACATGGAGGTAAAGAAACTACCCAGAACTGTGGTTTTATTTGAATTTACTCCTTTTCCTCTTGAAGAATATTAGGTTATTCAGTTTTTCACTATTATAAAAATTCAGTTCAGTGTCATAACCTGTGTCTGTGCATATGTGGGTATTTCTAAGGCTATTTCTATAGGAATTCGAGGGTGAATGGAATTTCTACACCCCAGGAGGGTGCATGCCTGTTCCTATTGTTCTTTTTCAGCTCTGGCAGTCTGATAGTGAAAATGTATTTAATTTTTTTTTTTTTTTTTTGAGACAGAGTCTCACTCTGTTGCCCTAAGTAGAGCGCTTTGGCATCATCATAGCTCACAGCAAAAATGGTATTTCATTTTAAATTATCTGCTTAAATTATTAGTACTATTAATTAAGTAATATTAAGTAAGATTACTCTTGCTCAGGCTGGTCTTGAACTCCTGAGCTCAAGAGATCCTCCTGCCTTGGCTGCACAGAGTAGTAGGATTATAGGCATGCACTACCATGCCCTGCTGTGATTTTCTTCATGTAGATTTTACATATAACTTTTTGAATTTATTCCTGGATTTTTTTGTTTTTATTGCTGTTATTACTGCTCTCCCATTCAGTATTCCCCCCCCCATTATGTTTGGTATAGAGAAAAACAATTGAGTAATTTATTCTGTTAATTATTATATGCTTTTTGATTGTATTTCAGCAGCTTATTTTCTTGGGTGTTCTAAGTACACAGTCATATCATATACACGTAATTTTGCCACCTTTTCCCCAATAGTTGTACCCTTTATTTTCTTGTAATTATTAGGTACTTCCAGAACAATATTAATAATCATGAGATTGGCCCCCCCAAAAGAAAAAAGTTATAAAGTTTTGACCCCTCACCCCCAAAATCACAGGACTGTCCATCTTTGACTTGTTTCTGGTGTCTGAGTTGATGCAGGGTTGTCACACACCTTCAATTTTTAAAAAATGCAGCTTCAGCAAAGTGCATAATAACACAGGTTTGCTCATATACTTTTCCTAATTATTGTATGCACTGTTGTATAGCAATATGTTGTGATGTTAGGTTGAATATGGTGCTGGCTGTTGCGCTGGTTTAATAGAGGGTTGGTAATGGTGAGGTACCACAGCCTTCTTGGTAGTTCACATCTCATAGTGGGCAGGAGGGTCTGCACTGTTACTCATTTTGTATTACTGTGAATTAACACATCATAAACACATAAACTTGGAAAGTAAGAGAAATATAAAGAATAAAACAACTATGCCCAAAGATAGTCATTGTGTTTATACTACTTCCTTTTTATTTAAAAAGCCAGAAGTTGGGTGGTGCCTGTGGCTCAATGAGTAGGGCACTGGCCCCATATACTAAGGGTGGAGGGTTTGAACCCGGCCCAGCCAAACTGTAACAACAAAAAAAAGAGTTGAGTGTTGTGGCGGGCACCTATAGTCCTGCTACTCAGGAAGCTGAGGCAGGAGAATCGCCTAAGCCCAAGAGTTGAAGGTTGCTGTGAGCTGTGATGCCACAGAACTCTACCGAGGGCGATAAAGTGAGACTCTGTCTCTAAAAAAAAAAAAATAATAAAAAGCTAGACGTTAATTGCCAAATAACTATCAGGCATTTGTTTAGATACTTACTTAGTATCTGAGGAAAGGCCTGAACTTGTCAATGAGGTAAGTTCCATTGGATTGATAAAAGATTTGGTTAATGTGATAAATGTTTATTGTTTGTTTGTTTTTGAGACAGAGTCTCACTCTATTGACCTGGGTAGAGTGCTGTGGCATCATAGATCACAGCAACCTCAAATTCTTGGGCTCAAGTGATTCTCTTGCTTCAGCCTCCTGAGTAGCTGGGACTATAGGTGTCTGCTACAAACCCATTTAGTTTTTTTCTACTTTTAGTAGAGACATGGTCTTGCTCTTGCTTAGGCTTGTCTTGAACGCCTAAGCTCAGGCAGTCTACCTGCCTTGGCCTCCCAAAGTGCTAGGATTTTAGGTATGTGTAACCACATCTGGCCTTAAAGAAATTAAAACTGTTATACTAATGAATATACCGTTGATAAGAAAGAAAAACATCCTTATTGCTGAAATTGGGAAAGTTTGAGTGGTCTAGTTGGAAGATTAATTAGTAAGTACAATAGAGTATCCTGAGTTCGGCACCTGTAGCTCAGCAGCTAGGGTGCCAGCCGCATACACTGGGACTGGTGGGTTCAAACCTGGCCAGGGCCTGCTAAATAACAACAACTACAACAAAAAAATAGGTGGGTGTTGTAGCGGGCACCTGTAGTCCCAGCTACTTGGGAGACTGAGGCAAGAGAATTGCTTGCCTCTCAAAAGGTTGCTGTGAGCTATGATGCCACGGTACTCTACTGAGACTCTATCTCAAAAAAAAAAAAAAAAGAAAAGAAAAGAAAGAAAGAAAATACAGGATCCTGGTGTTGACAGGCATTGTCTGCCAGTCTACATGTGGTAATAAAGACATGTCATACAGTTCTGGAGAAAGTCTGTAGAAAGAAAAAAGAGAAAATTGTGAACAAGGTCAGTCACCTCAACTGCCTACTCTGTTTTAGAATAGGTAAAAACCTTTTTCTACTTGAATAACAAAAGAAGGTTTAAACAGGAAGTTTATCTATAATTTCAAAGTGTAGGAGATAGTGTCTCTCTCTAAAATAGGGACAGCTGATGAGTATTTTTTCTACAAAGAGAAGTTTTATTTAAGAACAAGGAGAAAATTTAGAGCATTTCAAAAGAAATGGAAGTGGTGGTCCGTCTCATGAAGAAGAGAAAGTGAGAAAGAGACCTGATTAGTATGTTTATATATACTAAAGAGATAATCTGGGGTGACAC
>NW_003852477.1:8504468-8517878 GCF_000181295.1 Otolemur garnettii
GAGTCTCCTGCCTCAGCCTCCCAAGTAGCTAGGACCACAGGTGCCCACCACAACGCCTGGCTATTTTTTTTGGTTGTAGCCATCGTTGTTTGGCGGGCCCAGACTGGATTTGAACCCGCCACCTTAGGTGTATGTGGCTGGCGCCTTAGCCACTTGAGCCACAAGGCACCGAGCCAGGTTTTATTTTTTTTAATATAGAGTCTCACTCTGTTGTCCTGGGTAGAGTGCTGTAACATCATAGCTCACAGCAACTTCAAACTCCTGGGCTCAGGCTCCTTCAAACTCTTGCCTCAGCCTCCCCCCAAGAGCTGGGACTATAGGCACCTTGCCATAACACCTGGCTAGCTTTTCTATTTTTTTAATAGAGATGATTCTACCTGCATAAATTGAACTCCTGAGCTCAAGCTATCCATCTGCCTTGGCCTCCCAGAGTGCTAAGATTACAGATGTGAGCCACCTCATCTGGGTGGTTAGTAGATTTTTTAAATTTCCGATTAGTAATCTGAATTTATCAATTTACTACCTTCTGGTCTCTATAGAGTTTCTGATGAGAAATTTGTTGGTAATCTTAAGAGGATCTCTTTGTATGTGGTGCTGTTTTTAAGATAGTCTCTTTGTCTTTAAGAAAATTCAATTATAAGTATTTTCTGATCGTTGGTGAATTAAAAAAATTGATTATAACATATTTATGTAGATCTCTTTGAGTTTATCATATTTGGAGTTGGTTGAGTTCTTGTATGTTTCATGTTAAATGTCTTTCATCAAATGTGGGTGTTTTCTGTTACTGCTTCTTCCCATATTCTCTTTGCCCCTCTTTTCTCTTCTGGGACTCTTGCCATTATGCTGGTTCACATGATGGTGTCCCCTAGGCCCTGTTCACTTTTCTTTTTTTTTAGACAGAGTCTCACTATGTCGTCCTTGGTAGAGTGCTGTGGCATCACAGCTTTCAGCAACCTCAAACTCTTGGACTTAAGCAATTCTCTTGCCTTAGCCTCCCAAGTAGCTGGGACTATAGGCACCTGCCACACCACCTGGCTACTTTTTGGTTGTAGTTGTCATTGTTGTTTGGCAGGCCCAGGCCGGGTTCAAACCTGCCAGCTCCCGGTGTATGTGGCTGGCGCCCTAGCCGCTGAGCCAGCCCTGTTCACTTTTCTTTAGTCATTTTTCTTTCTGTTCTCAGACTCCATAATTTCCATTGCCTTATTTCAGATTTGCTGATTCTTTCTTCTGTCTGCATGAATCTGTTCTTGAATCTCTCGCCTGAATTTTTCACCTTAGTTATACTTTTCAGCTCCAGAATGTTTTGGTTTCATTTTAGGTTTTCTTTCTGTTTTGATATTTTAGTTTTCTCCATACATTGTTTTCTTGGCCTTTTATACATCTTTTTTTAGTTTTTACAGGGTTTTACTTTGTCACTCTGGCTACAGTGAGACTCTTGTCTCTAAAAAAAAAAGAAAAAAGGAAAACATTGGGGTGGCTACTACCCCTTCTTGTGACTTGGTTTATTCATCCCTGCAAAGTAGGAATTGGACTAGATTACTGTTTGTTAACCTTTTGACATCAGAGAACAAAATTTTTTATGTAGAACACTGAAAATAATTTTTTCAGTGAAAAATTACCAAACCCCTAAAACTCTCAGACTAAGGGAGTTTTAGGGGTTTGGTAATAAGGGTATAATATATAAGGTAACCATTAACTGCGTGTGGGCTCCTATCGTCCTAGCTACTATAGAGGCTAAGGTAGAAGAATCGCTTCAGTCTGGGAATTTGAAGTTGCAGTGAGCTGTGATAACATTACTGCATTCTAACTCAGGCAATAGAGCAAGACTCTGCCTCAAAAAAAGAAGGTAGGGCAGTGCCTGTGGCTCAGTGAGTAGGGCACTGGCCCCATATACCGAGGGTGGCAGGTTCAAACCCGGCGCTGGCCAAACTGCAACAAAAAAATAGCCCAGTATTGTGGCAGGCACCTGTAGTCCCAGCTACTCAGGAGGCTGAGGCAAGAGAATAGCCTAAGCCTAGGAGTTGGAGGTTGCTGTGAGCTGTGTGACGCCACTGCACTCTACCGAGGGCGATAAAAGTAAGACTCTGTCTCTAAAAAAAAAAAAAAAGATAAATACCAAGTGAACCTTTATAACAAATTTAGAACTAATACTAGGCAAGTTTTTAGTGAAACTCTGTAACACTCAGAGATTTGCAGTGGAACAAGGGGGTGGATATAATTTGAGAAGCTTTAGGCAGTCCTCTTTCTCTGACCTGAGTCTCATCTGTAAAATAGTTGTTTTTAAGGCTTTCCTTTTCTAACTCTGAAATAAATTCTTGGCTTTGTGATTATAGGAAGTAGAACTGACAGGTGCAGGGTTGGGTGGGGGTGTCATGGCTCTGAATCCACCACATTTAGCTCTTTAGGATCTGATAGTGCAGGCTAGGACCACAGGGGAGTGCATTCTTGGGTAGATTAAAGGGTGTAGATGATCTGTATACTCCTGTGACCTGAGGGAAGACTGCTTCCACTGTTTTCCAAAGATGGTTTTAGCAAGATACATTTATTTATTTATTTATTTTGTATTTATTGTTGGGGATTCATTGAGGGTACAAGAAACCAGGTTACACTGATTGCATTTGTTAGGTAAAATATTTTTTATTTTTTGTATGTGCTTTAGCGAATGTTGAAAAAATGTGTACCTAGCACATTAAACCTGTTATTTTAGAGCTGTTACTGCTTGTGTTGTAACTCTAGTTTTAAAAGTGGGTTTGTTTAAAGAAAAATGCTACTTACTCTGCTGTATGAACATAGCAGAGGTCATCATGAAGGGGGTATGATAAGAATGACTAGGTTTTAGAAGCCCTGGCCTGTGGGACAGGTCCTTGAGTTTGGCTATGTGGCTGTGACACCCTTACTCTTGCACTGGGTGTTTTAGAGGCCCTACCACCAAGGAGATTGTCATTCTTTTTTTTATTATTATTTTTTATTTTTTTATTGAGACCTAGTCTTACTTTGTGGCTCTCAGTAGAGTGCTGTAGCGTCATAGCTCACAGCAACCTCCAACTCTTGGGCTTAAACAGTTATCTTGCCTCAGCCTCCCAAGTAGCTAGGGCTACAGGCCCCCGCCACAACACAGGTTGGACTCATAGTCCGCCAACAGCCTTGGCTGGTGAGATGGTTTCTTGAATGACTAGAGGTGTAGCCGTTGGCTTTCTTTGGGTGCCTTGGAATGTGCAGTCTGCCAGCTCCTATCTGTGTTTCCCAGGATATGTGGCAGAGCTGGCCTGCCTGCCCTCTACCCCACATGATGGCAGGCCTGTTCTTTCTCCTCCCTAGAATGCTGTCCGTGTCCCCCGAGACTTTGAGGGCTGCAGTGTCCTTCGCAAATACCTCGGCCAGCTCCACTACCTGCAGAGTCGAGTCCCCATGGGCTCGGGCCAGGAGGCTGCCATTCCTGTCACTTGGTGAGAACCAGAAGGCAGGGCTGGGTTGCAAGGGGAGCCTTGATGGTGCCTGGGATAACCTAGAGGTTTGGGGGTCTGGGTGGTGGGGATGTTCCTTCCCTCCCTTTTCCTTTTCTTCCTCTTGCTGTATAGAATGGGGAGTAGCCTTCTGTGGTCTCCCCAGGCTTCCTCTTCAGACCTCATGGGTAGCTAGTCCCCTTACCTGGTCTCAGGGCCCTGGCCAGCTCCTATCTTCTAGTTGACTTGAGGTCACATGTCTGCAGGACTGAGATCTTCTCAGGCAAGTCTGTGGCCCATGAGGACATCAAGTACGAGCAGGCCTGTATTCTCTACAACCTTGGTGAGCTGCTTCATCCCTTCCTATGGCTGTACCCCCAGCCCTACCAGCCCAGGATTTCAGCTCAGTAGATGGCTACAAGGGCAATGAGCTAATGAAGTGAGGACTACTGGGTCCCAAACTGTCTATGGCCTTCCGTATAGCTCTGCCAGCTCCTCTGCTATTTTCTGGGCCCATGGGGAGCTGCTGTGCTAGGAATAAGCTCTTCTAGGTTGGTAGCCATTGAGTTACCACTGTGTACTCTGGCTGGAAGAGATGGCCTTTCTTCTTTGACTGGACAGGCCCCAGCTTGTAGTTTTGGGCTGCTTCATGCCAGAGAACAAGGCTGGTCTCAACTTGCCCTGCTGGTCAGCCTCAGCTTGGCTCAAGAAAAAGCTTAGGAGTCCCAGAGTCCTGTGTAGACATCCCTAAAGCTTTAGGACTAGACCCTTAGGACAGGAGCCCATCCTTCTTGAGCCCCAGCTTTCCTAACACTGTGTCCTCTGCCTCACCAGGGGCACTGCACTCCATGCTTGGGGCCATGGACAAGCGAGTGTCTGAGGAGGTGAGGATGAGAGGGACATGTGGACATACCAGGGAGAGCTATCCTCTGTGGCGTGAATGACTTCTGTTTCATAGAGGGGACACAAACCATCCTTCTCCCTTCCTTCCCAGGGCATGAAGGTCTCCTGTACCCACTTCCAGTGTGCAGCAGGTGCCTTCGCCTACCTGCGTGAGCACTTCCCTCAGGCCTACAGTGTCGACATGAGCCGCCAGATCCTCACTCTCAATGTTAATCTCATGCTGGTGAGGAGGTGTTCTGGTTAGAGCTGAGTTGAATCTTGGGGAGGGGACGACCAAGGGAAGGCATAGTTAGGTCTGGATCTTGGACAAGGCCATGTGCACATGGCAGTGAGGGACAGGCAGGGGCCCTTTGGGTGGATCAGGAATAGGCAGTGCCTCTTGAGGTAGGGGAGGATCCCCTGGCCTACCCTCTGGGGAAGAGAAAGCACTCTGGTGAGCAAGGGGGTGTACCTGCTTATGTCACCCCAGGGCCAGGCTCAGGAGTGCCTCCTGGAGAAGTCAATGTTGGACAACAGGAAGAGCTTTCTGGTGGCCCGCATCAGTGCACAGGTAGGGATGGGGACTGAGGGCAGGCCTTTACCTTACTCTTGACCTTCACTGACTGGGCCCCATCCTGGCTCCCAGGTAGTAGATTATTACAAGGAAGCATGCCGGGCCTTGGAGAACCCAGATACTGCCTCGCTGCTGGGTCGCATCCAGAAGGACTGGAAGAAGCTCGTGCAGATGAAAATCTACTACTTTGCAGCTGTGGCTCATGTGAGGGCACAAGGCCACTGTGGCTGGGCTGGGCTGGGCTCCTTTGGTTCAGGAAATAAGTCGTGCCGTCTTTTCTTCCCCAGCTGCACATGGGAAAGCAGGCCGAGGAGCAGCAGAAGTTTGGGGAGCGAGTGAGTGAGCTGTGGTGAGGCGGAGGGGACTCAGGTCTGGTTTCAGCCTTGAGTGAGATCCTGGTTTAGTCCTAACTTACACAGTAGGGGAGTTGGTCTTCTGTCTTTCTCACCCCTATATTCCTGGCCACCACCCTGCTATAGGCCTGTTGTCTTACATATTGACCTGGCTGTGCAGCCCTCATCCCTTAGGGTCTGAGGAGACATGGCAGGCTCCCCACAGAGACTTGGTGCTGCTATTGGCTGGGCTGGCACCTGACTGCCTCCTGAGCATATCTTCTGATGAGTCACCTGATGGCCAGGCAGAATGGGTGGGGAGGCAGAATGAATGGGAATGTCAACAGGAAAGGACAGAGCAGGTTTTGCTGCTGCCCTCCACAGGTTGCATACTTTCAGAGTGCCCTGGACAAGCTTAACGAAGCCATCAAGTTGGCCAAGGTAAAGCTGAGGGAGGCCTGGCTGCCCTGCAGATCTCTGAGGGAACAGGGAGCAAGCCTGATGGGACTGAGGGAGTGTCCTTGTGCCAGCCTTGGTTGGTGCTAATGTCACATCCCATCTCTGCCCTACAGGGACAGCCTGACACAGTGCAAGATGCACTTCGCTTCACTATGGATGTCATTGGGGGAAAGTGAGTCCGGGCGGAAGCCCTGGTTTCCTCTTCTTAGGAAAGGTCGTGTCTGCCTGCATCCTTGGGAAGAAGCCACCAGTGCCAGAGAGCAGTGGCCCACACGGGAAGCTAGGTCCTTGGGCCCTTCCACTCCCATGACTCCTCATTCCTTCTTTTCTCACCCCAGATACAATTCTGCCAAGAAGGACAATGACTTCATTTACCATGAGGCTGTCCCAGCACTAGATACCCTTCAGCCTGTCAAAGGTCAGGGAGCTGAGGGGAGGGTGGGAGTGGAGTTGGGATAAAGATGGGATAGACTGTCTTGAAAACTCGGCCTGGGCCTGATCCCCACAATTCCTCACCAGGAGCCCCCTTGGTGAAGCCCTTGCCAGTGAACCCCACAGACCCAGCGGTTACGGGCCCTGACATCTTCGCCAAACTGGTACCCATGGCTGCCCATGAGGCCTCATCACTGTATAGGTGGGTGGAGGGGCTGGCCATGTCCTTAGCACAGAAGAATTTGGAATGTCTCAAGAGATATGGTCTTCTAGCAGCTGCTCTGTTACTTCTGCAGTGAGGAGAAGGCCAAACTGCTTCGGGAGATGATGGCCAAGATTGAGGACAAGAATGAGGTCTTGGAGTGAGTGTGGAACTGGGAATAGGAGGCAGGGGGTACACTCCAGACTTGCTTGTGATGGGAAGGAGCCAAATGTCTGTTCAGGCCAGAGACTTTCTTAACTCTGCTTCACTGTCCCCAGGGTCTCATGGGCTGGATTTGTAAGGCGAGAATCTTGTGTCTTGGAAAGAAGATGTCCCTTGCTGCCATACTGTTTCTAGCAAAGCTCTGAGCATGTTCTGTGGGTCTAGGCCAGACCTGGTAGTAGAGATCAGGGGTGGTGACTTGCTTTCTGCTAAGACCTCAGACCTCACGTCAGGGCTTACCCTAGCAGGCTCCTTTGACATGGAAGTTGTGTCAGCACCCTATACCCACCTGGCCCTGTTGCTCCCCACAGCCAGTTTATGGATTCAATGCAGCTGGATCCTGAGACAGTGGACAACCTTGATGCGTACAACCACATCCCACCCCAGCTTATGGAGAAGTGTGCAGCTCTCAGTGTCCGGCCAGACACTGTCAGGAACCTTGTCCAGTCCATGCAAGGTGAGCAAGGGGCAGAGCAAGCAAGTAGAGGGGGTACGTGAAGTCATGCACTGTGGCATTCTTGTGTATCTCTGTTCCCCGATAACAGGCTGTGGCCTTCTGAACCCCGGCACAGGAATTTGCCCCTATGCCTTCATGGATCACTATGCCTGTGGAGCTCAGTGGGCAACGGATAGGCTGCATGCAAGCCCTCACCTGAGCGGGCAGTTCTTTCTTGGGGGTGGGCTAGAGTGGGGGCCTGATCTGCCTGCCTCAGGGATGTTCCCACAACCCCCCCTCCCCAGTGCTGTCTGGTGTGTTCACGGATGTGGAGGCCTCCTTAAAGGACATTAGGGACCTGCTGGAGGAGGATGAACTGCTAGAACAGAAGTTTCAGGAAGCAGTGGGCCAGGCAGGGGCCAGCCTGGCTGTCTCCAAGGCTGAACTGGCAGAGGTGAGGCGAGAATGGGCCAAATACATGGAAGTCCATGAGAAGGCCTCCTTCACCAACAGTGAGCTGCACCGTGCCATGAATCTGCATGTGGGCAACCTACGGCTGCTCAGTGGGCCACTAGACCAGGTCCGGGCTGCCCTGCCCACACCAGCCCTTACCCCAGGTAAGCCCCACTCACTTGACCCCATGGGGACAGACTCAAGCTGAGGGTTTCTCTGGTCTCACTGACCACTCCTGCCCCCAGAGGATAAGGCTGTGCTGCAGAACCTGAAGCGCATCCTGGCGAAGGTGCAGGAGATGCGGGACCAGCGTGTGTCCCTGGAGCAGCAGCTGCGTGAGCTTATCCAGAAGGATGATATCACTGCCTCACTGGTTACTACAGACCACTCAGAGATGAAGGTGGGCTAGGGGAGCTGGGTGGAGGGGCTCGGGCTCTGAGCTTCACCCTGAGGTGGTGAGAACCTGAGTGTCCCTATCTCTAACATACTCCCTCAGAAGCTCTTTGAGGAACAGCTGAAGAAGTATGACCAGCTGAGGGTATACCTGGAACAGAACTTGGCTGCCCAAGACAATGTGCTCCGTGCATTGACAGAGGCTAATGTACAGTATGCGGCTGTGCGACGCGTGCTAAGTGACCTGGACCAAAAGTCAGTGCCCACTCCTGTGTTCTTGCCCAGAGCCCTGCCTAGAGACCTGCTCCCATGGCTTTCTTCATCCTGGCCCTTCTGCCCACCAGGTGGAACTCCACGTTACAGACACTGGTAGCTTCATATGAAGCCTATGAAGACTTGATGAAGAAATCCCAGGAGGGCAAGGACTTTTATGCAGACTTGGAGAGCAAGGTGGCCGCTCTGCTGGAACGGGTACAGTCCACCTGCCAGGCTCGTGAGGCTGCCCGCCAGCAGTTCTTGGACAGGTGGGTGTGGTCCCTGGGCTCCAGCCCAAACCAGCTGGGCTGATGGAGGGGGTCTGACCCCACTTCTCTGCTTGCCCCACAGGGAGCTGAAGAAGAAGCCACCACCACGGCCCACGGCCCCCAAACCACTGCTGGCCCGAAGGGAGGAAGGGGAGACAGAGATAGGAGACCCCCCTGAGGAGCTGCGCAGCCTGCCCCCTGACCTGGTGTCTGGCCCACGACCACCTGACACTTTCCTGGGAACTGTGACCCCACTCCACTTTCCTCCTGGCCCAGGACCCCACTACCTGTCAGGCCCCTTACCCCCTGGAGCCTACTCAGGCCCCAGCCAGATGATGCAGCCCAGGGCCCCAGGACCTCCCACAATGCCAGTGGCACCTGGGTCTGCCCTCTACCCAGCCTCTGCCTATACACCAGAGTTGGGCCTTGTGCCCCGATCCTCCCCGCAGCATGGTGTGGTAAGCAGCCCCTATGGGGGGGTAGGGCCACCTCCACCAGTTGCAGGTCTGCCCTCAGCCCCACCTCCTCAATTCTCAGGCCCTGAGTTGGCTGTGGCAGTTCGGCCAGCCACCACCACAGTAGACAGTGTCCAGGCCCCCATCTCCAGCCACACAGCACCACGGCCAAACCCTAGCCCTGCTCCTCCCCAGCCCTGCTTCCCAGTGCCTCCACCACAGCCCCTGCCCACACCCTACTCCTACCCTATAGGGGCCAAGCAACCTCTCATAGCGCCCCCAGCCCAGCATCACTTTTCTCCTGGGATCCCCACAGGTTTTCCAGTCCCAAGGATAGGGCCCCATCCCCATCCTTCACAAGCAGCACTTGGGTCTCAGGTCCCCCAACTCCAGCATCCACACCTTTTCCCACCCCAGGCCCCAGGTCTCCTACCCCCACAGCCCACCTACCCCTTTGCTCCTCAGCCTGGTGTCCTGGGGCAGCCGCCACCCCTGCACACCCAGCTCTACCCAGGCCCCTCCCAAGACCCTCTGCCCCCCCATTCAGGAGCTCTGCCTTTCCCCAGTCCTGGACGCCCTCAGCCTCCCCATTCCACCTTGGCATATGGTACTACTACGTCTACCAGGCCTCTGGGTCCCCAGGTAGCCCCTCTCTCCATTCCTGGCCCCTCACCTGTTGGCCAACCCAACCCTAGTCCCCACCTGGTGCCTTCACCTGCCCCGTCACCGGGGCCTGGCCCAGTACTCTCTCGGACCCCAGCAGCAGAGCCACCCCTGAGCTCACGCCGAGGTACTGCAGCTGCAGACCTACTCTCCTCTAGTCCTGAGAGCCAGCATGGCAGCACACAGCCTCCTGGGGGTGGGCAGCCCTTGCTGCAGCCTACCAAGGTGGACGCAGCTGAGGGCCGTCGGCCACAGGCCCTGCGGCTGATCGAGCAGGACCCCTACGAGCATCCTGAGAGGTTGCGGCAGTTGCAGGAGGAGCTGGAGGTCTTTCGGGGCCAGCTTGGGGACATAGGGGCTCTGGACACCATCTGGCGGGAGCTGCAAGATGCCCAGGAACAGGATGCCCGAGGCCGTTCCATTGCCATAGCTCGCTGCTACTCCCTGAAGAACCGACACCAGGACGTCATGCCCTATGACAGTAACCGTGTGGTTCTGCGCTCAGGCAAGGATGACTACATCAATGCTAGCTGCGTGGAGGGGCTCTCTCCATACTGCCCACCCTTAGTGGCCACTCAGGCCCCACTGCCTGGCACCGCTGCTGACTTCTGGCTTATGGTACATGAGCAGAAAGTGTCAGTCATTGTCATGCTGGTGTCTGAGGCTGAGATGGAGAAGGTGAGTGGGTATCCCCAATGATAGTGTTGGGGTAGTTGACAGGTGACCTTGGAAGACACCCAACTGTCCCAACTTACCTGTCCCTCAGCAAAAGGTAGCACGCTACTTCCCCACTGAGAGGGGCCAGCCCATGGTGCATGGTGCCCTGAGCCTGGCCCTGAGCAGCGTCCGAACCACCGAAACCCACGTGGAGCGGGTATTGAGCCTGCAGTTCCGAGACCAGAGCCTCAAGCGCTCTCTAGTGCATCTCCACTTCACCACTTGGCCTGAGTTGTGCGTCACCCCACTGGATGGATGGGTTGGGGGCAGTCCTTGTTACAGGGAGGTATAAGGGCTTCAGATTAGGCCTTACTCATAGGCCCTGCTCTACCCTACCCTGCAGAGGCCTGCCTGACAGCCCCAGCAACTTGTTGCGCTTCATCCAGGAGGTACACACGCATTACCTGCACCAGCGGCCCCTGCACACACCCATTGTTGTGCACTGCAGGTAGGGGAGGGCATCTGCCCGGGGTTCCTCTTTTGCAGGCTCTGAGCCTGGCCTCACATGCTCTTCTTACCACAGCTCTGGTGTGGGCCGCACAGGGGCCTTTGCGTTGCTCTACGCAGCTGTGCAGGAGGTGGAGGCAGGCAATGGGATCCCTGAGTTGCCTCAGCTGGTGCGGCGCATGCGGCAGCAGAGGAAGCACATGCTGCAAGAGAAAGTGAGGGTCTGGGCAGGTGGGAACTGGGGCACTTTCTCCCTTGGGGTGACAGGCCCCTTCCCAGCTGACCAGGCCAAATATACCTCTTCAGCTGCACCTCAAGTTCTGCCATGAGGCCGTGGTGAGACATGTGGAGCAGGTCCTGCAGCGCCATGGTGTGCCCCCTCCATGCAAGCCTGTGGCCAGCAGCACAAGCCTCAGCCAGAAGGTGAGGGAGGTTCCCCGGAAGCTGCTGGGCTAACCCTGCCACGAGGGGTTACCTCCTCCTTATCTACTTTGTCTTCTCAGAATCACCTTCCTCAGGATTCCCAGGACCTCGTCCTTGGTGGGGATGTGCCTATTAGCTCCATCCAGGCCACCATTGCTAAGCTTAGCATCCGGCCTCCTGGGGGCTTGGATTCTCCTGCTGCCAGCCAGCCAGGCCCCATAGAGCCCCCAGGCCTACCTCCAGCCAGCCTTCCAGAGCCTACCCCAGTCCCATCTTCCTCCCCACCTCCTCTCTCCTCACCCCTGCCTGAGGTCCCCCAGCCAGAGGAAGAGCAGCCAGTGCCTGAAGCCCCCAACTTGGGGCCCCCCTCCTCCTCCCTCGAGCTGTTGGCCTCCTTGACCCCAGAGGCCTTCTCCCTGGACAGTTCCTTGCGGGGAAAGCAGCGGATGAGCAAGCAGAACTTTCTGCAGGCCCATAATGGGCAGGGTTTGAGGGCTGCCCGGCCCACTGATGACCCCCTTAGCCTTCTGGATCCACTCTGGACACTCAACAAGACCTGAACAGGCTTTGCCTGCCTGTTTTTACACTACATCATCTCTGGCCACCTGCTCTTGCCCAGCAGGGCCTCTCTGGATAGGCACTCTCTTATTCCTATTTCCCCTGCCTGGCCCAGCCCAAACCCCTGTGGGGTAGGAAATGCACTGCGGGCCTTGGGTCAGGTTCCCCTCCTTTGTGGGACCTGATGTTTTTCAGCTCTTTGCTACTGAAATAATAAACAAACCTGTTCTGTGGCCAGTGTCTGCCCATGGTTGCCTCCCTGAGTCTCAGTAGCACTACCGGAGGCTTTGGCACCCTCCATGGATGGTAGGACTATCCTCACTTTTCACACACAGTTCTGGCTTACTGGTCCCCCTCCAGAAGGGTCTAGGCCAGGTGCCCTCAAACTGCAGCCTGCCTAGGACATTTATCTGGCCCGCCTGGTATTTTTGCCGCTGCTGCCTGTCCTGCTTAGCAGCCCAACGCGTCCTGGGGCCCACAGTCTGGCCCTGCAACGGTTTGAGGGACAGTGAACTGGCCCCTGTTTAAAAAGTTTGAGGACCCCTGGTCTAGGCGCAAAGAGGATATAACACAGGAAAAACACTAGAAACAAGGCCCCTGGCAGCTGTGATTTAAAAAAAAAATTTTAATATTATTACAGTCAGAAGGCAGAACAGTTCAGAAGCAGCTGCCAGAAGACACTTAGCTCATCCCCCCACTCTAGGTCCAGTCATTCTAGGTCCAGTGTAGTGGCCCCGTACAGCCCCTGTGGTACAGCCAGCGAGATCTCTGCTGCTGCCCACCCTCAGTCCAGCTTCTCTAGCACAGAGGGTACGTACACCAGGCTGAGCTCACTGCCAAAGTTGCAGACAATGGCAGCATTGTCCAGCACCAGGATCTGGCGGGCAGGCTGGGCCTCACTGTTTTTCCCTAGGTAGACTGTCTGTAACAGGTCCCCGTAGTTTAGGTCCCAGAAGGAGACACAGCCCTGGCCACCAGTCACCAGCAGGTTGTCTGAAATGACACCTAAGCTCGCACCACAGCCCAGGTCCTGAAAGCAAGGATATTACAAGTTCAGTGTCTTGAGACCTTCCCTGAAATGTCAAGAATTTTGACACTACCCTGCCCTCACCTTCCTACCTGCTGAATGGAGTAAAACTTAATGCCTGTGCTGCGGTCCCAAATGCTGATGAGGTCATCCAGCCCACTGCTAATGACGCAAGAGGTGGTACAGGTGAGGGAAGTGACATCCCCACGGTGAGCAAACATGTGGCTGACCCGGCTGCCAGTCAGCACATCCCACAGGCAGATGGCCCCATCTTGTCCTCCACTGGCCAGCACCATGGTCTGGGGAAACAAGTCCAGAGGAATAAGGTCACTGTGGTGGAGTGCCTTATTGACAAGGCTGTCCCTGTGCCCTCATGAATGGGGGTAAGCTTCCAGGAGTCACCCCCCTGGGTCTCTGACCTGGTCAATGTACACAGTTGTGATGGCCCCCGAGTGGCCCTGCAGGGTGAAGAGACAGCACGAGTCCTCCAAACGGAACACCTGGACAGGGGATGAGCATGAGGTTCTGGTTCCTGGGATTTTATATTTTGGCCCGGCCTCCCTGACTCAACCATAAAGCTCCCACCCCTGTTCAGGCCACCCTACTACTCAAGAGACAGAAAATAGAGCCTGTGAATAGGGCGCTTGCCATATACACTGAAGCTGCAGGGTTCGAGCCTGGCCTGGGCCTGCTAAACAAAAATGACAACTGCAACAAAAAAATAGCCGGGCATTGTGGCAGGCGCCTATAGTCCCAGCTACTTGGGAG
>NW_003852477.1:8518838-8522754 GCF_000181295.1 Otolemur garnettii
GCTTGAGCCCAGGAGTTGGAGGTTGCTGTGAGCTGTGATGCCACAGCTCTCTACCCGGGGGAATAGCTTGAGGCTCTGTCTCAAAAAGACAAAAAAAACCCCATGGCAACAAGTGGAAGAAGGTTCCCCTATGTAGCCTGGAGCTCAAAGGCAGGCTGGTAAGGAAGGGGAACAGGGCACAGGGTGGGCTATATTGTGGAGTCGCAGGAGCCTGCCAGCTCCATCACATAAAAGCAGCTTCCACCTAAGCAGATGCACAAAGGACTTCCTTTGTTTCCCCAAATTTCTAGGCACAGGCTGACGGGCAGGAATGGTTTATTTACCTAATAGTCCCAAAACCTCAAAAGTAGACAGGGTTCAAAAATTCTACCCCAGCAAAAAGCAATGCGTGGCCACAGCAGATTTGAGGAAGTCACAGTATATGAGGGGAAGGGGGAGAAAGATAGACTACCATCACCAGAAATTTCTGAGGGCCAGAATGAGATACCTGGACTTCTTTTTCTTTTCTTTTTTTGAGACAGGGTCTCAAGCTGTCACCCTAGGTAGAATGCCTTGGCATCCGAGCTCACTCCAACTCTTGGGCTCAAGCAATCCTCTTGCCTCAGTTTTTCTATTTTTAGTAGAGACAGAGTCACTGTTTGCTCAGGCTGGTCTCAAACTTGTGAGCTCAAGCAATCCACCCACCTTAGCTTTCCAGTGTGCTAGGATTACAGGTGTGAGCCACCACACCTGGCCGAGATACCTGGACTTACTCTAAAGCTCAAAAACGCCTCAAGCAGTAATGGAAAATTTCTAACAGAGACCTGATGAGCTTGGCCAGGCTGGAGAGTAGGATGTCGGTCAAGACCAGTGCAAGGATCTTACTAGTGGCAGGAATTATAAGAGTGAAGGGCAAAGGATGAACCCCCAAATCCAAAAACAAACAAAAAAAAGTCTAGCTTAGATGGTGCCACCAACAGAGTCCCTTGAAGGAAGAGCTAGCATGAGGACAGGCAGGTGAAGGCATTCAGAAGGCAGTGGTCATGGGTGGAGACCGCACCCCCCCACCCCCTGGGAAGTGTATGTGTAGACAGCCCTATAAACACCGCCCAGGAGGCATGCTCGAAGAGGCGAGTAATAGGATGCAAGAAAAATATGAATAGCGTCCAGCAACTAAGGAAAAGAAAGGTTTCAACAGAAGTTCTGAAAATTCATTTTCAAATGTAACTGAAAATGCAACCAAGTTATACCCATAAGGGTTGGTATTGACAAGCTAATAAGAGTGCCTGTAATCCTAGCATTCTGGGAGGCCCAGGTGGCGGACTGCTTGAGCTAATACGTTTGAGACCAGCTTGAGCAGAAGCGAGACCCCATCTCTACTGAAAATAGGAAAACTAAGGCAAGAGGATTGCTTGAGCCTCAGTTGAAGGTTGCTGTGTGCTATGATGCCACAGCACTCTACCCAAGGCAGCAGCTTAAGACTCTGTCTCAAAAAAAAAAAAAAAAAAAAAGGAAGAAAGAAAAAGAAAAGAAACTAACCTCAGGAGGGAGTGAAATGATTCCCTTTTGTTCCAGTGGTTAAGAACCCCAGGAGTGCACCATGTGCCAAAGCCCTACTCCAAGTATTTCTGCACCCTATACTCCATTCATTCATTCAAGACAGGGTCTCACTCTGTTGCCCAGGCTGGAGTACAGTGGCTTCATCATAGTTCACTGTGACCTCAAACTCCTGGATTCAACCAATCCTCCTGCCTCAGGCTCCCAAGTAGCTGGGACTACAAGTGTGAACCACCACACCTGGCCCTGTAACTTCATTTAAAATGTTTTCATCCTTCCCATCCAAGTGGACTATCCTTTACTCACTGGCTGGGGCTAGGCACCAAGAAGGGAGGCTATGTCATACACCAGGGACGGGGAGTCAGGATTCATGTCTCAGAGAGTATGGCTTGGCCATGAACAGTTGGGGACATGGGCCTGCGCCAGACAACCCTGGGCTCTTACCTTCTGTCCAGGAAGACAAGGGCTGTGATGCCTGAAGAGACCTCCTCGCTGCTGCAGCACAGCACACCCTCGATGGCATCCCACACCTACAAGTCCAGAAACTATTGAGCACCTGTCCACGAGGAAGACCTATAAGCCCCTGTGTGGACTACCCCTCTGCCTACCTCCAGACGGCCACTGCTCCGTCCCACCACGATGAGGTTGCCCTGAAGCTCCAAGCTCCAGATGGAACCATCTGTGCTGGGGGCCCAGGCAAGGGAAGGACAGCCCTTCTCAGGAGAACCACCTTCGTCCTCCGGGGTTTGGGACAGCGGTGGCCCAGGTGAGGGTGGGCGCAAGGCTGGTGTGTGAGCAGTAACCAGGTCCTCCTCCTGGTACACCCGCTGCACCAGACGGCTGAAGTCATAGCCCAGGGAATCCCGAGCAGTGCGGCCGCAGCCGGCCCGGTGCCGGGGCTCAGGCTGAGTGGGCTCAGAGGGCGGCAGCTGTGTTGAGAAGTTAGTGTCTATTAAGCAGGTGAGGTCTGGCTGGTCCTCGAAGAGAGAAGGTGGTGCACGGCCCCCAGGGTGGTGTCGCAGGGGAGGGCTATCTCCAGACTCCTCTGGCCCAGCCTTCCCACCGTCTGACAGCCGTTCCCAGTTCTCCTGAGCCTCAAACACGCTACCAACACCACTGTCCCGACGCTGCCTGCTGGGGGGTCGGGTGAGAAGGGAGGGGAGATGAGGAAAGGTATAGGTCAACAGGATGGGCACGGAAGGCTAGGGGCAGGGCAGCCGCACCTACCTTGGGCGTGGGATGCGTGTGAGGCAGTCTCCAGTCTGGGCGTCCCATACGCACACATGGCCTGCGAGGCAACAGCTCACCAGCAGCATGCCATCACTGGCCAGGCACTCAATGTCCTGTGGGTGCACGTGGTGTTGGTACAGGCCAGGTCCAGCCCTCCCCTACCTGCACCACCGTCAGCCTGCCCTCACCATGAGGTGCCCACGCAGCACCAGCGGCACGATCTCTGTTTCGGGTGGAGTGTAGCCATAATCATCACAGGGTAACTCCCCACGCCTCCGCCGACCAGGCCCTCCACCTGGCTGTCCATAGTTGCGCGGGCAGAGAATGCGGTAGAGACAGAGCAGCAGCAGCACGAGGACTATGCCAGCTGCCAGGCCCAGCGCTGCCACCCTGCACCAACGTCCAGGCAGGAACACTGTGAGATGTGTCCACCACCTCATCCATCCCTCTCCCGTCCTCCCAGTCCATCCCGAACTGCTCTTACTTGTACAGTGTGATGTCCCCGTGCACCTGTGCCCCACCTGGGCCCTTGGGCCCGGCCTCCCAGCGTCCTTCCAGCACAGGCCCCAGTGGAGGCCAGACACTGCGGCGGTCATGAGGATGCCGCCCCTCCAGGGCCTCTCGTGGGTTCAATCACAGCGTGACTGGGATGACAGGCAGCAGGCTGATGTACCTGGGTCCAGGCAGTTGGAGGCCTGAGCAGGGATGCTGCCTGAACAGGCCTGGTCCCTTCCCTACTCTTCCCATGGGACTCAGTTCAATGTACTAGAGTGGAAGAACACTCTCTAGGTAGTCTTCCCAGCTTGGGTAGTCGGGACAGAGGTAGGCCCTTGGTTTTTCTGTGGAGTCACAGGTTGTTGCCAATCCTTTGGCCAAATAAGATCCACCACTCTATGCCTGGAGGGGTGAGGTAAGATAGCCTACGCAGCCAGGATGGCTGCTTGGATGCTAGTGTCTGTGACAGAGAAAGGGCCACTCACTTGGGTTCTGACTGCTTGGTGCACCAGTTCCCACCCCACAACATTATGAATTATTTTAATTATTTGAGATGAAATAAAGAATTCAAACCGGCTCGGCGCCTATAGCTCAACCGGCTAAGGTGCCAGCCACGTACACCTAAGGTGGCGGGTTCGAATCCCCAGCCCGGGCC
>NW_003852477.1:8522996-8535135 GCF_000181295.1 Otolemur garnettii
ACTGTTAGGGAAAGGAGATGATGAGCTGGTGGCAACTAGCATGGCCCAACTTACCTCTTGGCCAGTGTGATGTTATAGTAGCTGAAGAGTGTTGGCCAGTGGCGGAAGGACAATTTCCTCCAAAGTTCCTCGTCTTCAGGCCCCCAGGTTACCTCTGGGACTGGGCTGTCATGGACACCCTCTGCCAGACCTCCATGCTCAGGAGGCTCACCTGGCAATGTCTGGTTCTCAGGTAATTTAGGGGCATCAGGTGGGAAGATGGAGAAGGTAGGGTCCGGGTGGCTGGCAGGAAGCACACCACTAGGCACAGGCATAGGAGCCAGGGCACCCTCACCCAGTGGGCTCTGTTCTGTCACCTGGGCAGTGAGGTAGGTGCGCAGCCCTGCTGGGTCTGTGTACACGAGGATACCAATCCAGACAACAGTGCCAGCCTGCAGTAGAGTGTTGGGTACTCAGGACCCTGGGAAGAATGGACAGCCCCAACCCCCAGCGACCCTGGCCCTCATGCTAGGAGTCGGTAGCACAGGGACCTCAGGCCCTCAAGCCCTCCCACCACCTGCAAACACTTGCCATTGGAGAGGCCTGGTTCCCTTCTCCTGGTCAGGGGTGAGTTTCCTGGCCTGGAAATACATTCCCTAACCTCCACCTCATCTGGGGCAGAAAGCTGGTACCATTACCATGGTCATTGTGGTCAGAGGGCCAGCTGCCTGCCCTGTTCCAGAGACCACAGAGGTCCTAGTCCCCAGATATTCAACCTCCCTCCCCTCTCAGTTCAACTCCCCAGAAGAGACACTGTTGCCCACCAACTAGCCCAGCCCAGCTCAACTGGTGACCAACCATGTCCAACATGTTCTAATGCCTGCCCACTTTGAAGCAGCCAATGAACCCTGACCCAGGGAAATGTGGTGGCAACAGATGATTCCATCTTGGAGCAGCCTATCTAGCAGGCTCCTGTCCTGGGGAGACAATAGCACCTCTATCTGATGAACCTGGAGCTGCTTCTCCCACAGAGAAGTTTGTCTCCTTAAAAACCACTGGGCTGTGGGGAAGGAGGCACAATGGTAAACTTCTCAAAGCCCGGTTTCAAGATGCCACCAGGTGCCTGAGGATTGCCCTCTCCCCACTTCAAGGCAGAGTACACCACCACAAAGGAACCTGAGTGCTAGCCCTCCAGAAAAGGGCAAAAGCAGGGCAGGTGTGGCAGGTACCATAATGAGGCGCTGTGCCAGGCGGGTGCGGGCCAGGAAGTAGATGACACGCAGCCTCTTGGGGAGCCGTAGGTTTCGGAAGGAAGACGGTTGCAGCATGATGGTGTGGGGTGTGGATGGCCGTACAGCCAGCTGCCGCTCATAGCGTGTTGGCCGCCCCACTGGCTTGGCTGGGGGCAGACAGGCCTCAGGGGGCAGCCGCTTGTTCAGGTCCGCTAGCTGTTAGGGATGCAATGGTTGGGGCTTGAGTCTGCTGTCCAGAGACTGCCACTGCACATGCCTGAGGTCTATACCCTCTCACCCAAAGGTTCCCTGAGCACAGGCAGGGGTGAGAAGGAAGGTGGGCAGGGCAGGGCTCAGCCCACTCCTACCTCCATCCGACGAATGTCAATGGACAGGACAGTGGTGAAAAACAGCATCTGAAGGAAGAAGTCAGACACCAGGCCCACAACGGCAAAGAGACAGAACTCCTGGAATTGGAGCATATAGCAGGGCACTATGACCCCCTGGCCCTGAGCCCTAGAGAAGCAGTGCCCTGGCTGCAGGTACCACTGAATCACTGCAGGGCACCGCAGAGATAAACAAAAGAGATCCTAGTAATTCTCTGGAACCTGGGAGTAGCCAAGGGACAGTACCAGCAGCTCAGCCCAAACTACCAGGAGGCGGCAGAGACTCCCCTCACACCTTCTTCCAGAGAAGGTATGAAGAGTAGGAGCTCTCTAGGAATTTTCTGGGTTCACTAAAGGGGTGAGGATGAAACTTCTAAGACCTACCAGCTCCTCCTCAAAAAGCGTTCCCCCACTGAGGCCCTGGCCCTGCTCATGTACCACCAACCTAGCCAGAGCCTAGGCCTGACCTGATTTGGGGGCTCTCAGAAAGATTCCTGGCCAGCCCTTGCATCAGACCAACTAAAGCAGTGGTTCTCAACCTTTCTGATGCCATGGCCCTTTAATACAGTCCCTGTGGGTCACGACCCACAGATTGAGAACCACTGAACTAAGGGAAAGAAAAGGGCAGGAGGGATTAATTCTCCCTGAAACTGAAAAGAAGTGCAACCTCTCTGCTCCCCAAGCTCTGTTAACAGATGGAATTTTCTGAAGTTTCAGTTTTCCTCCCCTGCTCTCTATGAGCCTTCCGGCACATCACCACAGTTGCTACTCAGATCTGGGGTAAGACAATGGGATGTACCAGGAAGTATCACAGCAGTCACGTCAGTTCTAGTGTCCCAAGACTGCACCCTGTCCTGCAGACACTGCTCTTTTCCCAGGAGGAAATGCATGGATCCCTTTTGCTCTCTGCTCATCCCCACCCCTCAGCAGGCCTGCCAGCCCAAGATGAGGGAGGATAAGCGACAAGAAGATGGCATCCTCCCCTTTTTGCTTCTTGGCATAGTCAATAACAGTCTGGGGTTCCAACTCAGTGCAGAGCCACTGTCACTGACCCTCAGCTGAGTGAGGGCACTTTGCCAAGAGCAGGGGCTACTGTGGGCAACGGGTGGTAGCCCTCCAAGGCCACATGTCCGGAGGCTGTGGCTGTAGGCCACATGCAAGAGAGGAAAGATGAGAGATATCAGCTGAGGGGCCCCATGGTGTTTCTCCCTGAGCAATGGGAAACCAGGCCTGACTGGAACTATATAGCCAGCCTTCAACCTCTGTCATTCCCTCAGAGCCTCCTCCTGCTACTTGGCTGAATGGGAAAGAGGACAGGGCCTAAGGCAGAGCCTGCCTGGCTAGGTGCTCAATCCTGGAACCCAGCCAGCATTTTCTGACACTTCCGAGCCAGGCATGCCAGGAAGTCCTGTCTCATAGGAAAGACTGCCTATGTTGAAAGAGGGATATACCTGCCCATAGCTGCACAGCTGGGGAGCATACCAGATGGTTCTAAACTTATCCAAGAAGGAGGTACTGGGGCCTTACCTGGATGGCAGGCACTAGGGTAAAGTAGCCAATGAGGATGATGCCCAATTCCGTGGCCATGTTCTTCATGATGGACCAGCTCTCACTGCTTAGGCCTGCAGAGGGTAACCACAGAGGATGGGAGTAGCATAGTACCTCCCTCTGCCATGTGTCTGCACAGAATCACGTGGTCCTCAGAAAGGCAGAGGCATGGAAGGGTGCCCAGGACTCTGAGGCAGCCATTCCTCCAAAGCATCCCAACCTGCAGGGCTCAAATCCAAAGTGTTGCCACCACCACAAAGGTGCTATGGGGAACAAGGTGTTTTGAGACTTGAAGGTACAGCAGAGAGCTATACCCATCAGAAGGGAGAAGCAGGGTGTGGAGGGGAGAAAACCCAAGTGCATCCACTCTAATCGGATCCAACCTCCACATGCTGCTCTCGTCTAGTCTGCGGGGGCCAGCATGAGTGTGTGCCCTCCAGCACACGGTATGGGAGAACTGGCTGCATTCTTCCTCAAGCCCCTCCCCATGGTGAGCCCCTTGGCTTCATACAGTCACACTGTTCCATGTATAAGGCTCTGAGCTCCTAGTGGGTAGAGTCCATTTCACCTCAGTTCTTCCTAACTCCACATCCAGCACAGGGCCTAGCCTATCTCAGAAGCTCATGAAGGTTTGCTGAATGAATAGCCCGCCCCTAGCCCCATTCCTCACAGACATGGGGTGAGGAGAAGGTGGTTTAAGAAACCAGACTTCAAAAAGAAAAGAAAAAGAAACCAGACTTCCTTGGCTTAGCGCCCATGGGTTACTGAGTAGGGCGTCATCCACATACGCCAAGACTGGCGGGTTTGAGCCCAGCCTAGGCCTGCTAAACAACAAAGACAGCTATAACCAAAAAAATAGATGGGCACTGTGGTAGGTGCCTGTAGTCCCAGCTACTTGGGAGGCTGAGGCAAGAGAATCGCTTAAGCCCAAGAGTTTGAGGTTGCTGTGAGCTGTGATGCCTCAGCACTCTACTAAGGGCAACAAAGTCAGAGAAAGAAAAGAGAAAAGAGAATAAAAGAAAAGAAAAAAGAAAGAAACCAGACCTCCAGGACTAAGTTTTCTCTTTTCTCACTTTTCCCAGTACCCCAGATCCTCAGCTCCCACTAGCAAGGCTAGAGGAGGCTTTTCTGACAACTGTGGAAGGAGCATCTCTGAAGTGACCACTCCTAGAGGCCTGGACCTTGTGTGCTGTAATAAGGCAAGAAGAAAAAACGCTAAGCACTAGCCAGACAGAAAGCCATCACCAAACAGGAGCCCCACAGCAGAGTTAAGTTTGCTTTTTATTTGAGACAGAGTCTTGCTCTATTGCCTGGGCTAGCATGCCATGGCCTCAGCCTTGCTCACAGCAACCTCAAACTCCTGGGCTCAAGCAATCTTCCTGCCTCAGCCTCCTGAGTAGGTGGGACTACAGAAGCCCACTATAACGCTTGGCTAATTTTTCTAGTTTTAGTAAAGATGGGGGTCTTGCTTTGCTCAGGCTGGTCTTAAATTCCTGACATCAAGTGATCTTCCTACCTTGACCACCCAGAGTACTAGGATTATAGGCACGAGCCACCATACCTGGCACAGTTTGCTTTCTTATTGACACATGATCAAGACGTGGTACAACCTGGTAACCCTGCGGTTGCTCAGGGTATGTGCTACCAAGCTGCCAGGGCCTAGTGGCCCACCGCATATTACACTGGAGGCCAAGACAAAGGAGGTTTGGGTGTCTCCCTGGTTACCTCAAGGAGCACAACAGCAAGAGAACAAGTCCTTCCCTAAGCCCTATCACATCCCTTCCCCACTTTCCCACTGTGTTACCTTGGGCAATCCGCAGCTTCACCTCGAGGTCCACTGGGGTGGAGACCACTGACTTGGTGAGCACCAACACGTTCTCTAACCCAATAACCACCACAAGGTAGGGGAAAATCTCTCTGGGGACAGAGAAGAAGGCAAGGGACAATGTTGTGAGAGGGAGGCTGTCAGGTTTCCAGCCTATAGTGGAAACTGACCCCCACAGGCACAAGGCAGAAACCCTCTCCTCACCACTTACCAAACACAGGGGAGAAGCCCTGCCGTTAGCCCTTCACAGGGGCTGTGTCTACATAGTTCTCAGCTTTCAGGCAGGCCCCAAAGCCTTGTTAAGGGGCCAGCAACCATCTCCATCTTCACTGAGCCAGCATGGGAGAAGGACTGGAAGAGGCCCCTTATAGAGAGATTTGCTGCCTGCCACCAGACCTCAGGTCTCCTGGCCCTTCCCACACCAGACTCTGCTGGCTGAAGGAAAATGACTGCTACAAAGACCCACAGCAAGTAACTCCAGGCCAACTCATCACAGCTAACTGGAAGCGGATGAAACCACCCTAGAGATCTACTCACCTGGATCGAGAAGTTGCGTGTGTAGAGCAACTGTTCCTAAAGAAAACTCTACTAGCTATCTGAGCCCACTGTCTCACACTACCAGTAACAGACTGTGAGAGAAGCCTATGCACAAGGAATGCCCACTGAGTTACAGCTTGCCAGGATCTCTGCTGAAGAGGCAAAGGAAGTGAGGGGTCTGAGGGGGGTTCGGCAGGCAGTGTGGTGGTGGGGGGCAAGTGGGAGGAGCAGTGTTTAACACTGTTAGGTTCAGGTATTCTGTGAGCAAGGAAAGTAACAAATAAAACACAAAGTCACTTATCCTACAACTAGCCTGATGAGCCAAGGTGGTGGTCAGGCCAGTTGGTTAGTAATCAGTGACAGGCAGCAGGGCCTAGCCAGAGCCAAGGAGATCAAAGCCTCTGAGGACAAACCCAGAGAAGGGCTTCCAGACTAAGAGAGGAATGGCAAGGGGAGTAAATATCAGTGCAAAAGGTAACAAATTACAGTGTATGCATATATTTCAAAACACTTACTCTAAAATGACCAGTTCATTCACTGACCAAGGCATTCTAATGTTCTAATTGCTAAAAAGAAAAAAATGTGCCTTCTCTTTCTCACACTTTCTGTGGCTCAAGCAATCAAGAAGCGTGTACATGTATAATTTACAACATATAAACATACAAGTACATACCCACATACATGAATACATACTCACATATACATAGAAACATACTTATACACACGAACACATACCCCGTAGACACATACACCCCTACATAAGCCTAGAAATACATGTATGTACATACAGACACACACCTATATATGCATAAACACATACACATGTATGTATGAATATAAGCCAGGTAACTTAAAGAGGAAGAAAATGTACCTCTTAACTGTCAAAAATAACACTGTGAAGACACGGAATGACCGCAAGCATCCAGTACTGAGAAGGCCAAGTGCCCAGATGTGCAAGGTTCTCTGGCTGGATGGCCCACCCTGTGACCCAGTGTAGCCTACTGGAGACCTACCCGCCATTGAGAGTGGGCGTCAGGCCGAAGAGTGTGCAGAGCCCCACGGACATGAGCAGTGAGCTGAGCACCGTGACCACGGCGGCCAGGGCCAACCCCCACTTGGACTTGACCATGTCGATCTTGCCTGGAGAGCAGAGAGGGCACATCAGGGCAGCACCTCCTCCAGCCCATGGGCCACATGGGCCTTTCTTAACTGAGCTTCTGGAAGTAGAGTGTATTCTGACAATTGAAGAAGGGAAAGTTCCTGGTTTAACCAAAGAAAGGGACAACCAAGAACACTTCCCAGTGTCATGGACATGGTCTACCTTTTGGGAACCCTAACCCAGGAAGGGTTTTTTCCTGAGAAATGAGAAGAACCCTGGACCCATCCAAGCCCTTAAGACTCTGCAGAGGGATGAAGCTTTGGTGACTACAAACCCTATTCTACCTCTCTGCCCCAAGCCACCTCCAGAGGCAGGGGAGCAGGGGATGTGGAAATGCCCATTATTTAGCTTAGAGAAAGCCCCCAGCCTCCCTGCTATGGACCTACGTGTGGAGAAGTAGATGTACGCAAACAAGATGATATAGGTGGTCACAAGGGGGATGAGTTCGGCGATACCAATCTCCTCCTTGAAGTGCACGTGAACCAGGCTCTCTGCCCGAAGGCTGCAGTTGGGGCTGGGATGCAGAAGCATCAGGCGGGCACGCAGGCTACCCAGGAACCTGGTCACAAAGGGGAGTGAGAGTAGATGGAGTATCTCTCTTAGCTCAGGGAACAAAGACTATTCCTGGAAGAAGGGTCCATTAGGGCCTCCCTCCCCTCCCTCGTAGAGAGGAAGCAAAGTTCTCTGTAGTGTCTAAGCTTCTCTATAGTCTCCAGGGACAGTGGAAGAATTACAAATATGGAAAGACTATTTCAGGAGTTCCCCCAGCTTCTTTCTCAGTCACCCTTTGCCAACATATTACACCACTCCATCTGGAACACTTCAAATGTTCTTGCCAACATGGGGAGCTGCCTGTACTGCTCCACTGGGAAAGACTCAGGCCACATGGGGCTCAGTAGTCAGCTAGGGACACCTGCCCTAGGCTCAAGAGAGATCAGAAGAGGTCCATAACAGGATTTTTTTTTTTTTTTGAAACAGAGCCTCAAGCTGTCACCCTGGGTAGAGTGCCATAGCATCACAGCTCATAGCAACCTCCAACTCCTGGGCTCAAGCAAGTCTCTTGCCTCCGTCTCCCAAGTAGCTGGGACTAAAGGTGACCGCCACAACACCCAGCTATTTATTGGTTACAGCCATCATTGTTGTTTGGCGGACCTGGGCTGGATTCGAACCCGCCAGCTCAGGTGTATGTGGCTAGCGCCTTTGCCTCTTGAGCCACAGGTGCCAAGCCTGTAACAGGACATTGAAACTGCCAGCCCTGCTTCAGTCCCTTATGCTAACCAGCTGTCAGGTCATTCCCATTTAAACATAGCAGACAGGGTGCTGCCTGTAGCTCAGTGGGTAGGGCACCGGCCACATACACTGAGGCTGGCAGGTTCAAACCTGGCCTGGGCCTGCTAAAACAACAATGACAACTGCAACAACAACAATAAAAAATAGCCAGGCATTGTGGCAGGTGCCTACAGTCCCATCTATTTGGGAGGCTGAGGCAAGAGAATAGCTTAAGCCTAAGAGTTTGAGGTTGCTATGAGCTGTGACACTACGGCACTCTACCCAGGATGACAGCTTGAGACTCTGTCTCAAAAATAAATAAATAAATAAATAAATAAACAGAGCTGACAGCATCCTTTAGTCTAAGGTATATCAGCATTTCAACAGGAAGCCTGGAAACTCTTCAAGTTCCCAGAGAGCTCTGAGAACACACTAACTACAACAGGGACCACTCAAAGCCTCACATCTCCCCACAGACCAGTGAGGAACCCAGGGCACTGTAAGCCTTACTTGGCATGATAGCGCTGGAAGACCAATGTAATGGTGTATGAGACCATCCTCTTCCTGGTGTAGAGGCTCACCCCGCTGTACTTCCCAGGAACACCAAACAGCAGGTCTGAGGGTAGAAACCAGCAGGTACTAACAAAGAAATGACAGCCACTGCAGAGCCACCAAGGATCCCTCTCCACCATCAGTCTTGGAAATGAGGAATAAACCCTAATCTGCCCCTTCAGAGAATGGGGTGAGTGACCAATAGGCATCCTTTCAGGTCCTTAGGAAACCTGTGCTGAGGCTACCTTTGAGTGTGGCTGAAGTCTGCAAGGTTTTAGGCTCATGCTGGTGAATGGTCCTGATGATGTCAGGATCAGCATGGAAGCGTTCCCGGTCATTCTGCCAGAAGTTCCCGGGGGACAGCAGCAAGCATCCATGTTCTGGGAGTAGGTTCCGGAGCTTTCTGAGGCCTGGCAGCAGGTCAGTTACCTGTAAGCACACCTCCTCCAGGCTTCTGGTCCCAGAGCTGTATAGGCGACAGGACAAGGCATCTGTTGTGTCTGCCACCACTGTAAAGACCCACTCCACTTATGGGAAACCCTCAGTCATCAGGTTCCTCAATGCTCCATATCTACTCCCTGGTATCTCTGAAGAGCCTGATGATTAGGGCAGTAGGGAAAGTACTTCCAAGTGGTCAACAACACTGAAAGTATCGTTTAGCTGCCTAACCTTCAAAGTGCTCAAAAGTCCATCACCCCTGAGGAGAGGCAAGTGTGGGCATTATGGGAACAGGTATAGCACTACCCACTAAAACACCTTGGCTAATTCAGTGAGTGAGAATGGGGTGAAAATCAGGGGCTTTGGTTAGTTCACCAAATGTTTGTCAATACGATTAAGTAACTGAAACCTGGCAGTGATGCAGCCTGTGAAGCCAGGATAATCCAGAGACCTACCAATAGGCTGGGAGCACAACTTGGACCGTGGCTTCAGTAGGTGTTCCCAGGTAGAGTTTGCTTCTTGTCAGCAGAGCTGCCCCCACTATATTCCTATCTCACAGCCCATAGACAGGAAGCCACATGGGTCCCACCAGCCAGTTCTCAGTCAGCATGTTGGAGTCAGCCAGTGGACACTGACTCTGAGATGCAAGAAGGAAGCTCAGAGCTCTCTCTGTGCCCTTGGCACAGTCCAGAAGAGAGATGCAGCCACAGTGGCCACAAGGACAATGAGACTTGAGGCTGGCTCACCCTGCTTGTTCCTGTATTCCGCCTGCTTGTTCTATTTCACAGACCTGGAGTCCCACTGAGCACTGTGACCCCCTCAGCACAGAACAGGTTCCAGGGAGCCTGGAGTCCCTGCGATGAGTACCTGTCTCGCAGCACATGGTTCCGGATCTCCTCCACCAGCTGGAATGCCCGGGACAAGGGCGAGCGGAACACATCAACCGCCAGGAGGTTCTTGTGCCAGGGAAACACAGAGGCCTTCACAAATATCTGCTGGATGTAAGCCACTGGAGCACCGACATACTACAGAGGAAATGGAAGAGGGAGCAGAAAGGTCAGGTCAATAAAGAAAGAAGTGGCATGGGTCCAACTCATCACAGGGAACCTGCTAGCAAAGCACTGAGACAGGTGTCAGCAGACTATGGCCCACAAGCCATGTCACAGCTCGGCACCTGCTTCTCTAAATCCAGGAGCACACCCACGCCCAGTCACTGCCACCGGCAGTGGCTGCTTTCATGTGACCATGGCAGAATTTAGTGGTTGTAATGGAGAGGGTTCGGCTCACAAAGCCTAATATATTTACTATCAAGCCCTTTACTGAACATGTCTGCTGACCAGACAGCAGACCATAAGCTCCCAAAAGGACGTAGCTGGTCTTACTGATCCAAGTTTTGCTATTTGCAACATCCATGTTTTGCAAGATCAAAAGACCTAGTTTTAAATCTCAGCTCTCCAAATATATGGCTTAGAAACATTTCTGAGTTCTCTGATTTAAATTTCCTCACTGTGAAAGAGAAATAACAACATCCACTTGCAGCACTAAGGTATATATGCATTCCACATTCGTACGTGTACACACACAGGTATATCAAACAGTGACAGCAGACATGAACAGCAACATCACCAATAAACAGTCAAGCACATCACTTTATCTGACCCTGACAGCCCTAAGGAAAACATGAAGAGGCACAGGCGTTGTGTCTGCCTAGGGCTTCACACTCTAGGCAGAATGGCACAACCCTTAAAGAGCTTACAACGGCATGTAAGTGACCAGAGGGCTGAGACATGCAACTCCCTCCCAGTGAAGAGCATTTGGCAGGGTTATAGCCAGGGGAGCAGAGCCGTGAGGAGAGGGAAGGATTGGTGAGAGAGGGGCAAGGAGGGCAGCTGGAGGAGCAAGGGACACTGAAAGCACAGGCAACCTGGAAGCACACAGGAGTCCTGTCAGGTAGTAACCTAATTTACAGGGAATCATGAATGGGCTAGGACAATGCCACACGGAGCGCATGGATTTTAACCAGTTGACAAAGCGTGAGTGTCTCTGAGGTGGAGGAGCAACCCGATGACAATGGTGCTCTGGAAAGACTACTCTAGATTAACAGTGTCAAGTGGAAACAAGACTGCCTACAGGTGTGATGCTCTGTTAGGTACAGGTGGACATGCGGGGCCTCGGGGTCTCGTTGAGGAATGAGGGGCTGTCTCCATCCCTGAGCTATAGTAGGGAACGTGTGTGGAAGAAGTGAAGACCACTGAGCCATTCAACAATGCTGCACTCCAGGCTGACCAGGCTCCTAGGCCACCAGAACAAAGGAACAACCTGAGACAACCACTTCGGCCTCTGTGAAGTTTATGACACTACATCTAGGGGAGGCCTCACCCACTTTGCCATCCGTACCACACTCAGTCCACAAGAAGCTTCGAGGAGGTACAAAGGAACCTGGATAGAGCCAGATGCCACCCACAGGCTAGACCTGCACACCCACTGGTAGGAAAGGTATAGGTGGAGCCCACTATTCACCATGCTGGACTCATCACAATCTTTACTTAATATTCAAGCGAGAAACCAATGTGGAAATATGGCATTCTAAGTGAGGAGTGGAGGAACCATCAGAGTTAGAGGACTTCAGATGGTTCTAGGCAAAGAGGGACTCCTAACTAGATGGAGGCTGTGGGAAGCAGCCTTTAAACAGGATCCCCCAAAATCTCCTGGTGCTCGTGCCCTTCTATAATCTCATTCCCTTAAGAATGAGCTGGACCTAGTGAACTGCTTCTGACAAACAGAATGCAGCCAAAGTGAGATCACTTTTGAGATTAGGTTATAAAAGACTATGGCTCCTTCCCCCCATTGGCTCCTTTCTTTTGGAGCCACCACTCTGATAAAACTAGCCATCATATTGTCAGCTGCTCTGCAAAGGGCTCTGGGGCAAGGAATTGAGTGGGGCCTTCTGCCAATACCAGATGAGGAACTGAAGCCCTCAGTCCTCCTCTAAGGCAGCTGCTGGCAGCGAGCCATTTAAATGAGCTTGGAAGATCCTCCACCAGTTGACATTGGAGAAGACTGAAGCCTTGGCTGACAGCTCTATTACAGTAAGAGACCCTGAGTTAAAGGACCCAGATAAGAAAACTAAGGGTCAGAGAGATAAAGTAGACATGTCCAAGGGCACACAGTTTATAGGCAGCAGAGCCAAGAATAAAACCCAGGGCTATGGCTC
>NW_003852477.1:8536203-8538156 GCF_000181295.1 Otolemur garnettii
CTCCTGATCCTTGTCCTCCAGCCCTAGTGGGCAAGGGGGTATGGTAGGAAGAACAGACTCAGGAGACGCCACTTGGATTCAAGTTCTAGCTCTACCACTCCCTGGCTATGTGCCATGGCAAGAGTTTCTATACTCCCCAAGCCTTAGTCCCTTACTTACTGAGGGAACTGAAAATAAAATCCAGACCTTACCAGATCACTGTGAGGACCAAACAAAATAAACGCATTATGATCCATCTAGCAAAGCATCTAGCTGAAAATGTAACTTTTCTACTATTCCTTAAAACTGAAAACTAGAGTTGGCATCCCAGGCACAGTCATCTCAGTCTAAGCTTCTTCAAGTTCAGTAAGAGTGATCTTGGCTAGGTGCGGTGGCTCAGAGGGGCAGCCTAACACTCTGGGAGGTCAAGGTGGGAGAATAGCTTCAGGTCAGGAGTTTGAGACCAGCCTAAGCAAAGCAAGACCTCCATCTTTTCTAAAAACAGAAAAATTAGCCAAGCCTGGTGGTGCAGGCCTGTAGTCTCGGCTACTCAGGAGGGTAAGGCAAGAAGATTGCGTGAGCTTAGAAGTTTGTGTTTGCTTGAGCAAAGCTGATGTCACAGCAGTCTAGCCTGGAAGACAGAGCAAGACTGTCTCCCACCCCCACCCCTCGCAAAAAGACTGACCTTCTTAGCACATCATTTTCATCATATCATTGCCTCTAAGGGAGTGGCTTCCTACTGCCTACAGAATTGAAGTTTACACTCCACAGCCCAGGATTCAACTTGGTCCCATCTATCTTACTGCCTACCTCTGAGAAGAGTGCAGATTCACTGTCTCCTAAATAAGCTGTGTTGCTTCTTTATTCAGCAAGAAAACTTTCTTGAGCATCTATTATGTATAAAACATTGGAATACATAAATGTGAATGAAATAGGGGGCCAAAAGGGCTGTAATACAGAGCATAGAGGAGGAGCAGGACAGGACATATAGCTGCAAGAGAGCTGGGGAGATCTGAGAGTAAAGCCTACGGAGTACACACCTGGCACACACCACAGGGCAGTTGAAGCACACAAACCTTCATCTTCCTTCTCTCTGCTTGGCAAGTCAGACTTGGTTAATGACAAAGGTGATAGCTGTAAACATTGGCTGAATGCAAACAGTAAGCCACTGCGCTAAGCTTGCATTCTTTCGCTCAATAAGGATAACAATGTGGGATGTAGGTATAATTCTTATACTATTTTATGAATGCAGAAACTAAGACAAAAGTATCTTGGGTAACTTGGCCAGAGTCACAGAGCTGGGAAATGGAAAGTCTCTGCTCTTCACTTCCTTTGATAAAAACATCCCTCTACTCAGAGATAACTGCCCTTCCCCAGAAGTGGCCACAAAGCCACTGATCACAGTGACTCTAACACAGGCAGGACCTAACTCAGAGCACAAAGATCTGGCAGGATGGATTAGGATCCTGTCTGGATAACACATATATGTGTACCTGCAGAGTGCAGCCATCATCACATTGTAGAGAATCACCTCAGGAAAAGGGCTGAGAAGGAGGGCTATATAAAAAGAAAGCCATCTCTAGCATATAGAGAGAGCCACAGTTCAATGACATGAAATCAATTCAATACGAACTGGGCACAACTACACAAAGGAATATAGGCAAATACAATAAGCACTTGAAAAAGCGACTAAGGTCATTAGTCACCTGGGAAACTAAAATTAAAATCATGATGAGATAGCTATATATTAGAATGGCTTTTAAAATAAACAAATGCTGTAGATACCAAGAACCTGACAGCACAAAAACTAAATCTTAATGTATGGAAATTTTAAAAATAATAATTAGGAAGACAAGAGATGTGAAAGGAATACTTCATCTCTGTAGTCTTCTTTTCTAAAACCAAAGTCCAGAGTGTATTCAGATTTCCTTAGTTTACAAATGTCCTTTGTGTTTTTCTTTTTTTTTTTTTTTT
>NW_003852477.1:8539378-8545703 GCF_000181295.1 Otolemur garnettii
TCTCAAAAAAAAATAAATAAATAAAAAAATAAAGGAGTTATGTTTCACCTCTCTGAGGGAGAAGTCGTTAAATATATTACTTAGGATTTTCTGATCAGGATAGTTGTCTATTGTTGCCCATTTATTCTTTCAGTCATATAGACTGATGGGTATTTATATTCTACTTTGTGTTATAATTTAGTACTGATTTATTTTGTTGCAAAATGGCTCTAGCAATGACCAATGGGAGCTCTTTGAATTGATCTCTATTTCTATTTGACATATACTTATTTTACTTATTTATTTTTGAGACAAAATCTCACTCTGTGCCCTGGGGTAAAGTATCATGGCTCTCAGCAACCTCAAACTCTTGGGTTCAAGTGATCCTCTTGCCTCAGCCTCCCAAATAGCTGGGACTAAAGGCACTTACCATGACACCTGGCTATTTTTTAGAGACAGGGTGTCACTCTTGCTCAGGCTGGTCTGCAATGCCTGAGCTTAGAAGATCCATCTGCCTCAGATTCCCAAAGTGTTAGGACTACAGGCGTGAGCCCCTGCACTCAGCCCTACTTATTTATTTTAAACTTAAAAATCTGTGTCTTCCCTTTCCAACCAGAGTGAGATCTCCTCAAGGACAGTAAGCCTCTATCACATCATCCTGCCAGGCACACCATAGACATGGCATATAATAAACAAGTGCTAAATAGAGAAATGAGTGAAGCAAGGAAGGAAGTTTTGGTTCCTTCACGTGGAGAACAGGTGCCTGCAATGTTCTTTCGGGTGCCCAAGCCTCCTAAATTTCCTTTGGAAACTATCCTGTCTCATCTCAGCCAGGTGATGACAGCTAGGTGATGAAGTCAACAATGAAACACCCACCCTTGGCCACATTGTATGGAATGGGGATAGGCAAGTAAACCCATTCAGAGCCACCCAAGATCCCTCTCAGCCTCCACTGGATTGGACATTGCAAAAACATGGGGCTGAAGCTACCAGAGCTGCTGTGAGGAAGACCGAGAGTGGAGTTGATGCAGAGAGGACAAAGTCAAGAGATGGACTCCTGTTGAGACCCAAACCATGTTATGTTGAAGTCAATCCTGTCCCTGGCTAAAAGTCAAGTGAGCCAAAAAAATCCCTTTTCGCTTAATTTGGGATTTCTGTTCCTCATACCTAAAATATTTCTCTCTATTCCCAGTATAGCAGTCTGGCAAGAACTCTCCAAGGACAGTCAATGGAGATGAGATAACTGACCACTGAACTCCCAGATAGCCGGTGGCTGCCCCAAGGCCCAAGTCTCCTCAATCCTCCAGAAGATGGGGGTTCAAATCAGAAAGACAAAACAATCTTCTGATTCCTGAGCCCTCAAGTTATATTCTGCACCCCCACCTAACGGCATCATTCCAAACCAATGAAGAGCAATAAGAAGTTCAAAGAGTTCACAAACCAATCATTATAGCCTTATCATTAAACATCTATTCTACACCATCAGGCCCACTCAACCCTCCTAGTCAAGAAACATCCACAAACACACAGGCTCCCTTCTTGGGATCTCGAAACCATCAGTTCCGTTATATGGTGAAACTGCCTTAGGTTAATAAGGTAAAAGGTTTAACTAAGAATGTCCCATAATGAGCCAAAAGCCAAGTGGGGACGTGAAGTCATAGAACTGATTTCTGCCACAGAACTGAATTTTGCCAACATCAGACCATGTGCCCTCTGCCCTGCACAGGCACAGCTGCATGATGCCAGATTTGTGTACTTCCTACTGACACCACGCATAACTGCAGCACATACCTCTCTTTCCAGCCTCTCTTCCAGCAATGGCATACTCAACTTCACAACAAGTTTTCTAGCTGCTACTTTAGCCAAAAAGGAAATGGGAAGGACTGTGTTATAACTATCAGAGAGAAAGCAGAAGGCGAGCTCTGTTCTCTGGGCTTTGGTTTTCCTCTTCAACAACAGTCTCTTCGAGTCCAGCACCAATCCAGGGGCCAGGGCACAATACATGAAAGAAGGGCACTTTGTTCATTACCTGGCAGGCCCGCCAACAAGCCTGTATGAGTTCCAAATAATGAGGGCAGAATTACATTAAGTTAAGTCCCATGTCGGAGCCCCTCAACTGGAGACAGATACTCAACCAAGAACAGTATGGTCCAGAATCAGTGGGCTAGGGTCAGGAGACCTACAGTTCCAAGCCTGTGTAAACTAAGTACCTAAGCCATTTAATCACTCTGGCCCCTAATTTCCTTACCTGTCAAAAAAAAAAAAAAAAGATCAAATACCTATGCTTCTTACCTGAGTGGATTGTGAGGATAAAATAGGACCTAACAGATCTGAAAAAATTAGGTGCACAATGAAACCACTAGACAGAGGGCGGAGTGCAGGAGATCATGCCCGTAATCCTAGCCCTCTGGGAGGGTGAGGCAGGTGGACTGCCTGAGCTCTAGAGTTCCATATCAGCCTGAGCAAGAGCGAGACCCTGTCTCTACTAAAAATACAAAAACTGGGTGTTGTGGTGGGTACCTGTAATCCCAGTTATTCTGGAGGCTGAGGCAGGAGGATCGCTTGAGCCCAAGAGTTTGAGGTTGCTGTGAGCTATGATGCCACAGCACTCTACTCAGGGTGACAGAGTGAGACTCTGTCTCAAAAAAAAAAAAAAAAAAAAAAAGAGAGAGAGAGAAAGAAAATACTAGATAGTGTTGGGACTCTAGTGATAGCACATTCTAGGGATGCTCAGGTATTCTCTGCAACACCCAGGGGCAAGGAGGAGGTTGTCTATTTGCCAGAACACCACCCAGAACCTGCACATGGTATGTGAGCAGCCCAGGGTATGAACCCAGGCCTAGCTAGTCATAGCTGGGACAAGTGAAGATCCCAGTGTTTCTTGGAAAGCCTGTTACATCATTTGGTGTCTCTTTTAAGAAAAGTTTGTTCATTAAATGCATAGCTAAATATTTCTGGTGCCTTTAAAGCCATGCAAGTACATGAATTCACAAATCAGAAGCTAACCATCCTCCCACTCACTGTTTAAAACCCTGCTTTGGCCAATCTCCACCAACTGCCCTGCTCTCCTCAGGAGCACGCTGAGTACCTACCCACTCTGGCTGCTCATTAGGTTCTCCTTGTTTGCGGTCAGAGTCCACAAGTGGGGGTGAGTAATCCTTCACAGGAGTAGTGAATTCCACAGGTCCCGTTCCTGGCAAGGGGAGTTTCAGCAGTGGGTAGCTGGAATGAACAAAAAGGAGAGAAGTGTTAGGACATTATGAGAGGCAGAGTCTTCTCTGAGATGGCAGTGACATAAGAACCACTATAGTTGCAAGTAAATTATCCCTCCTAGGAAGACTGAACAAATGTACAAAATATTAGAATCACAAAATTTCAGATCTGAAAATTCAGTCATCTGAAAAATAAGAATTTTTCCAATCTATTTTAGTCATATAAAGCTTACAAGAAAGCCCAATTAATAAACACACTGTTTCAGAGACTTAATAAAGGCAAGATGCTACATAAAAAAATCTCCTTGTCAGGTTAGACATAAGATAACAATAAAAAACTGGGAGGAAACTATTTGTATAAAAATATAAAAGGATTCCTATTCAGATGGCTGAGCAATTGTGCCATTTATTTTTTTTTCTTTTAAACTGATTTGTTTTTATTTTTTTAATTTATTTTTTATTAGATCATAATTGTGTACATTAATTCTATCATAGGATACAGTGTGTTGCTTCCATATGCAGTTTGGAAAACTCTCATCCAACTGGCTAACATAGCCATCATGTCTATCTCATAATTGTTGTGTTAAGACATTTATATTCAACCTTTAGACAAATTCACATGTACCGTAATAGAATTAATTATAGGCATGATCCCCACAATATCATTCTCTTCACCCATCCTCCCCACCCGCCCCCGCTTTCCCCGTAGTCTTGGACTCCATTTGGATTATAGCTTTCCTAAAATAGCTAACAATTAGTTTCATAATAGTGTTGAGTACATTGGATACTTTTTCTTCCATTCTTGAGATACTTTGCTAAGGAGGACATTTTCCAGCTCCATCCATGTAAACATGAAGGAGGCAAGGGCTCCATGTTTCTTAAGGCTGTATAGTATTCCATGGTGTACATATACCACAATTTACAATTCTGTCATTTAAAAAAACAAACCATGGAGCTGGGCATGGTGGCATGCACTGGTAATCCCAGCTACGTGGGAGGCTGGGATGGGAGGAACACTCGAGTCTTATAGGTTATAGTGAGCTATAGTGCCACTGCACTCTAGCCTGGATGACAAAACAAGACCCTGGTCTCTAAAAACAACAAAAGCAAAAGGACAAATTACACCTGAGACTACTACAGTATGAAAGCATCTTTGGGAAAGATGAAAACCTGCATATGCTGAGTCCTAAAAAGCACTGCACCTCGACATTTCCCCTTTAGCTATCAACCTACAGTCTAGAACATGTTCAACCTGAGGAGGACAAACAGCCAAGATGAACTTCCACTGGCAGAGGGATTGAAGTAGGGTTTGCTACTTCTACCTATTTCTCCTTTTTTGGACTTGCTTTCTTTGTCTTTTCTTTTTTTTTTCAGACAGTTTCATTCTGTTGCCTTCGGTAGACTGCTACCACAGCATCATAGCACCAAGGCATCCTAGCTCACAGCAACCTCAAACTCTTGATCTCAAGTGATCCTCTTGTCTCAGCCTCCCGAGTAGCTGGGATTGCAGGCGCCTACCACGATGTTGGCTAGTTTTTTTCTGTTTTCAGTAGACAGGGGCTCACTTTGCTCAGGCTGGTCTCAAATTCCTGAGCTCAGGTGATCCACCCGCCTCAGCCTCCCAGAGTGCTAGGATAATAAGTATAAGCTACCAGGCCCAGCCTGGACCTGCTTTTTTATCTGTCTAGTTCTGGGGGTGGTGCTACCAATAACTGGCAGTAGGCTGGTAGTTTTTCTCAATAGTCCTTCATTCAACAAGTATTTAAACATCAACTCTAGGCCAGATACTGTGCGTGGCCCAGAGGTGAACCAAGACAAATCACTGCTCCTCTAAAATTTACATTCTAGTTAGGGCAGGTGGAAGTTAGGAGAGCATACTGGAGCAGGATAAGCAAGAAGGAAATGGGAGGAGACTGACTCTGAAAATCAGGCAGAATCCCAAGCAGGAAAAGACTAGTTTACCTATGACAATTCAAAGCCTACGCGATGCCCTAGGCCATAGACTTCTAGGGCACTTCTGCCAATCCAGTCTTCACACTCCCAATTTGCTCCTGTCTGATCACCCAGGCACCTAAAACCTGGGTCATCTAGTCATTACCTGGTAGCCACCGCAGGTCTAAGGGGTCATCCCCTCTCTGAGCCACTTCTACCCAACAGGGCCTGTTTGCCATCTGTCTCCTGCCAGACAGGTCACCTCAATGCTACACCGCCCTGGCCTGAGATTTGGTACTTTTGTTCCCAGAAGCAGGTTTTTGAAAGACTGCTCCCTCTGAGCTCTAGTTTTTTGCTGGCCAAAATAGGGAGACAGAGAGTCAGCAGCAATGCCCCACACCCCCCAGCAGGGCACCATGGCCCCGAAAGGAAGTGCCAACCACCACCTCCTCCTGGCTATTTTTAATTGACTTCACTATCTTTTCCTTATTGATTTTTTTTTTTTAGTTTTTTAAATTTTTTGGACCCGCCACCCTTAGTATATGGGGCCATTGTTCCACATATGAGACCTGAGTCCTTTTTCTATGTATGCATTTGCAGCTATCAATTTCACTTAGTATTATTTTCACTGTATCCCCTAAGTTTTAGTGTGTGTGTGTGTGTGTGTGTGTATATATATATATATTTTTTTTTTTTTTTTAAAGAGACAGAGTCTCACTTTGTCACCCTTGCTAGAGTCCTGTGCCGTCACAGCTCACAGCAACCTCTAACTCCTGGGCTTTAGGAGATTCTCTTGCCTCAGCCTTCCAAGTAGCTGCGACTACAGGTGCCCGCCACAACGTCCAGCTATTTTTTTGTTGCAGTTTGGCCAGGGCTGGGTTTGAACCCACCACCCTCGGTATATGGGGCCAGTGCCCTACTCACTGAGCCACAGGCGCCACCCAAGACTAAAGACATTTTAAGAAAGAAGGTACCCAAAGATTTCTATCAGCCTGCCACATTCCTTCCACAAACTCACTTCTAGAACCAGATTATACAATGGTGCACCCTAATCTTACAGGGGCAAAGGATATGAAGCAAAACTTCCCTTGCCTTTCCTTTCTCAGCTCCACCCACCCAGTTTGTCAGGCCAAGTACTTCGTCTTTTTTTTTTTTTTTTTTTTTTTTACAGTATGACTTTATTTTGTTGCTCAAATTTTTTC
>NW_003852477.1:8546066-8548325 GCF_000181295.1 Otolemur garnettii
CACTTCTAGGGTACAGTGTGGGGTTTTCACACACATTCCGAAACACTTCCATCAAACTGGTTAACATAGCCTTCGTGTCATTTTCTTAGTTATTATTTTAAAACGTTCACATTCTGCTCTTAGAAAGATTCACTTGTACCCTTGTAAGATAAACCTCAGAAGTGATCCTTTCAATCCCCCTCCCTCCACCAGGGTTCTGCCTTAAAATAAATATATCTAGAATCAATCATGTCTCACCATCTCCATGGCTTACACTTAGACTTAGCAACTCTCACCTGTAGTCGCACACTAGTATAGCTGAATTCCCTGATTCTACCCCTGAAATCACTTTTTATCTCCTAACTTGGTATGGAACTGAAGTCCACCCAGCATGGCTTACTGGGTGCATTAGTATCAACGCTTTCCTCTCTTGCTCTTTCCTGACTGGTATCCCTGAAGTCCTACTTGGCTATATACTGCACAGCTTTCTGCTGCACTGCCTATACAGCTTGCTCCCTGCATCTGGCCACCCAAGCCATCCCTAGAAGCCACTAGTGCCCTATCTTAATCCCCTCTGATCTTATTCCTGGGCATGACAGCTCAACTACCAATTGCCAGCACTTGAACCTTTTTGCCTAAGTGTCCTATTGTTATTAGAGGCCACTCTACCTAAGAAAGGCCACAAGTTCTGGGAATTAATGCTACCTGAAAGGAGCCCTCAACCAGTGGTTAACATTGCTACTGAATCAATTAGAAGTGAGCAAGTTTAATAGCCCATGGGTCAAATACAGCCTGTGGATTTTTGCATAGTCCATGGGCTAACACTGTTTTAACATTTTTAAAGGTTATATAAAACAAAAAAAGCAAACCAAAATATGTGACAGAGTACAGAAAAGTAAATATTTACTATCTGGCCCTTTATGGAAAGAGTCTGCAGACACCTGGCCTGGGCAGTCCTGGTCCCTCACACTCAAGTGGGTATGCTGAGGGTATGTTCTGTACTGCTTCTCCCTGTTCCCAAGTTAGATTACTCTCAGTTGCCCAACTTGCTAGGTGATGCACCTTCCCTGCCATCTCACTTCCCTACCTCCCTACCAATGCTCATTTCATTTCATATATAAGCTACTATACTCAAATCCTTGACTCAGTTGTGTTTGTGTTAGTGTGTGGTAGTGTGTTGCTGGACAGCATCCATTATTTACTTAATTTTTTTGAGACAGTCTCACTTTGTCGCCCTCAGTAGAGTGCTGTAGTGTCACAGTTCACAGCAATCTCAAACTCTTGGACTTAAGCAACTCTCTTGCCTCAGCCTCCCAAGTAGCTGGGACTACAGATGTCGGCCACAATGTCCTGCTATTTTTTTTGTTGCAGTGGTCATTGTTTAGCTAGCCTGAGCTGGGTTTGAACTCACTAGTCTTGGTACATGTGGCCAGCGTTGTAACCACTGTGCTACAGCCACAGAGCCAGCATTCATTATTGCTGTGTTTTTGTGTGCCATTGCAAGAATGTCAGAGCATGTAGAACAATGAACATTCATAAATTTCTTATTAAACATGGCAAGAGTGGAAGTGTAATCAGGGAGGTTATTAGTCCAAGTTTATGGGGATAAAGCCATGAAGAAATCAGCAGTACACAAATGAAGTAATGTTTTTATGAGGGGAGAGAAAACATCACTGATGAAAAAAGCATCAGGGTGGCCAGGAATGAGGAGTATTGATGAAAACAACTGCAAAAATGTATCTAATTATAGGTTGGGCATGGAGGCTCATGCCTGTAATCCTAGCAGTCCAGGAGGCCAAGGTGGGTGCATTGCCTGAGCTCATGGTTCAAGACCATCCTGAGCCAGAGTGAGATCTCATCTTTAAAAATAGCCAGGTGTTATGGCAGGCGCCTGTAGTCTCAGCTACTTGGGGAGGCTGAGCCAAGAGAATCACTTGAACCCAAGAGTTTGAGGTTGCTGTGAGCTATAACACCATGACACTCTACCGGAGGTGATGGTGACACAGTGAGACTCTGTCTCAAAACATTTTTTTTATCTCATTAGGCATCAAAATCATCAGCTGACTGTGAGAAGCATAGTAGATGAAGTAAACACCAGTAGAGACCCAGTTAGGAAAATCTTAACTGAAAGTCTTGGCCAACAACTCATGCTTCTTGTGTCACAGTTGCACCAGCTGAAACGGCACTGTCTGTGAGGGAGTTTTTAGCCAATAAACAACTGTACTGATACACCCTCCTTACTCACCTGATTTGTCCTCCAAGAAAAATTTTCCTTACCCA
>NW_003852477.1:8548345-8553478 GCF_000181295.1 Otolemur garnettii
CCAGTTAGGAAAATCTTAACTGAAAGTCTTGGCCAACAACTCATGCTTCTTGTGTCACAGTTGCACCAGCTGAAACGGCACTGTCTGTGAGGGAGTTTTTAGCCAATAAACAACTGTACTGATACACCCTCCTTACTCACCTGATTTGTCCTCCAAGAAAAATTTTCCTTACCCAAAGGTAAAGGAAATATCGAAAGGAAGACATTTTGATGATATTCTGGATAACAAAGTTAATACAACTACAGATTTGATAGCCAGTCCAGAAAAAAAGAGTTCCAAAAAATTGCTTTAAAGGGCAGACTAGGCACTGGCATTGGCATGTAGCTTCCAAGGGGAGGACTTTGAAAATGACCACAGTCGTATTCACCAACATGGTATGTAACTTTTCTTCCAGGATGAGTTTATGAACTTAATTGTCAGACTTCATATAGACAAGCAACCACAGAAACGACTCAGAGAAGATGTCGCACAAGACTCTTCCTAGGAGACATCGAGTGTGGGGAGATGCTTTCTCCCTTCTCTTCCCAGGGGAGAACAATACCAGACAAAGCGCAGGGTAGTAAAGACTAGAAAGGGATATTTCTGAGATCCTGTTTGCCCATCTGTTGGGCAGAAAGGAATCTTAGGGTGCTTAAGTAATAAGGGAGTCACTGATCTTTTACAGAGCTTTTACAGGGCTTATTTGTGAGGCCAGGGGTAACTTCTGCTGGGAAGAGGCTCTGGCTTTGGAAAGTCAAACAAGTCAGTGTCACGCATGAAGCAGCTGCAGGGAGCTGGTCACTTGAGCACTCTTGAGTCTAGACCTTAGTAAAGAGGTCACAGGCACTTTAGGACTTTATTCTCAACTATTCAGCCCTGCTATGTGGAGCACAGGCACAGACAAGGTTTTAGCTACTCAGACTTTCTTCTTATTCACAAAACATATAGTATATACAAATGTGTCCACAGAATGACCACATAGGCACAGAAAGAGGGAACCTGTTTCAAAGTTCCATGTTTGTGCACACTCCCCACCAATGGGGCCATGGTGATCATAGAGAAACCTGACATGTGGGCAAACAGGAGAAGGAGGGGGAGAAGTGGAGATCACCCCCACTGAGATGTGCAGCCTCAGTCTAAGGGTATTGCTTTCCCAAAGGAAGAAGAGTAGGAAAGGGACCAACTCTATCCTGAAACACCTGCAGGTTTCCCATCCTTCAGGAGGTTTGGCATGGCCTCATCATGAGTCCAACTTCTTCTCCAAGTTATAATCCACTTTTTCTCCCAATAAGCAGTAGCTTGTGGAATCATAAGTGACCCTATGACTCTCACATTACTCTGTGACCTGTACATAAGGTAGTCTCGCTAATGTGGCATCCAGGCACCATCCTTCAGCCCTCAGTACATCTACCACTTAACCAAGGCAATTGTGGAACAACAGTACCCTCTGCCTTGCTGGGCCACTGCTGGACTAGATCTCAGGTTCCAGTGGCTTAACCTCTATAAAATCTAAACAGATACCTCCTGCCACTGTGCCAATCTGCTACAAGTTTCATCAGATTTTCCCAGAGGAAAAGAGCAATCGCTGTGCCCAGAGTCCAGGCAGGAATAACAACTAACCACAGCTCACTTACAAGGCTCATCACTAAGGTCATTTGAAATAGTGCATCTGGCTCTTAGTGATTGAAACCTGCAACCTCAGCAACAGCTAAGAGAAGAAAGTCACACATCTTCAGTGTTGTTCAAGGGGAGACTAATTCTCCACATACATGTACACATGCTTTCTCTCACTCCCTAGATTCTTCCACCTGATGGAGACAAGCATGTTCCTAAGCTGTCACTGACTACCATCCTCTGAAGTCCTGCTCTGTTGCTTCCTTGGGGTGATTTGGTGGTGAACTGGGTCTTCTACAGCACAGGTTAGATCTGAATACAGATATTAAACAGGAGTCCTTTGGGCTCAAGATGAACAAATCTTTCATCCCAGGAACAATAAAAGGTTAGTAATTAAATGGAACTGGAATATCTAACAAAACTACTAAAAGCTATTTATTACCCATACTTTGTTTTCTGTAGGAAACCTGAGGCCCTGGCAGAAGAGAGAGCCGCTCTGAACAGAGAAGCTTCCTAGGGTAGAAGACAACAGCAAAGCCTGTGTCTCTGGTTCCTGGCTACAAAGTCCCAGAATGTGTGGATTCTCTTATATAACCATTATTGTCCTTAGAGACTAAGACTTCATTTAGCCTTGGAAAATTTTTCCTAAGCAAATCAGGGTTTTTATCTTCTTCTTTTTCTTTTTTTTAGAAACAGAGTCTCACTTTATCACCCTCGGTAGTGTGCTACAATGTCACAGCTCACAGCTACCTCCAACTCCTGGGCTTAAGTGATTCTCTTGCCTCAGCCTCCCAAGTAGCTGGGACTACAGGTGCCCACCACAACGCCCGGCTATTTTTTTGTTGCAGTTCAGCCGGGGCCGGGTTTGAACCTACCACCCTCGGTATATGGGGCCGGTGCCCTACCCCTGGGCCACAGGTGCTACCCTTTCTTCTTCTTTTTGATAAAAAGTCAAACACAGTTGATCTTGATTCCTAGCCCAGACTTTTACTTTTCAAAGTTACTTTCTTTTTTAGACAGAGTCTTACTCTATTGCCCTTGGTAGAGGGCCACGGCATCAGCCTACCTCACAGCAACCTGAAACTCCTGGGCTTGAGCAATCCTCTTCCCTCAGCCTCGGGAGTAGCTGGGACTATAGGCACCCACCACAATGCCTGGCTAGTTTTTCTATTTTTAGTAGAGATGGTTGCTTGCTCTTATGCTTGCTCAGGCTGGTCTCAAACTCTTGAGCACAAGAAATCCACCTGCTTCAGCCTCCCAGAGTGCAAGGATAACAGGTGTGAGCTACCACACCCAGCTGTTAATCAGGTTTTAAGGAAAAAAACAGACAACTTTATAATCACATGACAAAGATGCTGGTTTGGGAAAATAAGTACACAGCATAGAGCACTAAGAATGTGATTGTAAAGAAGGGTGTTCCCTTTACAAAGAAAAACAGGGCAACTATAAAAACTAGAGGAAACTACAGTGACGTCAGAGGGTGAAACCAAAGGAAGACAGCAGGTGCTTAGAGAAGCATGCCAAAGTATTGGCCCATTATTTTGCTGAGGGAGTAGTAAGCTGAATGACCACCCCCACACTGAAGGAGGAGAGAAGATGCTACTTATCTTCCTGCAGGGCTCAATCAGGTGTTTTCCTTCCAGGAAGCCTCCCTGACATCTTCTCCATTTGCACTAAGGCAAGGTCATATCTGCTATACACATTATCCAATGACACTGGTCTCAGGAGGCAGGATTTGAGGGGAGGGACTGCCATCTCTACATCATGAGTCTGGCACAATGCTTCACACAGAAGGTGGCTATAAAACCCACCTTCATGTTCTTGCCTCAATTTCTGCTGAGTAGGGCCACCTCAAAAAGGCCCTTTGGCTTGGCACCTATAGCATAGTGGTTACAGCGCCAGCCACATATACCAAGGTTAAACAACAATGGCAACTGCAACCAAAAAATAGCCGGGCATTGTGGCAGAGACCTGTACTCCCAGCTACTTGGAAGGCTGAGGCAAAAGAACTGCTTAAGCCCAGGAGTTTGAGGTTGCTGCGAGCTGTGACTCCATGGTACTCTACCAAGGGCAACATAGTGAAACTGTCTCTAGAGGGGGAAAAAAAGCCCTTTGTTCTTTGTCTAGGCAGATCCTATATAGCCCTATTTCTGGCCTACCACACACAGGTGGGACCCTCTTAGGTCTCTTGTTCAAGGAGTAAACTCCTTGCAATAAAAGGTATCAGCACCAGTGGTCTCCAAAGTATAGCTTCTTTTTGTTTGTTTGAGACAGAGTCTTACCATGTGACCCTTGGTAAAGTGCTATGGCATCACAGCTCATAGCAACCTCAAACTCTTGGGCCCAAGCGATTCTCCTGCCTCAGCCTCCGGAGTAGCTGGGACCATAGGCACCTGCCACAACGCCTGGTCACTTTTTGTTGCAGTTATCATCATTGTTTAGCAGGCCCGGGCCAGGTTCGAACCTGCCACCCTCGGTATATGTGGCTGGCGCCGTAACTACTGTGCTATGGGCACCAAGCCCAAAGTATAGCTTCTGGGGCACATGGACCTGCTTGCTGTAGTACCCACTACTTACTACCCCTACATGCAAGTCTCATCATCTTGGAATTAACTAAGAAATAATCATTTCCAATGATGTTAGGTCACCAAACAAAATGCCACATGTAAAATAGCCTCTGAGGACCTACACAGCTAATGATTAAGATTAATCTTCATTCCTTCACTATGACCCAAATCTACCCTTAGGCTCACCCACCCTTCCTCAAAAGTGAGGTTCAGCCAAGCATATTTGGTGCACATAAGGAAGGTATCTTCTCAGCTCAGCTGCACCTGGGCTGTACTCACAGTTAATTATTATCATTATCACATCTACCTATTCCCTAACCCTCCATCTCATTCTAATTTTCCCCAAGTTTCCATATTTGAAAACTTAGCCATTTCATAAAGTTTTCATACCAGAGGCTCTCTTGTCAGATATCCAAGGACAGTATTTTCAAACACATTTATGACATCAAATCATTCATTCAAAGAAAAGATCCAACTGCATGCAAGCAGCTGCTACATACTCCATGTACCCTGCCCAAGAAGCTGCCTGTTTCCAGCCCACTACACTCAATCCCCAGAAGATGAATGGCAAAGAAGAAACATCCTTTCCTCTCCCTGTAGCTACAGCTGTCTTTGTGATCAACTTAAATAACTTCCTTCAACAGCTGTGATAATGACCATGCGTGCTAACATAACTGTGCCTATAGAAATCAGAATAGCCAGGTGAGGTACCTCATGCCTATAATCCTAACACTTTGGAACGGCAAGGCAGGAGGATCATTTGTGGCCAGGAGTTTGAGACCAGCATGGGCAACACAGTGAGATCCTCTCTCTAAAAAAAAAAATTAGCTGAGTACACCTGCAGTCCTAACTTCCCAGAAAGTAAGGCAGGAGAACCACCTGAACCAGGAGTTTGAGGTTATAGTAAGCTATGATGCCACTGCACACCAGCCTGGAATAGAGCAAGACACTGTCCTCTTTTAAAAAAAAAAAA
>NW_003852477.1:8553845-8557397 GCF_000181295.1 Otolemur garnettii
TATCAGAGAACTTCAGAGGAATTTTCAAGAAAAATACAGCCCACTTGTTCTCAGAGTGTCATCCCAGTCCTGGGAAATTGTTTCAGAAGCAAATTCCTGGGCCAACTCCACACCCAATAAATCAGAAACTCTGGGGGGAGCCCAGTGATCTGTGTTTAACATACCCCTCAGGTAATTCTGATGCTAGCTCAGAGTTGAGAACCACCACATTAGCACGTAGACCAGGTCTAGAAAAGTATGACTTCAAAAGAGAGAACAAGAGAGAGGTCAATTCATTTAAAGGAAAAAAGAAAAACCCCAAGAGCTGGGTTCTCAGACCACTCCTAATTCATTACTTACCAGATAAATCTACAAGAAGTTTTATCTTGTATGACACAACTTAGTGAAGTTTAAATGCCAACACAAACACACTAAGCCAGAGTGAGGCAGGGTGACAGAGTGCCACAGGTGCAGGCACCAGAGCCTAAGGCCTGCATTTGAATCCTAATTTCCCTACTTATTAGTTGTGTAGTTCAGACAAATCTCTAAGTCCCCACCCCCCTTTGTTAAATGGAAAGGTAACCGGATCATTTCCTTAAATGTTATTGTGAGGACTGAAGAGACATATAATTATACACCTGAAGCATCAACATGACATCCAGAATGATTCTTTCAATGATATACATCTTTCTTATCATTAATTAGGGAGGAACTTGAGATCATTAACAACCAAATTGAACAAGGAGTTGAGTCATGAGCCATCTCCCTCTATCACAGCACTGAAAATATCTACAAATATTATATAGGCAACGGATCTGGAAAACAGAATTCTTTCCAGAAGAAAATAATAAAACAGTCTCTTTTCATGACTGTCAGTGTTTTAGAGCCATAAGAGTCATCAGATATTTTAGTCAAATCCCTCCTTTTACAATGTTATACTCAGCCACAGTCTTCAGGCTTCTATGAGGCCCCATGAAAGACAGACAGGAACAAAGGGCAGCTATAGCTCTCACTCTGGTCCCCAGTACAGCAAGCCCCCAAAATCAGCAAGGGGTTCCAGATGAACACAAGAAAATGACTAGAGAGCAGAGAAGCAAGTCTCTAGGTTTAGCCTGCAAGAGGTTATCCAAGGAACTGTTCAAATGGATTTTGCTGGTCCCAAGGTTGTTCCTGGGAGTGTATGAGCACAGGGCCTCTCCTGTTCCCGCCTGCCTAGCGGCTGTCACCTGCTCTAAGTAACAGCAGCCTAGTGTGGCTCAGGGCATCCACCTCCCTCCAAAGATTTGGCCTAAATATGCTTGCAACACTGAAAGAAGGCTCCTCCTCTTACCTGGGTACTAAAAGGAAACTACAACTAGTGAGAAAGAAAATTAAAAGATAAAGCCTTTTGATTATCTCAGTTTCTTAAAAGTGTTTAAATATTATTTTGAGATAGAATACTAGTGATGTGAATAAATCTGGTAAATCACTAAGTCAGGGTCAGCTGGGACTATTTAAGTTCAATTGGCTAAAAACTCCAGGATTAGAGTTTGCCACTCAGTAGTTCCAATAAGCCCAAGTTTCAATAGTATAAAAAGCACACAGAATCCAAGAGCTCCATAGTAGCAAAGGTTAGAAAACCTATTGTCCCAAGACACTGGCCCACCATATTCAAGGCAACCCAGAAACATACCAGCAGGCTAAGATGCAAAACCCTGTGAAGAGGATGATGGGGATGGGGTAGGATGCACAGAGCAACCCATGGTTGTAGAAAGCCCGAGATATCTTCTCACGCAGCCTTTCAGTCAGGGTCATCCTCAGCTGAAGTCACCTTGCTGCCATCCCGGAAAGTGACCATGGATCAGCCTGGCATACGCTGGGCAGTACTGACAACAGATATACCATCGGTAGCTAGAAGGGAGAAAAGTCAGTTAGTGAAAAAGCACTGGGTTCTGCACACTAGAGTTGCTGAGGGAAGGTAATAGTTATGTGGGTAGGAAAGAGTTTTAGAATGCCTACATGCAAGGTCTAGAGACATCAATACAACACACACATATAAAATCTTCGTCATCTCACAAGGGACTATAGGCGCTCTCTTATTAGTCTAACCAAAGTAGCCAAAGAACTGCCCTTCAGCTTGGATAATAAACTGTTAATTCTCTTCAATATTAGGAAAGGCCGGCTCGGCACCTGTGGCTCAAGTGGCTAAGGCGCCAGCCACATATACCTAAGGTGGCGGGTTTGAATCCAGCCTGGGCCTGCCAAACAACGATGATGGCTGCAACCAAAAAATAGCCAGGCATTGTGGCAGGTGCCTGTAGTCCCAGCTACTTGGGAGGCGGAGGCAGGAGACTCGCTTGAGCCCAGGAGTTGGAGGTTGCTGTGAGCTGTGATGCCATGGCACTCTACCCAGGGGGACAGCTTGAGGCTCTGTCTCAAAAAAAAAAAAAAAAAATTAGGAAAGGCTACCCACCAGAGGGAATTTTTCTCACATGTGGCACAGGAAAGGACACTTGTGCAACAAACATCACCTTTGGCTGCTCTCTACCAAATAGGCATTCCTCCCACCTACTTCTGTGCACAGGCCAGAGTTAGAGAAATCCTTGGGAAAAACCTTTATACAGTAATGGCTCCCCCCAAACCACATTCTTGTACAAATAGTGATTCACTGATAATGTTCAGTGCAGTCAGCCCTAAACATAAAAACACCAAAAAGCGTAGGCCCTTGACATAAAAATCATCAAACAACATTTAGTATGGCAGCAGTATTAGGTAGAAGTCTCTCCCCCTGGTCCCAAAGTTGTTCCTGGGAGTACATGAGCACAGGGTCTCTTCTGTTCCTGCCTGCCTAGCAGCTGTCACCTGCTTTGAGTAACAGCAGCCTGGTGTGGCTCAGGGCACCCACCTCCCTCCAAAGATTTGGCCTAAACATGCTATCAGTCCACATGCCCCTTTTGGACCTAAGTCACACCAATTGGGTCTTTCTCCCTGGGCTTTAACTTCTGAGCAGAAAGAAGCAGGAACTAGATATCTGTGGTACTTATTCATCTCCACAGAGGTTCCTGCTCCTAAAATCCCCAGGCTGTTCTGGCTCCAGTCCTTTCTGAAGACTGGCTCATCAACTTTTTTTTCCAGGGTATAAGCTATTCCAAATCCTTCCCATGAATCCTCTTTTTGCTTATGCCAGCCAAAGTTAATTTTCGTTGCTTGTAAACAAAGAACTTTAAGCCAATAAAGTCAGAGTAGAAAATTCTAGTAAAAGATCCAAAGATCTAGAATTCTCCTCCTTACTGAGCCCTCCAATGGAATCCAACTTCAAATCTATTTCTCTTGTTCCATTTGCTGTTTTCTTTGGTCTGTGCCAGAGGAACCTGTCCGGATAACGTGTCTTGGCTTGATTATGTTCACTGATGAAAACCTAGCCAAAAAGATGACTCCTCAGAGAAGTATCAAGATCAGAAAGGAGAAACAAAAGGAATCACACCATAGCCAATTCACAAGACAGAAAGAATGGCCATCACTTCTTCTACCTTTCTGAAAGCACAAGCCTTTTTTCCAGTACAGAAACTTTCTGAATGAAATACAAAGAACCGG
>NW_003852477.1:8558480-8568733 GCF_000181295.1 Otolemur garnettii
AAAGAAAGAAAGAAAAAAGAAATATACACCTGCACAGCGACACTATCAAGAGGATTCCTGAAGACTAATGGCGACAGATGCTAGGTTGTAGCACTTCCAACCTAGGTCCTTAATGAGCCCCACAACTTTTCTGCTAAATATTTCCCAAAGTCATGCCCTCAAGGAAATTCTGATCCTGCTAATCCCAATTCCCTTCTCAGGCCTCTCTGGCACACATATCAGTGACACGAGAGAGGAGACCCACCTTTGCAGCCCGGCTTTTATACTTAGAACTAGTAATACAGGGGAAAGCTATCTAACTCATTTCCATTCTCCAGCAAATATAAATCTTTCTGACTTCCACTAATCTTTATTAATTACACTAATTGTTAATTTTCATAGCATCCAGAAAACAAAGAAATCCAAATTCGAGTTCATTACACAGCCTACCTACCTGAATCTAGCAAAAGGAGAAATTTCAATTCCACAGTATAAATTTCAATGCAAAGCTATTCCAAAGTAAAATTTACCCAACCTATACCAAAAACCTGTTTTTCTCACATTGCCTCACACTTACATGTTGCTTCAAATCAAAATCTACATCTCTGGGCTGGGCATGGTGGCTCACGCCTATAATTCCAGCACTTGGAAGGTCTGAGGTGGGTGGGCTGCCTGGGCTCACGGGTTCGAGACCAGCCTGAGCCAGAGCAAGACCCCCGTCTCTAAAAAATAGCCATGTGTTATGGCGGGCGCCTTGTAGTCCCAGCTACTTGGGAGGCTGGAGGTGAGAAGATCACCTGAACCCAAGAGTTTGAGGTTGCTGTGAGCTAAAATGCCATGGCACTCTACCAAGGGTGATAAAAAAAAAAAAAATCAAAATCTACAGCTCTGGCTTCCTGAATTTAAAAAAGACACAGCCCTGTCCTGAAGGCCTGAGTGGACCACATTACATAAAAAATGTAAGCAATCCTGCTGCCTGCCTTTGCAGGAGACCCCACCATAAACAAAAATAAAGGGACTTGTTATTGAAAATTCAAATTACAGTTTCACACATAAAGGAAAAAAAATTGCTAGAAACAAGACAGAAGAACAGTCCTGAGGGAAGCCTACTGAGAGGACAAGCCCAAATCCAGACCCACAAGCACAGAAGACCGGCATTCACGACCGGATCGAGTAAGCAAGAGCAGAGAAAGAAGGCTCTTCCCACCTTGTCAGTTTGCGTAAGGTGCTCGAGACTTTGAATCCATCCCAAATGAGAAACACTGAAGTTTTGGAAAAGTCCATACACACACAATATATGCATTAACATAGGACATAATTTTTTAAAAATGAGGGGCTATTTATTGTGCCTATATTCATCTAAAACTCTCAGCATTTATAATTTTCTTCAACCACTTCATACATATTAAGAACCAACCAAGAAAAATATATGTGCTAAAGGACCAAGGGAAGTGGAGAAAACAGATGCAAGTAAAGGGAAAAAATAAAGGTATACAGACTACAGGCTCTGTCCATTTCAATGAGTAACCTTAAAGCTTTCTACAGTCATTCACTGAAAATCCTTACCACCTCCTCCAAGCTTCAGTCACATTAGGTCTATCATACTTGTTTCTACCACAAATGTTTACTATCTGAGTTCTCCGGAATTAATGCCCAGAAGTGCAATTGGTGGGTTGTATGGCTATGTTTAAGGTTTCAAAAAAAATGCCATAATATTTTCCAGAGTGCCTGTACCATTTTACATTCCCTCTAGCAGCATGAGAAATCTAGTTTCTTCACCTCCTCACCTGTATTTGATACTGCCACTCTTTTTTATTTCGGTTGTGCAAAAAGGTATGTATTGATCTCTAACTGGGCCATGATTTGCACTTCCCTAATGGCTAGTGGTGTTGAACATTTTTTCATGTGTTTATTTGCTATTCAGTATATCTTCTTCCATGAAACGTCTCTTCACTGCCTTCGACCATTTCCAATCTCAATTGTTCAAGTATTGATTTTTTTAAAAATAAAGTGAGATATAATTCACATACCATAAAATCTACCTTTTTGGGGGTTTTCACAGAATTGGGCAACCATTACCACTATCTAATACCAGAACATTTTCATCTCTCAAAAAGAAACCCTATTCCATCTGCAATCATTCCACACTCTCTCTACCACTTTGCTCCCAGCATCCACTAATCTCGTCTCTGTCTGTATAAATTTGCCTATTCTGAACATTTCACATAAATGGAGCCATACAACGTGTCTTTTAGTAACTTCTTTCACATTGTTTCATAATGTTTTCTTTTTTCTTTTTTTTTTGAGACGGAGCCTCAGGCTATCCCTCTGGGTAGAGTGCCATGGCATCACGCTCACAGCAACCTCCAACTCCTGGGCTCAAGCGAATCTCCTGCCTCAGCCTCCCAAGTAGCTGGGACTACAGGCACCCACCACAACGCTTGGCCATTTTTTGGTTGCAGCCATCATTGTTGTTTGGTGGGCCCGGGCTGGGGATTCGAACCCACCACCTTAGGTGTATGTGGCTGGCGCCTTAGCTGCTTGAGCCACAGGCGCCGAGCTGTTTCATAATGTTTTCAAGGTTCAACCATGTTGTAGCACGGTATCAGTACTTCATTCCATTTTACAGTTGAATAGTATTTATTAAGTGGAGGCTGCATTTTGCTTATCCACTGATGGACATGTGGGTGGTTTCCACTTTTTGGCTATTGTGAATAGTGCCATGATGAATATTCCTATGCCAATTCTTTTGAGTACATCTGCTTTGTCTTAAGGTAATTTTCTCCAGTGTTTTTTCCTAAAATTTATATGGTTCACATTTAAATCTGTGATCCATTTGAGTTAATTTTTGGATAAGGTGTAATGTTTACATTCTTCTTTTATCCTACAGATAGCCAAGTAACCCAGCACCATTTTTAAAAAGACTATCCTCTGGCTCCGCACCTGTAGCTCAAGTGGCTAAGGCACCAGCCACATACACCAGAGCTGGTGGGTTCAAATCCAGCCCAGCCCAAACAACAATGAAAACTACAACCAAGAAATAGTTCCTCAAAAACGTAAACTCAGAATTATCACATAATCTAGCAGTTCTACTTCTAGATACATACCCAAAACAATTCAAAGAAGGGACTCAAATAGATACTCGTACACCAATATGCACAGCTGCATTATTCATACCATCCACGAGGTAGAAACAAACCAAATGTCCATTAACAGAACATAATGCAATGAAATATTATCTGGCTATAAAAATGAAGTACTAATACATGCTAAAATATGGATGAACTTTAAAAACATAATGCTAAGTGAAATAAGCCAGACACAAAACTACATATGTTGCATGATTCCCAATTAAATGAAATATATACAATGGGGAAATCCACAGAGATAGAAAGCAAACTGTTGGCTGCCAGCAGTTGGGAGGAGGAGGGAAAGGGCATAGCTTTTCTTTTGGGGTGATAAAAATATGTAAGTCAGACAGAGGTGGTAGTTGTAAAACACTGTAAATCTATTAAATACTACTAAATTGTAATCCTAAAAATGATTAATTTTATCTTAAAGTTCTTCTCAATAAGAAAAAAAGAGATTCTTATATTCTTCTTTTTTTTTAGAGACAGAATCTCATTTTGTTACCTTTAGTAGAATAACGTGGCGTCACAGCTCACAGCAACCTCCAGCTCTTGGGCTTAGGTGATTTTCTTGCCTCAGCCTCCTGAGTAGCTGGAATTACAGGTGCCTGCCACAACGCCCAGCTACTTTTTTGTTGTTGCAGTTTGGCTAGGGCTGGGTTTGAACCCACCACCCTCAATATATGGGGCCAGCGCCCTACTCATGGAGTCACAGGAGCCACCCAAGATTCTTCTTATATTCTATCAATTGCTCAAGCACATGGCATAGTTCAGTTGATCTTATCTTATCTGGATTAAGAGTGCCATGGCGTCACAGCTCACAGCAACCTCTAACTCTTGGGCTTAAGCGATTCTCCTGCCTCAGCCTCCCAAGTAGCTGGGACTATAGGCACCTGCCATAACACCCATCTATTTTTTGGTTGGAGTTGTCATTGTTGTTTGGTGGGCCTGGGCTGGATTCAAACCCGATAGCTCTGGTCTATGTGGCAGGGGCCCTAGCCGCTTGAGCTACAGGCACCAAGCTAGCATATGCTTCAGTCATGTCATTATCACCACCTCTCCTCCTTAACCACACTATTCATCAAGTGAATCTGCAGCCCTCTTGAAGACATGTCATTCATACACAAAGCTGTTATTCTGCCTTTTCTCACCCCTCTGAAGATGGAACAAACCAAAAATAATCTCATGCAGAAGAATCATGTATATCTTATATTGTACCCTTAACAGAGTATATGTATCTCAATCCTAAATAATTAAAACACTGACATTAAGGTTATAATCAAGACTTGGCAATGGTTTTTCCTATTGCTAGTAAGAAATTGTTAGATGTTTTGTAATTAATTTATTCAGAAATTGACAGACTTTATCTCTCTCCCACCCTCCCTAGAATTTTCTTCCATGCCATGCCATGATACTCAGCACTCTGGAAAGCAGCAGACTTCCAAAAGGTTCTGGGCAAGGCAAGATAACACAGGGATAGGAAGAAACTAAAGCCCCTAGCCTTGGCTCAGAGCCTATAGCTCAATGGTAGGTTGCCAGCCACATACATTGGGGCTGACAGGTTCAAACCCGGCCGGGGCCTGCTAAACAATGACAACAGCAACAAAAAAATAGCAGGCATTGTGGCAGTTACCTGTAGTACCAGCTACGTGGGTGGCTGAGGCAAGAGAATCACTTAAGCCCAAGAATTTGAGGTTGCTGTGAGCTGTGACACCACAGCACTCTACTGAGGACTACACAGTGAGACTCTGTCTAAAAAAAAACAAATTAAAAAAAAAACAAACCCTAGGCAGCACCTGTGGCTCAAAGGAATTAGGGCACTGGCCCCATATGCCAGAGGTGGCGGGTTCAAATCCAGCCCCAGCCAAAAACTACAAAAAAAACAAAAAACCCTGGCCTTGCTTATGTCTAATCTATATTACCAAAGGCACAAAAGAAAGTTAATATATAAGGGCTAGGCACCTGTACTCAGTGGTTAGGGTGCTGGCTATACACATTGGGGCTGGCGGTTCAATCCTGGCCAGGGCCTGCTAAACAACAAAGACAATTACAACAAAAAAATAGACGGGTGTTGCAGCAAGCGCCTGTAGTCCCGGCTACTTGGGAGGCTGAGGCAAGAGAATCGCTTAAGCCCAAGAGTTTGAGGTTGCTGTGAGCTGTGATGCCACAGCACTCTACTAAGGGAGATATACTGTCACTCTGTTTCAAAAAAAAAAAAAAAAGGTGGGCAGCACATGTGGCTCAGTGAGTAGGGTACCCACCCCATATACCAAGGGTGGTGGGCTCAAATTTGGCCTGGCCAAACTGCAACAAAAAAATAGATGGGCATTGTGGTGGGCTCCTGTAGTCCCAGCTACTTAAGAGGCTGAGGCAAGAGAATCACCTAAGCCCAAGAGCTGGAGGTAGCTGTGAGCTGTGATGCTACAGCACTCTACTGAGGGCGACAAAATGAGACTCTGTCTCACTCTAGCCCAGGCAATAGAGCAAGACCCTGTTTCAAAAAGAAAAAAAAAAAAAAGGCCAAGCACTGTGGCTCATGCCTGCAATCCCAGCACTCTGGGAGATCAAGGTGGGTGGAATGCCTGAGCTCAGGAGTTCAAGACCAAACTGAGCAAGAGTGAGACCCAATCTCTAAAAAACAGCCAGGGACTATGGCAGGCACCTATAGTCACAGCTACTTGGGAGGCTGAGGTAAGAGAATAGCTTGAACCCAAGAGTTTGAAATTGCTGTGAGTTATGACACCGGGGCACTCTACCAAGGGCAAAATGAGACTCTGTCTCAAAAGAAAAAAAAATCAAGTCCTCTTACAAGAAGGAGTGACATTGACTTTGATTTAACTTCAATCCATAATTCATCTGTTTGGTTATGAGGAATGGCTTGCTGGATACCAGATGACTTCTAACAGCACGAAATTGAAGCTGACAAAGAATACCTTTGCATGGACTATAGGACTAGGGACTTCCAGCTACATACTAATTATCAGTGGTGGAACAGAATTTGGAAGATTAATTTATCAGAAAATACATAAAGATCTTAACACTTCAGTAAATCACAACATGGTTTAGACATCAGGTACCAACTTCACTCATTTTGGCTTTACAGCTAAACACCAGCTGGATCCTACTGTTAACATTTCTGCCAAAGTCAACATCTCTAGCTTTACTGGAGTGAGTTACCCTCAGATTCTGAGGCCTGGTGTGAAGCTTACACTGTCTGCCCTGGTACACAGGAAGAGACTTAATACTGGAGGCCACAAACTTGGGCTTGCCCTAGAGTTGAAGGCTTAACTCAACTGAAAGAAACCTCTGGGAATGGATATCAGAAGATTTGGCCTTAATATATTTCCACCATGACCAAGCAGGCTTCCTTCTGCCCCCTATGAAAGTGATCAAAACAAAGGATGATCTAAACAAGAGCTATATTTGAAATACTTAATAGATAGTTCCTTGTTCTATGGTTTCTAGCTGAATTGGTTAGCTATCTATGAGGTCTGACAGTGAAGTTTGTGAATTCATTCTAGAAAATGTGCTACAGACCTCATTGCTAAGTATCACTTAGTCACCTTCCAAGTATTCCCTTTGAGAAGCCACACATCAATGCCAGCACCTAGTCTACCCTTTGAAGCAATTGTGGAACTTTTTTTCTAGAGTGGTCATCAAAGCTGTTGTCATATTACTCTGAGTGACATCAGAATGTCTGTCATATTTCCTTTATCTTTGGGGGTAAAGAAAAAAAGTCATTGGGGGACAGATCAGCTGAGTAGAGAAGGTGTTGCAATACAGTTATTTACTGGCTAAAAAATCCCTTACAGACAGTGCTCTGTGAGCTGGTACATTGTTGTGATGCAAGAGCCATGAGTTGTTGGCCAAGATTTTCAGTTAAGATTTTCCTGTTTATCTACTGATGTTTACTTGGTCTCCTATGCTTCTCACAGTCAGTTGAAGATTTTGGTGCACAAGTCAACGACTTTTTACAATGTTTTCTTAGTTCTGCTTGTTACTGGCTGCCCTGAGCTCTCTTCATCAATGACAATTTCTCTCCCCTCATAAAAATGTTTAATCCATTTGTACACCACATTTTCTTCATGGCATTATCCTTATAAGCTTGGAGCAACACCTTGATCACACTTCCACTCTTCTCAACTTCAACAAGAAATTTAATGTTTGTTCACTGTTCTTGATTCAAACTCTGACATTCTCACAATGGCACACAAAAACACACAGTAATGACTGCCACTCAACAAGACACTACTACATGTCAACAGGAACACGACTGTGAGACACTGATCTACCAAGGTTATGAAACCTTTACTGAATTGTTTGTACAGTGCTGCGAATATAAGTGCATTGGGGCAAGTCTGCAAACTTAATTGTCAGGCTTCATAGTTACCAATGCTGCAGTTCTGCCATCCTAACACATTATTTAAATGTATGTAACTGTTAAATGTGCTAATATTGCACTAATATTGCAATGGATCTTTATAAAACTGTGTGGGGTGGTCTTTATTTATAAAAACAGATAATGGGCTCGGCGCCTGTGGCTCAAGCGGCTAAGGCGCCAGCCACATACACCTAAGGTGGCGGGTTCGAATCCCCAGCCCGGGCCCGCCAAACAACAATGATGGCTGCAACCAAAAAATGGCCAGGCGTTGTGGCGGGCACCTGTAGTCCCAGCTACTTGGGAGGCTGAGGCAGGAGACTCGCTTGAGCCCAGGAGTTGGAGGTTGCTGTGAGCGTGATGCCACGGCACTCTACCCAGGGGGATAGCTTGAGGCTCCGTCTCAAAAAATAAAAAATAAAATAAAAATAAAATAAAAACAGATAATGATGCACCAGCTATAGTTTACCAATGCCTAACCCAGATGACAAATACATGGTGGTTCGATATAATCTCTTTTTGTACATGTTTAAAACTTTTCAATAGTTAAAAAGTTCAAAAAGGGGTGGCACCTGTGGCTCAAGGAGTAGGGCGCCGGCCCTATATACTAGAGGTGGTAGCTAGCCCTGGCCAAAACCTGAAAAAAATAAAATAAAATAAAAAATTCAAAAACTATATCTATAACCATGTGTCAATAAACAGGAAAAACTGAATTTTTTAATCTTAAAGGTGATCATACTTTTCAAAATATTTATGAATAAAATATGTTGTAATAAAAAGGAGGAAGCTGGTGGGAGTAAAGGTAAAACCTTGGCCTCTGCTTTTTTTCTTTTCCTTAGTTTTCTTTTTTATTAATATAAGAGTACATGTGCTTAGGTTACACTGTTTGCATTTGTTAGGTAGCTTCCTAACTTGAATCCTTCACCCAAGTGTGCCACAGCTTAATTGTCAGAAGTGGGAAATGAGGCTCGGTGCCTATAGCTCAGTCAGTAGGGTGCCAGCCACATAAATGGAGGCTGGTGGGTTCAAGCCTGGCCCAGGCCTGCTAAACAACAATGACAACTGCAACCCCAAAATAGCCAGGCATTGTGGCAGGCACCTGTAGTCCCAGATACTTGGGAGGCTGAGATAAGAGAATCACTTAAGCCCAAGAGTTTGAGATTGCTATGAGGTATGATGCCAAAGGACTCTACCTAGGGCGATTCTATCTCAAAAAAAAGAAAGAAAAAAGTGGGAAATGAAGGTGGCACCTGTAGCTCAGTGGGTAGGGCGCTGGCCACATACACCTAGGCTGGCAGGTTCGAGCTTGGCCTGGGCCAGCTACAACAACAATGACAACTGCAACAAAAAGAATGGCTGCGTTGTAGTGGACACCGGTAGTCCCAGCTACTTGGGAGGATGAGGCAAGAGAATCACCGGGCCCCAGGAGTTTGAGGTTGCTGTGAGCTATGACTCCATCGCACTCTATCTCAGGAGTCTTGGAGTTTTGAGACTCAGTCTCAAAAAAAAAAAAAAAAGTGGGAAATGAACACACAAGACTTTTATAATGTTCTGTGTGTGACATTTTCCATAATAAAAATATTTTAAGCTGGGCAAGGTGGCTCATACATGCCCAATCCTAGAAGTCCAGGAGGCCGAGGTAGGTGGATTGCTTGAGCTCAGAAGTTCAAGATCAGCCTGAGCAAAGTGAGACCTCATCTCTACTAAAAATGGAAAAACTAGCTGGGCACAGTGGAGACCTCATCTCTACTAAAAATAGAAAAACTAGCTGGGCATAGTGGCGGGCACCGGTAGTCCCAGCTACTCAGGAGGCTAAGGCAAGAGTATCACTTGAGCCCATAAGTTTGTGGTTGCTGTGAGCTATAATGCCATGGCATTCTACCCAGGGCAACAGAGTGAGACTTTATCTCAAAAAAGAAACAAAACAAACAAAAAATTTAAAAAGTAATCTTACTATTATAAAAGTAATATTTTAGAAAAATGTTCAAAGGTATTTCACAATTTCATTAAATGAAAAACGTAGATTACTAAAATAACAACAGGATTTATACCTGGGTAATGGGATTATGAATAATTTTTATTTTCTATTTTTCTTATCTATATTTTTCACCCCAAAATAATTTACCCAAGTAATAGCAGTAGTAAAGTAGCAATAAGTAGTACTATGTATAGTAACAGTAGTAATAATAGCTTCCCATGATAGAAGTTACCATTTATTAAGTGCTTACCTTGTACCAAACACTAATTTAAGCACTTTACACACATTATCTCACTTCATCCTCAAAACCTAGATCAAAACAGAACCCAGAACCTTAGGCTCAGCGCCGTAGCACAGTGGTTACAGCCCCAGCCACGTACACCAACGGTGGTGGGTTCCAACCTGAACCAGGCCAACTAAAACTGCAACCAAAAAATAGCCGGGCGTTGTGGTGGGCGCCTGTAGTCCCAGCTACTCGGAAGGCTGCAGCAAGAAAATCGCTCACGCCCAACAGTTGGAGTGGAGGTTGCTGTAAGCTGTGACGCCACAGCACCTACTGAGGGCGACATAGTAGGACTCTGCCTCAAAAAAAAAAACAAACAAAAATTAGAAGATGACGCTAGTACATCCAATACTGCTTCATCCGTACATTGGCAACTAAATTAAAAACAATTAGTTGTCAATTTAATAAAGACTTTTTTTTTTCTGGTTTTTGGCCAGGGCTGGGTTTGAACCCGCTACCTCCAGCATATGGGGTCAGCGCCCTACTCCTTTGAGCCACAGGCACCAC
>NW_003852477.1:8570250-8571780 GCF_000181295.1 Otolemur garnettii
AAAAAAAAAAAAAGAAGCACCAAACTTTTTAAAAATGCAACATTCTAAATTAGGCAATTTACTTTGTCACGAGGTTTGGTGTAATGAAGTTGTATTTCTTGCAGATTTATTGTAGTGTTTAAATACTCTTTAGTAAAAGTATGCAGGGAAATCATGAAAATATTCTCACATCTACAGATAAAATTAATGATTTCAGAGAAAAATTACTGCTCTGGAAGGAAAGAATTAAAAGAGAAAACGCAGAAGTGTTTGAACTAGTGAAAAGATGTAAATTAGATAAAAAAAATTTTTTTTTTGGAGACAGAGTCTCACTTTATCTCCTCAGTAGAGTGCTGTGGCCGTCACAGATCACAGCAACCTCAATCTCTTGGGATCAGGCAATTCTCTTGCCTCAGCCTCCCAAGTAGCTGGGACTACAGGCACCCGCCACAACACCTGGCTATTTTTTTGTTGCACTTGTCATTGTTGTTTGGCTGGCCTGCCACAATGCTGAGCCATTTTTAGAGACGGGGTCTTGCACTTGCTCAGGCAGGTCTGGAACTCGTGAGCTCAGGTAATCCACCCGCCTTGGCCTCCCAGAGTGCTAGGCTTACAGGTGTGAGCCACCGTGCCTTATTGAACAAATTTTACAAATTTCAGATTTACTGCACACAAATTTTGAAAAATATTTTCTTGCACCCACACTTGACATAACATCTCTGGATTGAGTGAGAAATCCCTTTAAGTGTGTATATGTCACATCAGCAAATTTAAATATTACAGAAGAGGAGGAGTTAACAGAAATAAGAAATGATAGAAGACTGCAATTATAATATTCAACAACAGATACTACAACCTTTTGGTTATCTCTCAATGGTGAATCTCCAAATATTACTAAAAAGGCAAGAGAAATACATCTTCTGTTCTCAATGTCTTATTTGTTTAAAATGAGGTTTTTTGCAATGAATAACATTAAAAACAAAAATTGACCACAGCTAGAATCCTTGAAGATTTTAAGAGTATGCTTGTCCAAAATTTGACCTAGCAAAGAAGATATTCCAAAAAAGTCAAGCTATTTCATTAAATGTTAAAATAGAATAAACAGATAAAAAATAATATAAAAATGGCCGTGATGATGCATTTTCTTTGTGTCAATAAATTTTAAAAAAGGTATATTCTTTTTTTTTACTCTTTCTTTTCTTTTGATCAACATAATTTAAGTGTGCCATGGAAGTTTAACCATAGGGTCAAGTGTGCCATAAAAAAGGTTGAAAAACACTGCTTTACAGATTTCAAATTGCTTACATACACTAATGTATTTCTACAAGAGATACAAATAGCAGTCATTAGAATCCCCCACTTACAGATGAAAAAACAAACCTAAAGACTTTATGGGGGCTGGTGAAGAGTGGTGGCTCACCTGTGTAATCCCAGCACTCCTTGAGAGCAAGGCAGGTGCACTGCTTGAGCTCAGGACTTTGAGACCAGCCTGAACAAGATTGAGACCCCCGGCTCGGCGCCTATAGCTCAACCGGCTAAGGCGCCAGCCAC
>NW_003852477.1:8572846-8573825 GCF_000181295.1 Otolemur garnettii
GCTTGAGGCTCTGTCTCCAAAAACAAACAAACAAACAAAAAAACAGAAAAGCTAGCCCAGCATCATGGCAGGTACCTGTAGTTCCAACTACTGGGGGAGAAGGGGAGCTGAGGCAAGAGGATTGCTAACCCCAGGAGTTTTACATTGCTGTGAGCTATGACACCATAGCACTCCACCCAGGGTGACAGACCAAGACTCTGTCTACAAAAAAAAAAGACTGGGTATGGTGGCTCACACCTGTAATCCTAGCACTCTGGGAGGCCAAGGCCAGGGGACTGCCTGAGCTCACAGATTTGAGACCAACCTGAGCAACAGCGAGACCCCCCCACCTTTAAAAATAGCCAGGCATTGTGGCAGATGCCTGTTGTCCCAGCTACCAAGGAGGCTAAGGCAAGAGAATTTCCTTAAGCCCAAGCATTTGAGGTTAAGGGCAACAAAGTGAGACTCTGTCTCAAAAAAAGAACCAAAAAAAAGACTCTTTGGGGCTGGATCAAGTGATTTTATCCACTCCCCTAGTTAAAAAACCATTTATTTGGGCGCCCACACCTTCCTGAATTCCATACCCATATACCTCACTACCTATGGCATTTTGGCTATAATACTACACATAGTCTCACTATAGGCATTTCAGCCATAAAACCAGGTAGGTATGGGAAAAAATTCATGAGGCAAAATCAAGTACCAAAAGTACCAGGGCCTTATGACAAGAATATCATCACGGCAAGCCATGGAAACCCATGGAATTCTGTGACTAGAAGAATAACCAAATCAGTAACTATCCTAATGAAAACTGGAGGTTTTACACCATAGTATTTGTACCAGTATGACAGTCAATAAATTCAGAGGTCTCTGCTTCTTACTTGAACGCAGTAGTATCTAATTGAGACCAATTTTATCAAAAGAAAATGTGGTCTAGGCCAGGGGTCCTCAAATTTTTTAAACAGGGAGCCAGTTAACTGTCCCTCAGACCGTTGGAGGG
>NW_003852477.1:8574321-8577497 GCF_000181295.1 Otolemur garnettii
TTTTTTTTTGGTTGTAGTTGTCATTATTGTTTGGCAGGCCCAGGCTGGATTCGAACCCGCCAGCTCCAGATTAACGTGGCTGGCGCCCTAACCACCGAGCTACAGGTGCTGAGCCGCCCAGTTTACAATCTTAAATGAGCTAATTCCCTTTAGAAAAACTGTAGTAGCAGTATACCTGATACACCACTTGAACCTCTCACCTGAATTTCAGTCTCCATCTCACCTCACAGAGTCTATGAGCACACCCTCCAATCTTACTCACCATCCTTCCTAATCTGCAGAGCCACCAAGACAGAAACCTAGTCATTCCCAACTTCTTTGTCCCCCTTACCAAGTCCTGCCAACTTCTCAGCTGTGTCTTCCCTGACCCCTCTGCCACTGCCCTGCCCAAGTTTTGGCCTTACCTTTCCACCTTATAAGACTTACAGATCCCTTCTTATCCCTCTCCAATCTGCCTTATCGCAGAGGTCAGGGTGGACACAGATTTTACCAATGCCCTGGGCCAGATCACTTCTACACTTAGAACAAAGCTCAACAGCCTGTCCCTAGCACAAAAGGCTCTGCACAGCCCACCTCTGTCCCCCCTACCTTCACCTTGACTTGCCCCCGCTTCTCTCTTCCAATGTCTTGTGTTCGCCAATCTCATTACCATCTCACTATCCTGGTGCCTATTATTTTCTCCTTTATTTCCTTTTCTCTTTAGGCTGGCTCCTTTTCATCCTTTAGGGGTTTTATATGATATGTCACTTCTACAAAAAGACATTTTCTAGCCAGCTGTTCCCTGGGAGTTCCCTTTATTTTTACAGAGCCTTTTTTTTCTTTCTCTCTCTCTTTCAGTTTTGCTCTTCTTGCTCAGGCTGATCTAGAACTCCTGAGCTCAAGCAATCCACCCACCTTGACCTCCTAGAGTGCTGAGATTACAAGCATGAGCCACCATGCCTGGCTCTATCCTATGGTTTCTTAAAGTACTTTTTTTCCTTTCTGTTTTTCTTTTTTGTTTTTTTTTTTTGGAGACAGAGTCTCACTCTCTGTTCAGGCTAGAGTGGAGCGGCATCGGCCTAGCTTCAAGCATCCTCCAGAGCCCGGGTTCAAGTGATCTTCCTGACTCCCAAATGGCTGGAACTATAGGAATCTGCCATAACACCCAGGTTCTAATTTTTTCTAAATTTAGTAGAGATTTTACTCAGGCTGGTCTCAAACTCCGGACCTCAAGTGAACCTCCCACCTTAGCCTCTCAGAGTGCTCTAGGGTTATAGGCTTGAGTCATTATGCCCAGCCTCATACAGCACTTTTTATATTTCATTTTTTACCTTTAAACCTTTTATCCATTTGGAATTTATTTTGCTATGAGGTGTGGATCCAACTGAATTTTTTAAAGATGGTCACCTATATGTTGCAATTCCTCTTACTGAACAATTCATCTCTCTCCCACTTGTTTTAATACTCCCTTTATTATTTCCTGTGTATGATATACTTTGCGACATACCATGTCCATTTATTTGGGTCTATTTCTGGACTTTTATTCTATTACACTAATCTTTGATTTATGCATTAGTACTATACCTTTTATATTACTCGAACTTTAATAACATGTTTTAATATTTGATAAATTGCTAAAGGTAGCTCTCCATTTCATCATCTTTATTTTTCAGCACTTTACTAGCTATATATCTTTTTCGGTACAAACTTTAGAATAAGTTTGTCTAGTTTAAAAAAAAAAACTACTTGTCTTTATTGTGACTGTGTTACATTTTTAGATGAGGAAGAGTGACTTTGGTGATATTGAATCTTTCTAAGAGCATGACATGACTCTCTTTGTGAAAGTCTTTTGTGTTGCTCAAGACTTTGAGAGATTTCTTAGCATTTCTTGTTCACTTCATTCTCAGGTTTTTTGAGGTTTTTTGTGGGGTGTTATGTGTTGCTGTATTGTCTTCTACCTGCGTGTTGTTGATGTGTAGGAAGGCATTTTCTATGTATTAGTTTTCACTACCTTACGTGATTCTGTGATCAACTGTAAAAGGTTTTCAGTTGAAAACCTTGGATTTTCTAGATACCTGCAAATAATAATTTTACCCTTTCCTTGCCAGTCATATACCTAGGTTTTCTTTCTTTTGCCAGATTGTTTTCTTGCAACTAGACAGTCTCATCTGGGGTGATGGGAGACAGTAACACCTGAAGTGTGTTGCTGCTATAAAGCCTGTTACCAGATACAGCTTAATTGTCACTTGCTACTCACTGATAGGGTTTTGATATGAGTCTGCAAGCAACTAATTTATTACAGTCTCTGCAGTCAAATCTCTCTGCTAATGATAATCCCTATTCCCAGCCACTCCCCACCTCAGATCATCAGGCATTAGATTCTCATAAGAAGGGGACAACCTAGATCCCTCACAAGCAGTTTACAGAAAGGTTCATGCTCCTGTGAGAGTTGAATGCTGCCACTGAACTGACAGAGGCAGAGCACAGGAGGTGATGCAACTGATTGGGGAGAGGCTGTAAATAGAGAGGAAGCTTCACCACCTCCTTCACTGCTCACCTCCAGCTATGTGGCCTGGTTCCTGATAGACCACAGACCACTACAAGTCTGTGACCCAAGGTTGGGGACCTGGCCCTAGGGCACCCAGCACCTCATTTGGTGCCAAATGAAAAGTCACTGCAGGTCTATTCATTATGTTAAACTTGTCCACTGGTGCAAACAATTCATCTCTTCTAGGGAAATAAAGGTTTGTTTGCAAAGTGGACCAATATTCTGGGGAGGAAACTTTGCTTTTCGCTAAGCATCAAAATTAGCCAAATAAGCTGGAGAACTTTGAGGAAACCAAGTTAATAGCACTGGGGGAAAAAAAAAAAAGGAATTTCAGTTAATGAATAAAGGCTGATTTCAGAGAATTTGAAGCATAAAAACACACATGTTCAAGAGGATGATTACTACCACATTTTAGAATAATTGTTGGGATGGCAAAGCAATACCCACATTGAAGGAAAACCAAATTACATAAATTGGTTGTGATAGTTGTCACAAAAAAGCCATATAATGATGCCAAATCTCTTCACAATCAAACATCAACAAACACATTGAAGATTTTCTTATAAAATGCCAGCTACCTATATTCTTACTCTCTCGGGACCTCGTCAGCAATGACTAACAAAGAGATTAAACTGACTACTGCCAGGAA
>NW_003852477.1:8580489-8583439 GCF_000181295.1 Otolemur garnettii
TCTCGAACTGGTGAGCTCAAGCAATCTATCTAGCCTCCCAGGGTGCTAGGATTATAGGCATGAGCCACTGCACCCCATCCCTGCAAACATTCTTGGGCAGTGTCCCTGACTGCTAGAACAGCAGCTATCAAATGGCAGTAGGTCAACTGCTATCTCCATCTTGCTGAGTTCTACCATCCCCGCATTTAAGTCTGTGGCACTGTCTTCATCCCTTCACCCCTACTACCTTTTTCACTATCCCTTTTCTGCCAACAACCAACAGAGAAGGCTGTGAAGGTAACCGGTGCAAGAAAAGCATAAAATATGAACTCTTGTCATCAGACAAACGTCAGTTTGCACACAGGCTCCGCCTCTAACTCACTAGGTGACCTAAGGCAAGTCAGAAAATGTCTCTAAAACTCATCTGTAAAGGAAGTGATAACAGTGTCATCTCATCTGGTTATTATGAGGATTAAGTGAGATAAGCTAATACTAGAGCACCTAACACAATTCCTAGACAGCACAGCTCAATAAATTATCACCCAGAATTTTTGCTTTAGGTGGCAAAAGAAATCTCCTGGACCCTCTTTCTTTAGCCAACTCAGGAATGTAGCAAGTTATAATGGAAGTACCTCTCCAGGAGACATGGTCTGAAGGCCTGATTCACCATTTACAAGCTGGGTAACCTTGGGAACCCAGTTTCTCTATAAGGAGTCCTCTCATCTGTTCAATGTTGAGTGATGACACAAACTGCATAGGTAGTGCTTTACAGTCAGCAAATGACAACTGATGGTCAGAGTAAACAAACAGCACATGAACCTAAGTGTCATTCCAGGGATCTCTGGGCCATATATGTGCACATGGCTAGATACTGAGAGAGTACCTTCCACCAAATGTTAATAAATATACTCACACTTAAGACCACAGTCATGGTTCCTTTCTCAGCTGGACAGTTTACCTGCTCCTATGAAACCTCAGGAAAATAAGAATCCTTATGCCTCCATTTTCTAGTTATAAACTTGGAACTTCTCATGACAATAAACTAATCTAGACTGGAGGGGATGGAGGATTCCCAAATCACTGATTATAAAGTACATGGAGACCTCTAGGGAGGTGATGTTTTTGCCACAATAGCAAAAGAAAAGGGAGAGCTTTCAAACACCAGATGAGTTCATAATAAATGAGAAAGAATGCTTTCTATTTCAATTACAACCAAATGAATGAATATGAAGACATATTTATACTTATATATGTTGTGTTTTGCACATCATGTGCTCAGTAGGAACACCACAAAGATGTAAAACACCTAAAGTCTAAATTATATTAGCACAAACTTCGGAAAATACAGGTCGTCAACTAGGCATCACTCAAGGGCACCTGAAATGCATACCCCACAAACTAGACACCCTTGACCCTGAATCCCTAATAAAAGCTTCAATCTTTAGCACAATATCCTGAAATGGTAGCATGCCAATAAGAACACTGCATCCCAAATCCCGCAGAACATTCAGTCAAATAAAAGAAACACAAAGCTAACATTAAGGAAATCTTTTCTGTGTTCACTTCAGAAGAATTATTACGAAATTTCCAGACAGAGCTTAATCTCCCACCTCTGTCACCACAGAAGGTAGAGCAGTAAGTAACCGCCACTAGAGGAGACACCTGCCAGAAGCCCCCTACACACACACACACACACACACACACACACACACACAGCCCCCTTGAGCATTTCTATTGGTACAACTTCCTTTGATTCTATCTAGATTCGGGGCTCCTTTCAACTATCGCTATCATGACATTATAATCTTGTATAATACTGAAGTAATAAACCCACTCAGAAAGTAAACAGAAGGTCCATAAAAGCAAAGTTTAAGCAATACAGGAAACTAGAAACCAAACAAGACCCAGCGAAGACCCTATATGCTGCCGCTCGATCAGATCTTCCAAAAGAAGCAAGAGTGGAAAGCACGCTCTCCCCGGCACTCTGGAAAACCCAGACAGCCCCGAAGCAGGTTCTAGAAAAACGACAGCTGACCCGGGCGGGCGAATAGGCTAGGGGGTGCAACGGCGCGAGCCCCAGTCTCGGCAGCACACACAGGGGCCCGGAACCGGGGTGGGGACGCGGCGGCCCTGCCCCCTCACAGCTGCCGTCTCCGGGGCCAACCCGTAGGGCTGTAGGACAGCGCCCACGCCAGAGTGCCCCTAACCCAGGTGGCCCCCATCCCGGAATTCCCAAGTTTGAGCTGCCCAAGGCCCAAGCCCAGGCCTGCAGGCAGGAGCCCATGGGGACGCGCGCGCCGGTACCTGTGGCTACAGCAACCCCGGGCGGAGATGGCAACGGCGGCAGGCAGGAAGGACAGAACGCGGCGTGCGCGCTCTCGGACCGCGGTCCGGTGCGTGGCACCAGACTTCCCTCTCCAGGCCGCCGGGAACCCGCACAGCTCCCCGCCCCTTCACCTCTCACCTCCTACCTTTCCCCTCCCGCCCCGCCGCCTTCCGCACGTGCTCCCAGAAGCGTGAGCATGCGTAGTAGAGCCTGCCCGCGGCTCCCGCTCGCCCCCTGGTGGATACCTGCCACACAACCCCGAGGGAGGCCTTGAGGGCTGTTCGGGCTGTCTGGGGAGGAAAACTGCCAGAATTAGGAACAAGACCGCACCAGTTTCTGACAACACGTCCTAGACAATCACCAAGAACATGCACAAGATGCTCGTGTTCCTTGTTCTATAATAGCAAAATATTAGAAGCAACCTAGATACACCGTAAATGCAGGTTAAATAAATTATATTGATAAAACTAGTTTCCCTACAACCATTTAAAGAATAAATTTTGGGGTCAGGCGCAGTGACTCACTCCTGTAATCCCAGCATATGGAAGGCCGAGGCGGGTGGATTGCCTGAGCTCACGAGTTCGAGACCAACCTGAGCAAGATCAAGACCCCCATCTCTAAAAAATAGCTGGGCGTTGTGGCAGG
>NW_003852477.1:8584066-8585919 GCF_000181295.1 Otolemur garnettii
AAAAAAAAAAAAAAAAGAAAAGAAAAAATTATTTAGGACTGTAAACACACAGAAAATGCCTAGATTCTAATAAATGGTAGCCACTGTAATAACCACAATGCAGTCACTAAAAAATATTTAGGCTGGGGACAGTGGTTCATTCCTATAATCCCAGAACTTTGGGAGGCTGAGGCAAGAAGGTCACTTAAGCCCAAAAGTTTGAGGTTGCTCTGAGATATGATGCCATGGAACTCTACCCAGGATGATGGAGTGAGACTCTGTCTCAAAAAGAAAAAGAAGATTCATTTTCCAATAACAAAAGCATTTAATGAAAGAGTATTTTTTTTTTTTTTGAGACAGTCTCACTATTTGCCCTTGATAGAGTGCCATCGTGTCACAGCTCATAGCAACCTCAAACTCTTGGGCTCAAGTAATTCTCTTGCCTCAGCCTCCCTAGTGGCTGGGACTACAGGCACCTGCCACAGCACCCAGCTATTTTTTTGTTGCAGTAGTCATTGTTATTTAGCTGGCCCAGGCTGGGTTCAAACCAGCCAGTTTGGGTGTATGTGGCTGGTGCTGCCCTACCCACGGAGCTACAGAAAAAGTATTATTAAAGAGTATATTATTCACTAAATTTTTGGTTTTTGTTTTTGTTTTTTTTTGAGACAGACTCTCACTATGTTGCCCTTGGTAGAGTGCCACGGTGTCACAGCTCACAGCAACCTCAAACTCTTCAGCTTAAGCGATTCTCTTGCCTCAGCCTCCCAAGTAGCAGGGACTACAACGCCCAGCTATTTTTTGGTTGTAGTTCATTGTTGTTTGGCAGGCCCTGGCTGAATTCGAACCCACCAGCTCTGGTATATGTGGCTGGCAGCCTAGCCGCTGAGCTACAGGTGCTGAGCCAATTCACTCGTTTTCATAACAAAGAGCTAGTAGAATTCACCTGGATAAATAAGTACAAAATATTTTTTAATAAAGACTCCAGATAGTAGACATACACTAACCTTTTAATATAATCTACAAGAAAATTTTTAGAGAGGCTCAATTTTAAGAATGTTATATATGGGATGGGGGAAAAAAGAATGTTACATATAAACAAATCAGAACTATATAAAAAGGAAGGACATTACTTTCCAATAAATGTTGGATTATCTAGTTATCAACATGGAAACAAATTACAATATCATAAATTCTAAATGAGTCAGAACATTATACATATTTTAAAAATTATTTTACACTAGAAAACAAAGAATACTAGCAGTCTGAGAGGCCGAAGCGACTGGATTGCTTGAGCTTAGGAGTTTGAGACCAGCCTGAGCAAAAGCGAGAATATCTCTGCTAAAAATAGAAAAACTAGCTGGGCATTGTGGCAGGCACCTATAATCCCAACCACTGGGGAGGCTGAGGCAAGAAGATCACAAAAGCCCAAGAGTGTGAGGTTGCTGTGAGCTATAATCATAGCGCTTTACCCAGGGCAACAAAAGAAGGAAAGGAAAAGAAAGGAAACAGGAAGGGGAGAGGGAAAGGAGAAAGGTCAAAGAAAAGGGGGAAGAAAAGGGGGAAAGAAAAGAAAGGGGAAGGGGAAGAGGAACCAGAAAGGAAAGTGGAAAGGAAAGAGGAAAGGAAAAAGGAAAGGAAGAATAGCAACTTCCTTCCAATGAGGAGGAAAAACATATTTCTGAGTCCTGAAGAACTAAGATACCATCATAGATAAAATAGGAACATTACAAAGTCTTGTTCAAATACTGTTACCTCCATAAATTCTCCCCCAATTAAAGTGCAAAAACAATAGGGGAAAGAATTGATCCTTCCTGTGAACATCAGCCTCACATTATCTGAATCATTTTTATGGCCCTCATCACCTTTTTTTTTTT
>NW_003852477.1:8587036-8588580 GCF_000181295.1 Otolemur garnettii
CTCCAACTCCTGGGCTTAGGCAATTCTCTTGCCTCAGCCTCCTGAGTAGCTGGGACTACAGGCACCCGCCACAACGCCCAGCTATTTTTTTATTGCAGTTTGGCTGTGGCCGGGTTCAAACCTGCCACCCTGGGTATATGGGGTTGATGCCCCACTCACTGAGCAACAGGCACCGCCCAGGGTCATTTATTTATGTATTTATTTATTTAGACACAGAGTCTTGCTCTGTCACCCAGCTAGAGTACAGTGGCACCATAATAGCTCTCTGCAACTTAGAACTCCAACCTAGGCTCAAGGGATCCTCCTGCCTTAGACTCTCAAGTAGCTGAACTACAGGCAGGTGCTACCATAACAGGCTAATTTTTCTACTTTCTGCAGAGACAAGATCTTGCTCTTGTTTAGGCGAGTCTTGAACTCTTGAGCTCAAGCAATCCTCCCACCTCAGCCTAGGATTGTTTTTAATCTTTACAACCCCTTATATAAGTGTTCTAAAAATATTTCTTAAGGCCAGACGCAGTGGCTCACGCCTATAATCCCAGCATTCTGGGAGGTCAAAGTGGGTGGATCACCTGAGCTCACCAGTTCCAGACCAGCGCCCCATCTCTAAAAATAGCCAGGCGATGTGGCAGGCACCTGTAGTCCCAGCTACTCGGGAGGCTGAAATAAGAGAATCGCTTGAGCCCAAGAGTTTAAGGTTGCTGTGAGCTATGATGCCGCAGCACTCTACCAAGGGTGATAAAGTGAGATCTTGTCTCGAAATAAATATAAATAAATAAATAAATAAATAATACTTCTTAAGGCCGGGCATGGTGGCTCATGCCTGTAATTTCAGCACTCTGGGAGCCCAAGGCGGGCGGATTGCCTAAGCTCATAGTTTTAAGATCAGCCTGAGCCACAGCAGAGACCTTGCCACTAAAAAACAGCCAAGTGCTGTGGCAGGTGCCTGTAGTCTCAACTACTTGGGAGGCTGAGGCAAGAGAATCGCTTGAGCCCTGGAGTCTGAGGTTGCTGTGAGCTATGATGCCGTAGCATTCTACTGGGGGCAACAAAGTGAGACTCTGTCTCAAAAAAAAAAAAAATTTCTTGAACTGATGAATATCTGAATATAAACAAATATTGCCTGAAAACCAAATATTTTTTAAAAACTATAGAAAAATATCCATAAAGACAATGATAAAGTCTCACTTCCTAAAACAATACAAAGAATTAATAAAATCTGGTTGACACCAGGTTTTGAGTAATAAGTAAGCAAGAACAAATTCTGCACACATGGGAAAATGCTGAGAAAATTACATACTAGTCATTTAAAAAAAAATCTCTATTTTCTTGCAACTTTGCACCACTATTAAATAAATAAAAATATAAGCTAAATCACCAGTTGGTGGAAGAAAATCTACATATCATTGTTAACTGGGTAGAACAGCTCATATGTTTTAGGACCAGTTCATGTTATAATTCAGCAGTTCTGCTTTAGGGAGTATAATCTAAAATTTAATCATTTCTCACTTTTCTTGGCCCTTTTTTCTGTGTTTTTTTTTTTTTTT
>NW_003852477.1:8589446-8593028 GCF_000181295.1 Otolemur garnettii
AAGGTCGGTCTCACTGTTGCCTTGGCTAGAATGCAGTGGTGTCATCATAGATCACTGTAGCCTTAAACTCCAGGGCTCAAGGGATATTCCTGCCTCAGCCTCCCAAGTAGCTGGGACTAACTACACTCAGCTAATTCTACTATTTTTTGTAGAGACAGAGTCTTGCTCTCACTCAGGCATCTCTTGACTTCTGGCCTCAACCAATCCTTCTACCTCAGACTCCTAAAGTGTTACATTTCAAGCATTAGCCACTGGTCCCAGTCCTCTTCTGTTTCATTTATAACATTTAGCATGGTCTAATTCTACATATATCACCTCTCGATTTTGTTGATAATTTCTTCCATTAGAGACCCCTTTTGTCACCATTCTAAGAAAACAAGTAGTTGTCCCCACTCCCAAATAGGAACAGTATATAAAATTCATGACAGCATAATTGATAATCATAAAAACCAGAACCTAGAAGTCCAGAGAATAGCTAAACAAACTGGAATATGATACTATAAAATGCTAAACAGTCACTAAACACATAAAAAATTTAGTGAAAGTATTTATAAACAAAGTAAAGAAATATGATAGCAAAATCGGTATCATGTACTAATATGAACTATACAAAGTAAAGAAATATGATAGCAAAATCGGTATCATGTACTAATATGAACTATAGCTCAAATAAAAGTTACATAAATGCAGGTATCAATAAAAAAAACCATTAGATTCTTTAATGACTACTTTCTCAATTATTCTCACAATTTTCAAATATTCTATCAGGTCCGCAAATTTTTTTTCTTTTTCTTTTTTTTTTTTGCAGTTTTTGGCCAGGGCTGGGTTTGAACCTGCCACCTCCAGTATATGGGGTCAGTTCCCTACTCCTTGAGCCACAGGAACCGCCCTTTTTTTTCTTTTTTGAGATAGAGTCTCATTATGTCACAGCTCAATAGAGTGCTATGGTGTCAAAGCTCAGAGCAACCTCAAACTCTTGGGCTTTAGTGATTCTCTTACCTCAGCTTCCCAAGTAGCTGGGACTACAGGCACGTGCCACAATGCCCAGCTTTTTGTTGTTGTTGTTGTTGTAGCTGTCATTGTTGTTTAGCAGGCCCAGTTGGGTTCAAACCCACCTGCCTCAGTGTATGTGGCTAGTGCCCTAACCACTAACCTGAGCCAAGTCTGCAATATTTTGAGAATAAAAGCAGCTGTTTCAGTGGGATAATCTACATGATAGTCAGGATCTCTTAAGCTCAGGAGTTCAAGACCAGACTGAGCAAGATCGAGACCTCATCTCTACTAAAAATAGAAAGATTAGCTGGGCAATATGGCAGGCACTTGTAGTTGTAGCTACTTGGGAGGCTGAGGCAGGAGCCAAGAGTTTCGGGTTGCTGTGAACTAGGCTGATGCCATTGCACTCTATCCTAGGCAACAGAGTTAGACTCTGTCTCAGGAAAAAAATAAATAAATAAAATAAAAAATTAAAAAGGCTGGGCACCTGTAACTCAGTGGTTAGGGTGCCAGCCACATGCACTGGGGCTGGTGGGTTCAAACCCAGCCCAGGCCTGCTAAAAAACAAATAAACAAAAATAACCAGATGTTGTGGCAGATGCCTGTAGTCCCAACTACTAGGGAGGCTGAGGCAAGAGAATCGCTTAAGTCCAAGAGTTTGAGGTTGCTATGAGCTATGACGCCACACACTCTACTGAGGGTGACAAAGTGAGACTCTGTCTCAGTAAATGATGAATAAAAATGAATAAAAAAATTTAAAAAGTTAAAAGTAAGCAATAGAGCTGGCTCAGCACCCATAGCACAATGGTTACAGTGCCAGCCACATACACCAAGGCTGGCAGGTTTGAACCCAGCCAGGGCCAACTGCAACAAAAAAATAGCTGGGCGTTGTGGTGGGCATCTGTAGTCCCAGCTACTGGGAAGCTAAAGCAAAAGAATCACTTAAGCTCAGGGTTTGAGGTTACTGTGAGCTATGATGCCATGGCACTCTATCCAGGGTGACGTAGTGAGACTCCATCTCGAAAAAAAAAAATAAATAAAAGCAAAAGAGCTAAAAGTTCTTTAGTATACATCAAAGTAGCATTTTTTCCTTCTATTTATGTTTAAGATAAAAATCTTTGTGGTATAATTTACATACCAAAAATACCCCTGTTGTCTACTCGGAGGTGACCTTTACTGAAGGACTGAGTGAGACCAGCTGTCATCTACAGGATGCTGGGGCAAGAGCTCACCTCTTGCAGTCCTCACAGATTCCATCCTGCCTGACAGCAAGAACATCCCTTACCCCTCTCACAAAGGCCATATACACTTGCGCCCTCTACAGGGCTTCATGTGACCAAGGCACTGGTGCTAGACCACTAAGAGCTAGGACTCATCCTGGACTCATGAGCCTGTGGGCAATGCACCACAGCAACAGAAGCTGAAGGTGGACTTTAGAGTCAAGTTGCATTACCTACAGCCTGCTCTACAGTCTTGAGTGGTCTTTTAAACCTCACTAAGCCTATTTCTTCACTGCACTTGAAAGGAAAATATCTTTGCAGGATGAAGATAAAAATTAAAAGAGAAATCCCACACGAAGCCTCAATGTGGGAATTTACTTTATTCTAGCCACGATTATTCTAGTTGTCACCTTAGACACCTGCCATCCAGGACTATCTCCTGGCTGGCACATTCTCACCCACTCTGGCTCTAAAAGGCAGAATGACCAAAAATGGGCAGTTGGGGCTAAAGCATATTTATACAAAGGCTCCAAAGGACCCTTTTGCTGTAGTTCAACATCCAGCCTCTCTCTCTGCAGGGGCAGGGTCATGCATTCCTCATTGTTTCTGAACAGGGCCCAGAGGAGCAAAGGCTTACATACTATCATTGCACCATTCAACCCTCCCTGAGTTACAGCAGAGTTGCCAGCTCAGCCTGAAATACTACTACAAAGGTGTCAAGACCCATTCCTGCCAGGTTGCTTTATCTTCTACATCCGAGAACAGTCCAAGGTAGCTTCAGCTCCCCTAAATCAGGTCACAGAACAGCAGGAGACATTCCTTTGGCGAAAAAGGACACATTCTTGTCCTGTATCTTATACTGGTAAATGAGGCTCCGATCCCGCTGGGCTGTGGGCTGTGATGGCCTCCTCCACAGGATCTTCAGCTAGAGAGATAGAGAGGAATGAAAGAGGAGCAGCTGCCTGAGCACACGCTCCATCATGAGCCCCACCCCCGCCTTCTCTGTGACCTTCAACTGAGGGCTCTATGAGAGCGCAGTCAGACATGCCATCCAGTAATGGGACCAACTTGAAAAATTAAGCTAATTACCAGCTAACTAAAAATAAAAGTTTCCTACTACGTTACAATAGCCTTATTTGCTCATTACAGAAAATGTGAGAGAGAAAGAAAAGTCCTGCAGAGGAAACCATTATAGTGTTTTATGTATTTCCTTTTGGTTTCTTTTCTATGCATGGTTTTATACTTGATGGTTAGACCAATTTTGAAAATCACATTAAGATTTGCACATTCGGCTTGGCGCCTGCGGCTCAAGCGGCTAAGGCGCCAGCCACATACACCTAAGGTGGCGGGTTCGAATCCCCAGCCCGGG
>NW_003852477.1:8594109-8597493 GCF_000181295.1 Otolemur garnettii
TTTTTTTAACACTGTTTCCACTAACTAAAATGCTCTGGGGGACTGGCCAGGATAGCAGCTATTCAGCACACCCTCTCTTCATGTCCTCATGCTGCATCACAGGCACCACTGCTCCTCTGCTTCATTCACCACATCTGCCTCTCAGTAACTCTGGGCCATGACTTCCAACCATCCCTACTGGGTCAAAAGTAGTCAACCTAGAAGCTATAGAAGAAGCTTAAGGGATTCCACAAAAGATTTAGAAGGCAAAGAACCACACAGCAGCCTCTTCAGAAGGGTAGAACCTGGCTCCACTTCTAGGGCAGCACTCTCAGCTTCTACCCAAGTATTCCAAATGTTCCAGTAAGAGGTAGCAGCAACCTCATACATAGGTATGGCCTGCCCTAGTCTTTATGTTAAAAGGAGTAGTGTTGACCTGAGCATACAAAGCCCACTGTCATACTGCAGGGAAATTCTGCATGGCCCCTGCATTCCACTCTAGACAGCTATTTCCTCTTCAGAAGAGCTCCACTGGTCACAAATGGGACCACCAGAGAAAATGTGTGCTGGTCCATGAAGCAAAACACCATATTGGAGCAAGTCCCTGCCTTGCAGTCACACAATTTTTGAATGTCCCAACCAGACAATCCCTCAGGCTCAATAATCCCTGTGCAACCTGGACTCACGGGCACAGGGGTCAGCAGCCTGTTGCCCAGTGAGCCCCTGACCCCAGCCCCTGTGTACCTGCCCATGTACGTCCCTGCAGAAGCCGGTGCTCAGGCCCTCAGTTCGCAGGATCAGGTGGCTCTGATGACTGAGGCCATTCAGAAGGATGTCATTCTCCTCGTCCTCACCATCTCCACTGTCATGCACAAGGGCCACCACATTACCCTGCATCAGACACAAAATGGAAACCTCCTTATTGGAAAGGACACCCAGAGTCAGAGAGTACTGACTCTTAGTGCCTCTAATCCCCTGCACATCCTTTTATAGATCAGCTACCCTACTGCCAATACAACTAGCCCCTCTGGGGAGAAACCCATACCTGGGATCCAGGACACTCATTGTAATCATCTATGGGACAGTTTCACCACTATATCCAACCTGTACTTCCAGCTCAATTCATCTAAATCCAAGCTCACCCTATGGACTTCAAAATAAGCTCACCCTTGAATTCTTGAATGTTATTAAGGATCACTATTCTGCCAGGCACCAATTCATCCAGTCAAAAGTTCCTGTGCACTTCCCGTGTACCAAACCCCACAGTAGGGTTAAGGAATAAGGGACGGAGGCTCTGGAGACAGATAGATGCTAACAATATAGGATGACAAGATGAAGAAAGAGAGAAGCATGGCAGGCTGAGGGAATACAAAGAAGAGGCATTCTACCTAGCCTGGAGGAGGAGATAGGAGCTAAGCATATCTGAGCTGAGTCTTGAAGGGCAAGTAGGAGTTAGCCAATCAGAAATGGAGGGGAAGGTCAACCCCACTGGAAAATGACAGCTTGAATAATAACTCCTTTCTTCATTCTTTTTTTTTTTTTTTAAGAAAGAGTCTCTCTCTGTTGCCCAGGCTAGAGTGCCATGATGTCATCCCAGCTCACAGCAATCTCAAAATCCTGGCTTCAGGCTTGGTCCCTATAGCACAGTAGTTATGGTGCCAGCCACATACACCAACGCTGGCAGTTTCAAACCCGGCTCCAGCCAGCTAAACAACAAATGCAACAAAAACTTGTGGCGGGCACCTGTAGTCCTAGGTACTTCGGAAGCAGAGGCAAGAGAATCGCTTCTGCCCAAGAGTTTGAGGTTGCTGGGAGCTGGGATGCCATGGCACTCTACTGAGGGTGACACAGTGAGACTCTGTCTCAAAAAAAAAAAAAAAATATATATATATATATATATACATAAAATAACATTCCAGATTCAGTGTTCAGGAAAAATTAGACAAAGAAAGAAAGGAGAATCATGAGGATCTGAGCTCAGGCAGGGGTAGTAGTGGTCATGGGGGGCAGGACCAGGTTAAAGAGGTACTCAGGGTGACAGATAGGCGTGCCCAGCTATACTGCTTTCTTTTGGAGCATGGAAGCATTGGGATAGTCTGGTCATTGGACATTTGTTAGCATTGCCTTTTCAGCTCATGTACCTTTTATGGGCTACTGTTTTGGTGAATTATGTTTCTTTAATGGAAATTAGTCTTTTTTATTTTTAAAAAATACATTTTATTATGCACAGTTAATGTATATAAATGCTGTTGTGAGAGGGCGCATATAGACAGTACAAAGGTAACAACGACACCCATCATCTCCCATAGTTACTTACTGTGTGTGTGTGAGACAACGGCAGCTAAACTCTCGTTTAGTATTAGCCCCAAACACGATATAATGGTATTACCCATAGTCTTTCTGTTGTACTTCAGGTCTCTAGACTTTTTCATCGTACATATCCTCCAGTTTGTATCCTCTGCTTACATCTCTCTCCATTTTCTACCCCCAGTCTATTTCCTGCTAACCAGTGTTTTGTTACATCTCTGTATATTGGAACTTTTTAAAAAAGATTCTGCGTATAAGTCAGACCATGCAATGATTTCCTTTTCGTGTCTGGCTTTCTTTCCCTTAGTATAACATCCTCTAAATGGCAAGATCTCATACAACCCAACAGTCAAAAACCAGGTAACCCAACTAAAAAGTGGGCAAAGGACTTGACTAGATGTTTTTCCAGAGAAGACATAAAAATGGCCAATAGGTATAAGAAAAGGTGCTTCATTAATCATCAGGAAAATGCAAATCAAAATTACTGTTAGATATCACCCGATACCCATTAGGATGACTGTTCTCAGAAAGTCAACAAACGTCGGCAAGAGAGTGAGAAAAGGAAGTAATGTTCACCGTTAGTGGGAATGGAGACTGGCACAGCCGTTACGGAACGCAGTTTGGAAGCTCCTGAAGAATTAAAAATGAAACTACTGCAGGACTCAGCAGGAGTCAACATGAAGTGAAATCACCACCTTGTGAAGCTATCTGCACTTCCATGTTTATTGCAAGATTATTCAAAATATCTAAGATATGGAGACAACCTAAGTGCAGTCAACAAGTTAGTAAAGAAACTGTGGTGTCTATACACAATGGAGTGGGATTTACCCCCATTAAAAAAGAAATCAGATCTTTTTGAAATTTTGCATTGACTAGGATCAATATATGTTACCTAGGCTTTACAGTGTATTTGCACAGAGTTGTGCTGTGCAACTTCTTATGATTTTTTTCAATTTCCTGCACCTTTGGTTATTCATCCATTGTCATTTTTATTTTGTATATTGGTGTTTCTTCCTTTTTTGCTTCATTAAGTAGCTAATGGAATCTGTGTTTTATTGACTTTTTCCAAAGAACCAGCATTCTGATTTATTAATTCTA
>NW_003852477.1:8597513-8600792 GCF_000181295.1 Otolemur garnettii
CAGTAACCTCCAACTCCTGGGCTCAAGCGAGTCTCCTGCCTCTGCCTCCCAAGTAGCTGGGACTATAGGCACCCGCCACAATGCCCAGCTATTTTTTGGTTGCAGCTGTCATCGTTGTTTGGTGGGCCGGGCTGGATTCGAACCCACCAGCTCAGGTATATGTGGCTGGCCCCTTAGCTGCTTGTGCCACAGGCACCAAGCCTCTTTATTTTTAAGGGCTTTATTTTTTAGCAATGTCAACCAAAGAGAGAACAGGGTGGATGGATCAAAATTTCTAAGCCTGTGAGAGTAAAGCCAAAGTCCCATGCAAATACCTAAAAAGATCATTGCAAGCAAGGTCTGGACCAGTCTGAACTTCTTCATGTCACAGGTGGGAGGACAGAAAGTAGTTCCATCATTACCTTGAATTCGCAGCACACAGTGGCTCTGCAATAGTGAACAAAGTCCAGCACAGCCACTGCCCCCACGCCCAGGCTCAGAAGCAAACTGAGATCATCCACCAGCAGTACTGGGCACCTCCACGCAGGCTCTCTATTATCCACAGGCTTCAGGGCCTCCCTCACAAACTCAAACAGTGGCTGCAGGTTCCCAGCATTGACCTCCCTGGAGAGACAGGACACGTCATCAGAATATATTCTACTAAACTTTTTCAGCTACCAAGTAGCACCACAGAAAAGGGCTGGGGGAAGGAAAGAAGCAAATATATCATAGTCCTTAGCATTGAGGGGTTCACAATCTAGATGGAAAGAGAAGGCAAAGTATAGGAACAAGAAGTTTTACTCCAATTCAAATATTCCCTGAGGCCATTAGGTACAAAGCACTATGTTAGATATTCAGGGTCAAAAAAAATAAGCAACCCCTAGGGCCCTTAAGAGAAATCATAGAGGCTTGGCGCCTGTGGCTCAACTGGCTAAGGCACCAGGCACATACACCTAAGGTGGTGGGTTCGAATCCAGCCCAGGCCCATCAAACAACAATGATGGCTGCAACCGAAAAATAGCCTGGCGTTGTAGCGGGCGCCTGTGGCCCCTGCTACTTGGTAGGCAGAGGCAGGAGACTCACTTGAGCCCAGGAGTTGGAGGTTGCTGTGAGCTGTGATGCCACAGCACTCTACCCAGGGGGACAGCTTTGAGGCTCTGTCTAAAAAAAAAAAGAGAAATCACAGAGGCTCTCTAACACAAGAGCTTAAGGGATCTAGAAGATTAGCTGGATTGAACAGGCAAGAGAAGTCTTCCCAGGAAGTTCATACATGGCTATAAAAAGTTAAACAGCAAGGCCTGGCACAGTGTCTCACACCTGTTACCCTGGGAGGCAGAGGCAAAAGGATTGCTTGAGGTCAGGAGTTTGAGAGCATGAGCAAGAAGAAGACCCCATCTCTATTAAATTTAGAAAAAATTAGCTGGGCATTATGGCAGGTGCTTGTAGTACCAGCTATTCAGGAGGCTGGAGGATCCCTTGAACCCAAGAGCTTGACGCTGCTGTGAGCTTTCATGATGCTACTGTACTAGGCAACAGAGTGAGACTATGTCTCACTCTGGAAAAAAAGAGAAAGAAAAAGAAAAACGGTTAACTGCACTTCAGGTGATAAAGGGCAGTGATATAAGGGCTGCTCGCAGGCACAACAGATTTAACCCATTTCTGACATACCTCCATCTTCCCCAGTGACTACCCCCAGCAGTCATTTCCCAGCAGTAGGTAGAGAAACAGAGCACAGGGCCCACAGCAACTGCTCCACTACCTCATGCATCAGGCATGAATCCTAAAGTAGGGTTATCTTCACTAGCAAAAGGACTCCTCACACCTTGGGATGATAAGGTGTTACCAGCCCCTTCATTCAGATAAAGAAATCTAGAGGTGCTAAGGGATGTGTGTACAGTCACATACACAGGGTGAGGGAACATGGCCTCCCAGCCACTGCATATAGGTGTGTCTGAAACAGGAAGAAAGTGAGGCGAGTCCCCGTGTAGACTTCTTTGTGGTGGAGAAAGAATGGCAACCAGTGGGAAGGCTGCACAGAGGTAAGTTTATGGCTGATGTTCAGCAAGGACAAAAAGCAAGAAAGCCGATCTCAGACCTCTGCTGTTGCATACCAACCAAAGGGACAGAACATTTTTCCCAAAGGTCCAGAGAGTAAATATTTCAGGCTTGCAGGTCATATGATCTCTATCTCAACCACTCAGCCTAGTTTCTGTAGGGCAATGACAGCCAGGGACAAAACACAAACAAATGAATGTGGCTGTATTCTAATAAAACTTTATTTACAAAAACATGCGACTAGCCCACAGCCTGTTGTTTGCTGACCCCAGTCTCAAACCAAGAAGAAAGCAAAGGTGTTTATTAGGGCTCCAAGCCAGGGTTAAGAAACAGCAAAGTGGACGGCGCCTGTGGCTCAGTGAATGGGGTGCCAGTCCCATACACCAAGGGTGGTGGGTTCAAACCCGGCCTCGGCCGAACTGCAACAAAAAAATAGCTGGGTATTGTGGCAGGTGCCTATAGTCCCAGCTGCTCTGGAGGCTGAGGCAGGAGAATCACCTAAACCCAGGAGCTGGAGGTTGCTGCGAGCTGTGATGCCATGGCCCTCTACCGAGGGCAAGAAAGTGAGACTCTGTCTCAAAAAAAAGAAAAGAAACAGAAAAGCATATTGTTCTGCTATCCTTCCAGAAAATGATCCTCTATAGCTTTTGGGACAAACATACACGCTCAGCCCCACAGTAAGAGCCAAGAGTTTTCAGTAATGCTGCACCACGTGAAGTGCTAACTCCTAAAGCCAATTCTGTCCTGCTACACATGAAGAGAAGGAATCACACAGCAACCTTGCCTGAGCCTCCCTGCCAAGTGTGCAATTCTGGGCCGGGCTGCAGGCTGACTGACCTGAGAAATTGCAAGGGGTGTGGTTCCTTGTGAGCCTGGAAGAAGACATCCATGGAGGATTTGAGACCCTCAAGGAACACAAGTTGTCCACGTTCCCGTGCCACAGTCAGGCTGACACCCTAAACACAACAAAGAGGAGATTGAGGTACTCTGCCTTGTGCTTTGGCCAGATGCCAATTCATAAAAGAGCACAAGACATTTCAAACTCAGTAACAGTGTACCTGTCCACTCTATATGTGGGCCCTTGTCATCTTTCCCCTGGGTGTCCTCAACCCACAATCCTCATTCTGTTTCAGAAGTCCATCTACATTTAACTGTCACATTAAAAAAAAACCCACAATGGCTCGACGCCTGTAGCTTAGGCACTAGGGTGCCAGCCATATACACCCAGGCTGGCAGGTTTGAACC
>NW_003852477.1:8601396-8602616 GCF_000181295.1 Otolemur garnettii
GTGAGATATGATGCCATGGCACTCTACCAAAGGCAACAGAGTGAGACTCTGTCTCAAAAAATAAATAAATAAATAAATAAAATTAAGCACATTTTAAAATAAGTAATAAGTAAATTATAGTATCAAAACAATGGCAGACCATGTGCAGTGGCTCACAATTGTAGTCCTAGCTTTTAGGGAGGCTGAGGGGAGATCACCAGCCTGAGCAACAACAGAGAAAGACCCCATCTCTACAAAAAAAATTTTTTTTAAGAGTCTAACTATGTTCCCTCAGTAGAGTACTGTAGTGTCACAGCTCACAGCAACCTCCAACTCTTGGGCTTAAGTGATTTTCTTGCCTCAGCCTCTCAAGTAGCTGGGACTACAGACGTGCGTCACAATGCCCGGCTATTTTTTGTTGCAGTTGTCATTGTTTAGCTGGTGCAGGCTGGGTTCAAACCCACCAACCTCAGCGTATGTGGCTGGAGTCATAACCCTTGTGCTACAGGTGCCGAGCCATCTACAAAATTGTTTTTAAAAAACCTTAGTCCCAGGCTCGGCGCCTGTAACTCTGCGGCTAGGGCACCAGCCACGTACACCGGAGCTGGCAGGTTCGAATCCAGCCCAGGCCTGCCAAATAACAATGACAACTACAACCAAAAAACAGCTAGGCATTGTGGCAGGCACCTGTAGTCCCAGCTACTTGGGAGGATGAGGCAAGAGACTCGCTTAAGCCCACAGGTTGCTGCTACGCCATGGCACTCTGCAGAGGGTGATGTAGTAAGATTCTGTCAAAAAGAAACAGGTGGCGCCTGCGGCTCAGTGGGTAGGGTGCTTGCCCCATATACCAAAGGTGGTGAGTTCAGACCCAGCCCTGGCCAAACTGCAACAAAAAATAGCCAAATGTTGTGGCGGGCACCTGTAGTCCCAGCTACTAGGAGACTGAGGCAAGAGAATCACCTAAGCCCAGAAGTTGGAGGTTGCTCTGAGTTGTATGTACCCAGCTATTTTTTGTTTCAGTTTGGCTGGGGCCAGGTTCAAACCACCACCCTCGGTATAAGTGGCCGGCGCCCTACCCATTGAGCCAGTGACCTACCCACTGAGCCACAGGTGCCGCCCAGGTTGCAACCCCTTTTTAACAACGAAAATACACTATGGCATTAGGAAGGTTGAGAACCACTGCTTTAACTGAAGGATTTCTCCCATGTGAGGGCAATATGAACTCTTTTTTTTTTTTTTTT
>NW_003852477.1:8602820-8605790 GCF_000181295.1 Otolemur garnettii
GTGGCTGGCGCCTTAGCCGGTTGAGCTATAGGCGCTGAGCCGCAATATGAACTCTTGATGCTCTAGTTCAGGGGTCAGAAAACTTTTTCTGGAAAAGACCAGGTAGGCTTTGCAGGCCATACAATCTGTTGCATAAACCCATCTCTGTTGCTATACAGTGAAAACAGCCATAGACAATTTGTAAATGAGTAAGTATTATTGTGTTCTAATAAAACTTTATTTATGGGCAATGCCCGTAACTCAGTGGGTAGGGCACCAGCCATATACACCAAAGGTGATGGGTTCGAACCCAGCCCAGGTCAGCTAAACAACAAGGACAACTGCAACAAAAAATTTATGGTGGGTGCCTGTAGTCCCAGCCACTTGGGAGGCTGAGGCAAGAGAATTGCTTAAGCCCAAGAGTTGGAGGTTGCTGTGAACTGTGACACCACCCCATTCTACCAAGGGCAACATAGTAAGACTGTCTCCAAAAAAAGAAATAACTTTATTTACACAAAACAGAAACAGGGAAAAGAAGAAATTTAGTCCTGCTCTAGATGAGGACTTCTTAAATATGGCTCTTTGAGAAGACCCAACCAATTAAAAATCCCTTGCAATAGTGATTGAAATGTAGATCCCTGGGACCTCCAACTTTAGACCTCCAGAACAAAGGTAGGTCCCAGGATCTGCATTTCAACAAACCACCTAGGGATAATGATGCATTCTAAATATGCAACCTTCCTCTTCATTTGTTCAGAAACAAGTCATATGGAAAGCTTCAGACTCTCCATGTCCCTAGATCAGGTCACAATTGCATATTCACATACCAAATGCCCAATGTCCTCACTATCCACCACCATTCATTCCAACAGCCACCTGACAGAGAAAGACTTCTGAGTTTCACATTTACTCATTCTCATTACCAGTCTTTTTATGTTAAGTATAATAATATGCCCTGAGTATGGAAGCTCATATTCCAGTACTTGATATGCTAAGTACTGAGCATGCACTCCTAGCATGTTGAAGATGAATCAAAGGTAAAAGAAAAGCAGCCACTCTGGACACAGCTTTCACATCCAGAAACACAGATGCTACAGCCAAGAGAAATGTTTTAGAAAACAAGAAAGCAACATGTGTTACTGACATGACTGTTCTCCCTGAGGTCATGCCCTGACCTCTAACATAGGAACTTTTTTCTTCCCTGAAAAGGATGGGAAACAAATAGTGGACTATTCTCTCACTCCCTCATTTGCTTTTCCCCAACAGAGACCTTGGCCCAACATTAAGACTGGCATTTTAAACATTACTGCTGATGACTGGCCTGTTTCCCTCCGTCTCTAAGGCTGGCCAGTACTCCAAAAAAACTCCAGCCCATACCCGTCAGTTCCCATTTTTTCAGGCAGTAAGTCTACCTGGTCACAGGGAATGGTCAAGGCTAGGTCAGGAAGTTCACCAACCTCTCGGCCATCTTATTCTTTTCTGCCTGCATCTGATGAGGTGGGGGGCAAGAAACAAAAGTACCTCTCCCCGAAACAGGATCAAGCCCTAGGCTTAGGGAAAAGCAGTAAGAGGCACCGGACTTGGCAGCAGAGTAAGGTGCAATCTCCAACCCAGTGGGACTAAGATCAAAGCCCACACTGAGGAGAAACCCTTAACTTGTCTAGAATCAGTACAGAAGGGTCTGATTATTTCTTTTTTTAATTGAGACAGTCTCATTTTGTCATCCTCAGCAGAGTGTCATGGCATCATAGTTCACGGCAATCTCAAACTCTTGGCCTGAAGCAAGTCTCTTGCCTCAGTCTCCCTAGTAGCTGGGACTATAAGTGCCCACGACAATGCCCAGCTATTTGTTTGTTTGTTTTAGCAGGTCCAGGCCAGGTTCAAACTCAATAGCCCTGATGGATGTGGCCAGCACCCTAACCACTGAGCTACAGGAGCCCAGCCTGGTTTTGATTAATTAACATCTACAAAGCAGGTCTGATTCTATAAATTCTCAATAAAACATTCTGAGATGCTGCCATAGCCCCTCAGAGAAGGGATTTAGGATCCCAATACTTCCTTCTTCCCTCCTTTGCTAAGTTCTCTATAATCTAAACAAGAAATCCTGGCCTTAGACCATGCTTACATCTGCGTGGGACACATATGCACTCAGGGTCCTCACCACAGAGTCCTAAAATATTTCCCTTAACCTGTGAAAAGAAAGGAAGCAGGAAAAAGAAAATACATATATTTATATTTACCAGCTTCTGTCCCACAATATTGTAGTGGCTGAAGGACTGGACAAGTGCCAAAAAGCAGACTTTACAGTTAGCTAGAAAACAAAATAAAATGATTTTTAATAAATCCTCTGCTTATAACCAGTCTCATAGACTACATACCTCTGCAAGCAACAGCACTGAGGCTGATCTAGAGACCCAGAAGCCTTATACCCTGACATTCACAATTTGATTCTAAGATGCACTATTTTCTTATTTAACTTATGCTTCATTTCACTGATTGAGATGTATTTCCATCCTATGCATTACTAGATAGTTAATTTTTATTGTAAATATGGCAAATTGTTGTCTTTTTAAAAATTATGTCTTTTTTTCTGTTTACTGTTGGTATAGAGGTATACAAGCAATTTTCTAGCTTCTTTTTCAAACTTTCAAGTTTTTATTTTTAGTTATTATTAACCAGTCTTATATCCAATAGGAAATAAGAAAAGCATGAAGAAGCTCCAACTATCTGACTGAACCTTATTAAATCTAATATAATTTATCTGTAGATTCTCTTGCTTTTCCTAATGCTGACCATCATATCATCTGAAAGAAAAAATCACTTTCAAAGCTGTAAAGGTCTATGGGTCGTGCCTGTGGCTCAGTGAATAGGGTGTCAGCCCCATATACCGAGGGTGGTGAGTTCAAACCCAGTCCCGGCCAAACTGCAACAACAAAAAAATAAAAAATAAAAAAACTGTAAAGGTCTAGCTCATACCCCAGCCTGCCAAAG
>NW_003852477.1:8606016-8613862 GCF_000181295.1 Otolemur garnettii
GTTGTTTGGCGGGCCCGGGCTGGGGATTCGAACCCGCCACCTTAGGTGTATGTGGCTGGCGCCTTAGCCGCTTGAGCCACAGGTGCCGAGCCTGATAAATCAGTCTTTTTGGCTATTATTTTTCTTATCTGTTTCCATATGTAAACTGCAGTGACCATGTTCTTTTTTTCTTTTCTTAGAGACAGAGTCTCATTCTGCTGCCTGGGCTAGAGTGCCAAAGCCTCACTCAGGCTAGCTCACAGAAAACTCCAACTCCTGGGTTCAAGCAATCCTCCTGTCTCAGTCTCCCAAATAGCTGGGACTACAAAGACAGAGCCTCAAACTGTCACCCTGCATAGAGTGCCATGGCATCACAGCTCACAGCAACCTTGAACTCCAGGGCTCAAGCAATTCTCAATTCTCTGCCTCCACCTCCCTAGTAGCTGGGATTACAGGCAACTGCCACAATGCCCAGCTATTTTTTGTGTGCTACCATCATTGTTGTTTGGTGGGCCTGGGCTGGATTCGAACCTGCTAGCTCAGGTGTATGTGGCTGGTGCCTTAGCCATTCGAGCCACAGGCACCAAGCCTAATTTTTCTATTTTTAGTAGAAATGGGATCTCCCTCTTGCTCAGGCTGGTCTTAAATTCCTGATTTCAGGGCCAGGCACAGTGGCTCACTCCTATAATCCTAGCACTCCAGAAGGCCAAGGCGGGTGGATTGCCTGAACTCATGGGTTCAAGACCAACCTAAGCAGGAACAAGACCCTGTAATCCCTCTGGGCATTATGGTGGGTGCCTATAGTCCCAGCACTTGGGAGGCTGAGGCAAGAGAATTGCTTCAGCCCAAGAGTTTGAGGTTGCTGTGAGATATGACACCAGGGCACTCTACCCAGGTTAAAAAAAAAAAACACCTGATTTCAAGCAATCCTCACACTGTGGCCTCCAAGGGTGCTAGGATTATAGGTATGAGCCACCATGCCTGGCCAATCATGTTCTTTAGAAAACATCTATTAACACAGCCAGGTGTCAATAGGATCAAGTGCCCAAAGATCTCAAGATACATAGGACTAAGGAGCAACTAAATGAGGAGGCCACAGTGAGGCAATGGCTGTACAGTGGGTGGGGAAGGGGAAGGTAGAACATGGAAACAGTGAGCACACGCCACTCTTGGCAGGGGTAAGGAGGGTACAAGATGGTCCAGTAATCTTTTACCTAATAAAATAGCTCCCTGATTACCCAAACACAAAGCCTTGGCTAGTAAATACTTCTCATTGCTTCCTAAAACAGTATGATTTTTGTTGGTATTTTTTTGTTTATTTTTTGCCTTGGTTTCTTTTCTACTGCATCAATGAGTCCCATACCTCTAAGGTAGAAGGAGAGAAAGTGGTGCACAAGGAAACTGCCATCTGTCTTTGCATCACAGAGTAGAGTCAGTTTCCCCTATAAGTGACAAGGAACACAAAAAGATGAATTAGATTCCTTGGGGAAAGATCAACTTGGTGTAGAAATCTAACCAATCTGTACACCCCAAATTTCTGCAACTATAGAGTATAATATTTAATGATAAATATGCTATGTTTACCTAAAAAAGAAGAAAATAAATCAAAATTATGGCAAAATTAATTACTAAAGTAATAAGGACTAAGTTACTCATGTTAGGTAAGCATACTTCAGCCTTCACTTTCTCAAGACAAAACAGAATAAAATTCCTTCTCTTCCTCACCCTCATAATCTTACCTTAGGGAGAATAAAGCCTGAATGAAGGCCGCTTTTACCATCAGACAACAATAAAATTAGGCTGCCAGGATTGGAAAGGACCTTCAAAAAGGTCTTCTGATCTAACTTCCTGTTTCTAATTCTGATGCCAATTCTGTGTTCTGTAGGGTAGGTGAGAGGGGAGGAAGTAGTTGATGATGGAGACTTCCAATAGTAAAGTTTTCCCCATGCCCCTGCGTACGGCAGAGCTGTGATCAAGAGCCCTGGGGTGGCACCTGTGGCTCAAGGAGTAGGGCACCAGCCCCATATACCAGGGGTGGTGGGTTCAAGCCTGGCCCCGGCCAAAACTGCAAAAAAAAAAAAAAAAAAAGAAGAAGAAGAGCCCTGGAAAGACCTTTAAAGGTGGTCTCTGCAGTGCCTGGTTGCCCTGCTCCAGGGCAACTTCTGTCAGTGACAGGGAAGGTCAAGAACAAGAGGTACCATACATGCCACCTCCTTGCCATGTGATCTTAGGCAAGTACTGGGCTTTAGTTTTCTTTTTCACGTATAGGATATGAAAGATCACACTATCCGATCTTGAGAGTTTACTACAAGGGTTGTCATTCCCTAGTGCCCGCTTGAATCCTCCATTCCCTCACGCTGAGATCTTTGAAAGTGCCAGTAGTAATTGGAGGCTTGGACAGATTACTGGGCAACTACTATAAAATCCACAAAGATCTGCTGAAATTTGCCTGGTACTACAAAGTCATAAAAAGGCTTTACACACATGTATACTGGCTGCCTGAAGAAACCCATCATTTCATTAGGCAGACAAAAGTTATGATATAAAACAAGATATGCTCCTAAAAGAGGTGACCCCTGCGTTAAAATGCGAAAGATTTCGAGGTGTCCCAGAGTATGAGAAGGAGTGAAGAAAACAGTGGCTGGGCTGTGGTGAAGGCGGACCTGATGCAATCCAATGTAGGTTGCTTACAGCTTCCAACAACTCAATTAGAGACCTCAAGGAAGAAGTGTAAGAGCACGCATTCAAGAAGACATGCCCAGGGCTCGGAGGTGGTTAAGAAGCTGTTCGCACTAGAACCGCGGAGAACCAAACTTTTCTTCAGGGTCACTTCCCTAACCACTTCTGAGTTCCTAAAACCCATACCCCCTATACCAGTGAACAAGCACAAGGTTCCCCAATACGCGACTGTGAATGCAACCCAACTAAATTGTAGGACATGCTTCCTAGGAACTTTTAAGAACACGCACGGCTTCTGAGAACATACGAAAAGTTCCGTCCAGAAGCCCGCCTTCAGCAGGCCTAAGTCTCCGTCTCCAGCCCCAGCCCGAGGTCAGCCCCCTCCGAACCACAACTCCCAGGCGCCCACTGCCCGAGGTCGTCGCGCTTTTCCAACCGGGTCATGTGCGCGGCGTCCCGGATGCAGTCTGCAGCTACGCTCCCTGGACTGCCCCCTTCTGGACCACGCGACATCTTGCCTGCTCCGCCCTGTCAGGGGAGATGTTGAGAAGGTTATTGAGTTCCGGGAACATTCCGAGCTCCGGGAACCAGCGCTCTGGATGAGAAGCTGAGGTGCCACAGAGACAACGGAGCCTGCAGAGTCCATACACTCATACCAGGCTCGCGCGAAGGGGTGCGCATGCGCAATGCCACTCTGGGAGCTTGCGGTGGCCAATCAGGCGCCTCGATGCTGCTGCTGCCAGCGCATGCGCTTCGATGCTTATCACGACCAGGTTGACGGGAGCGTTTACGTCACCGCGGTCCAGAGTCAGTCTAGTTCCTTGCGGGTGCGCGTGGCTTCTGGGCCCTTCTAGTGGCTCTCAATGGCCCACGTGACGGGGTCTTCTTCCCTTAACCTTGATCTCTAATCAGTCTTAGGCCCCCATCCCTCCACAAAGTTCGGTCGAACGCCTTGTGTGTGTCCCGCAGTGCTAGGAGCTTAGGCTCGTCGGTGAAGGACACAGGCAAAGATGCCCGCCCTCCCAGAAGCAGAAAACAAGCATAATAGACCCAGACTGTATCTTGAAAAGTTCTATAGAGAAAAGCAAAGGCAGGAAGGAGTAAATGGGGATAGAGAAAGGTTTCAGAATTAAAGAGGCTATCAGGCCTTTCGAGCAAGTGTGATTGAAACATGCCGTGTATGCTCCTCCTTGGGGCCTTTGTGCTTTTTCCTTCCTTGCATGATTCTTTTCCTGGATATTCAGCAAATTAAAAATTCCACCACTTGGCTCGGTGCCCACAGCACAGTGGCTACAGCGCCGGCCACATACACTGAGGCTACCAGGTTGGAACCAGACCGGGCCAGCTAAACAACAATGACGGCTGCAACCAAAAAATAGCTAGGCGTTGTGGTGGGCACCTATAGTCCCATCTACTTGGGAGGCTGAGGCAAGAGAATCGCTTAGGCCCAAGAGTTGGAGGTTGCTGTGAGCTGTGACAGCATGGCACTCTACTTACGGCGACATAGACTGTTTCAAAAAGAAAACATTCCACCATTTTACTTAGGTCTTTGCTTAGGTGTCAATTTATCTATGAGGCCTTCCCTGAATACCCCATTTAAATCGCAAACCGTCCCAAACACTTCTTTTTCCTTGCTTTTATTTTTTACATAACATCTGTACTGTGTATAGTTTTGTTCTAGCTCAGTCAGCCTCCTGTTACTAAGGACAAACATGTAATTCCACCAAAGTCAAGTTTATTGACTCATTGCAATGAAGGAGATAAGACACCAGTGGAGTCCTGGAGCCTATCACTAAATGAAAAGAGTTTGTTATGAGACCTCTGGAGCATAAACAAGAGACCGGTGTGAGTGTATGGACTTTGCAGGCTCTGTTGTCTCTGTGGCACCTCAGTTTCTCATCCAGAGCACTGGTTCCCGGAGCTCGAAATGTTCCCGGAACTCAATTTAAATGAATTGGTGTTTTGATAGACACAAAGCAAAGCACACCTGTGTGTAAAGGGGTCATAATCTGGCCTGGACTGCAAAGTGGACCCAGGGTCCTATTTCTGTGGAAACGACAAGGTTAAAATAGATAAGGAATGTAGTCATTTATCTGAAGCTTTGCACCTACGATGGAAATTGAGGCTGCTTCTATGTGCCAAAGTGACTTTGATCCTGCACACTAGAATGGGATGTTTTATGCTTACTGATATGTGAGAAAGAGAAAAACAGCCACTGACATCCAAAAGCTGTCCTGGCAGACAAAGTGAGGTCTTGGTATTCTCCTCTTGAGCATAAACAAGTTCACAAAACCTCAACAGACTCATTGTGATGGATCAAAACAAAATTAGACCACTCCATAATCTTGTTAAACATAAAACATGAATGTTGCCCAAGCCCCAAACTACCAAACATCTCATTTCCTAGGTATTAAAAGAACTGCTTCCTTACCAATCATAGATTTAGCCTGATACTTTATCACATACAGACTTTACAAACATATCTACCAATAGGTAAGATTTATTAGAAGCCGGGTGCAGGATCGGCGCCTATGGCTCAAGCAGCTAAGGTGCCAGCCACATACACCTAAGGTGGTGGGTTCAAATCCAGCCCGGCCTGCCAAACAACAATGAGGGCTGCAACCAAAAAATAGCCGGGCGTTGTGGTGGGCACCTGTGGTCCCAGCTACTTGGGAGGCGGAGGCAGAGAATCGTTTGAGCCCAGAAGTGGGAGGTTGCTGTGAGCTGTGATGCCACAGCATTCTACCCAGGGTGACAGCTTGAGGCTCTGTCTCAAAAAAAAAAAAAAATAGTAATAGCCGGGCATTATGGTGGGCGCCTATAGTCCCAGCTACTTGGGAGGCGGAGGCAGAGAATAATTTGAGCCCAGAAGTGGGAGGTTGCTGTAAGCTGTGATGCCACAGCATTCTACCCAGGGTGACAGCTTGAGGCTCTGTCTCAAAAAAATATATAATAATAGTAATAGCCGGGCGTTATGGTGGGCGCCTGTAGTCCCAGCTACTTGGGAGACTGAGACAAGAGAATTGCTTAAACCCAAGAGTTGGAGGTTTCTGTGAGCTGTGAAGTCACAGCACTCTGCTGAGGGCGACATAATAAGAGTCTGTCTCAAAATTTAAAGAAAAAAAAAAGTCCGGGTGCAGTGGTTTCTGCCTGTAATCCTAGTACTCTAGGAGGCTAAGGCAAGCGGATTGCTTGAGCTCAGGAGTTCAAGACCAGCCTGAGCCAAGAGTGAGACCCCTTCTCTACTAAAAGTAGAAAAACTAGCCCGGCGTTGTGGAGGTACCTATAGTCCGAACTACTTGGGAGGCTGAAGCAAGAGGATCACTTGTGCCTAACAGTTTGAGGTTGCTGTGAGCTATGACACCATGGCATTCTACCCAGGGTGACAGAGTATGACTCTGTCTCAAAAAAAGAAAAGATTTTACCTGGAACCCTATAAATGCGTCAATGTACAAAGTTATGATTTAATAAAAAACAATTTAAAAAAAGATTTATTAAATTGCCCAGTCATAGAATTAACCCCACTTCCTGACAGTATCCATTCCCAAGCAAAACTGATTCCTTAAATCCTCCTGGGAATCACCTCACTAGCCCAAATCCTATAATTACTTCCTAACACACTCTTTTTTTCCCCCAACACATTGTTTTGTTTTGTTTTGTTTGGCCAGGGGTGGGTTATGAACCTGCCACCTCCGGCATATGGGGCCAGCGCCCTACTCCTTTGAGCCACAGGCACCACCCCCCAAAACATTCTTAATAAGTCACCCCATGATTCTGTATGGTGTGAATTCTCCCTCACAGTCATGAGTAAGAAATTCAAAATTTTCAACAACAGATATGTTCCTAGTGATTGTTGCCTGGAAGTAATTGACATATGATTTTGAAGAGCAAAATCCTGTTCTTAGAGAACAGAAGTTTTTAGTAAGAAAGCAGTTGTCGGCTCGGCGCCTGTGGCTCAAGTGGCTAAGGCGCCAGCCACATACACCTAAGGTGGCAAGTTTGAATCCAGCCCGGGCCTGCCAAACAGCAATCATGGCTGCAACAAAAAAATAAATAAATAAATAAATAAAATAGCCAGGTGTTGTGGCAGGCACCTGTGGTCCCAGCTACTTGGGAGGTGGAGGCAGGAGACTCACTTGAGCCCAGGAGTTGGAAGTTGCTATGAGCTGTGATGCCACGGAACTCTACCCAGGGTGACAGCTTGAGGCTCTGTCTCCAAGAAAATAAAAAAATAAAAAAAAAGAAAGCAGTAGTCAGGCAAAGAAAGGGATTGTTATGAGACCACAGCTGGAACATCTCCTTGAGAGAAATGTTGTTTGTTGTTAAAGCTGGCTTTATCTGGGTTGATGAATAGCAGGTTTTTATACTCTGAGCTAATTTTACCTTTCTTACTTTTCTTATTTATTTTAGCCTTCATACTATAAGGCAGGAAGACTGGGATTTTTGCCTGGCTTATTTACTGATATTTCCTCAGTGCCGAAAAGAATGGCAGGCACATGGCAAGTGCTCATTTTGAAGGATGAGGTGTGTATTTTTTCTGAAACTTGCTTTATTTTTTCAATATTGTGTTGGTAAAAATTATTCATGTGGAGCTGTGTAAATGGGGGTTATTTATTTTCATTGTTATATTTCATTTATCCATTCTCCTGTCAAATGTTGCCCTGCATCCAGATTTTTCCTATTATGAAGCAATGCTGCCGTGAATATTCTTATATTAAATACATAAAGTTTAGTGTGCATGTGCAAGTCTGTCCCAGGGGAATAAAACCAGAAATGGAAAAGCTTCACAGCTTCAACTTTACTCCATAATATAAAATTATTTTCAAAAATGATTGTAACATTTTACATTCCCACCAGCAATGTAGAAGAGTTGCAGTTCCTTGACGATGCTTGGTATGGTCAATCAAATGGCCAATGGCTACAAAATTTTAGCCATTCTAATGGGTGTGTACTGATATCACATAGTGCTTTTAATTTACATTTCTCTAGTAATGAATGATCTTGAGCATCTTTTCATGTGCTTATTTGCCATGCATATGATTTTAGTGAAGTGTTTGTCTAAATTTTTTTTTCTTTTTTAAAAACTGAGTTGCTGGCTCGGCGCCTGTGGTTCAAGCGGCTAAGGCGCCAGCCACATACACCCAAGGTGGCGGGTTCGAATCCCCAGCCCGGGCCCGCCAAACAACAA
>NW_003852477.1:8614241-8617186 GCF_000181295.1 Otolemur garnettii
GCTTGAGCCCAGGAGTTGGAGGTTGCTGTGAGCAGTGAAGCCACCGCACTCTACCCAGGGGGACAGCTTGAGGCTCTGTCTCAAAAAAAAAAAAAAAAAAATGAGTTGCTAGCTGAATGTGGTGCCTCATGCCTGTAATCCTAGCACTCTGGGTGACCAAGGCGGGTGGAATGCCTGAACTCACAGGTTCAAACCCAGCCTGACCAAGAGTGAGACCCTGTCTCTAAAAATAGCCGGTTGTTGTGGCGGGTGCCTACAGTCCCAGCTACGAGGGAGGCTGAGGCAAGAGAATCACAAGCCCAAGAGTTGAGCCCAAGAGTTTGACATTGCTGTGAGCTATGATGCAACTGCACTCTAAAGGTGACAAAGTGAGACTCTGTCTCAAAACAAACAAACAAAAACTGAGTTACTTTTTTTCTTGTTATTGAGTTTCAAGAGTACTTTCTATATTCTGAATACAAGTTCTTTATTAGATATTTGCTGCTCAAAGATTTTCTCCATATTTGTTATTTGTCTTTTCTTTCTCATAATAGTGTCTTGAAAAACAGTTTTAAATTTTGAGAAAGCCCAGTTGATCAATTGATCTTTTGTGCATTGTGTAAAAAAATATGGCCAAACACAAGACCAAAAAGTGTTTTTTCCTATGTTTTTTTCTAGACGTTTATAATTTTATATGTTACATTTAGATCTATGATATTTAATTTTGTATAAAGTACAAATAAAAGTTTTCTTTCCTTTTTTCTTTTGCTTGTATGTGTGGATATATAACACTCAATGCACTTTTTAGACTTTTCTTTTTTTTTTTTTCTTTTTAAAGACAGAGTCTCACTATGTCGCCCTCAGTAGAGTGCCATAGAATCACAGCTCACAGCAACCTCCAACTCCTGGGCTTAGGCAATTCTCTTGCCTTGAATCCACCATCCTCAGTATATGGGGCCACCCCCTGGATAGGTTTTTTGTATTTTTAGTAGACACAGGGTCTCACTCTTGCTCAGGCTGGTCTCAAACTCCTGAGCTCAAGCAATCAACCCGCCTCATTCTCCCAGAGTGCTAGGATTACAGGTGTGAGATGCCTCGCCCAGCCTTTTTGTTTTTGTTTTTTTTCTGAGACAGGGTCTCACTCTGTCACCTGGGCTAGAGTGCAGTGATGTCATTATAACTCACTGCAACCTCAAATTTCTGGACTCAAGTGATCCTCCTACCTCAGTCTCCTGAGTAACTGGAATTACAAGTATATACCACCATAGCTGGCTAAGTTTTCTGTATTTTTTTTTAAGTTTTCTATATTTTATAAAGATAGGGTCTTGCTCTGTTTCCTAGGCTTAGATTAGTTTTGTGTTAAGTCTTTAGATATAGTTTGAGGACAACTGATATCTTTTTAATATGAAATATTGACTCTTCCTATATTTATCCATTCTTTTATTTGCAGGTTTGTTTTTTTTTTTTTTTGGCTGGGGCTGGGTTTGAACCCCCCACCTTCGGCATATAGGGCCAGCGCCCCACCCTTTTGAGCCACAGGGGCCGCCCTATCCATTCTTTTATTTTTTTTATTTTATTTATTTATTTTTTTGAGACAGAGCCTCAAGCTGTCACCCTGGGCAGAGTGCCGTGGCATTACAGCTCACAGCAACCTGCAACTCCTGGGCTCAAGCGAGTCTCCTGCCTCCGCCTCCCAAGTAGCTGGGACCATAGGTGCCCGCCACAACGCCCGGCTATTTTTTGGTTGCAGCCGTCATTGTTGTTTGGCGGGCCCGGGCTGGGGATTCGAACCCGCCACCTTAGGTGTACGTGGCTGGCGCCTTAGCTGGTTGAGCTATAGGGGCCGAGCCTATCCATTCTTTTATTGATACTGATGGATTAGTTCTAGTTTTTTCCCTAATTAAAAAGATACCCTTGTGTGGGCAGTGCCTATAGCTCAGTGAGTAGGGCACCAGGCACATACACAGAGGCTGGTGGGTTTGAGCCCAGCTCAGGCCTGCTAAACAACGACAACTGCAACCAAAAATAGACGGGCATTGTGGAGGGTGTCTATAATCCCAGCTACTTGGGAAATTGAGGCAAGAGAATTGCTTATGCCCCAGAGTTTGAGGTTGCTGTGAGCTGTGATGCCACGGGACTCTACCTAGGGTGACAGCTTGAGACTCTGTCTCAAAAAAAAAAAGAAAAGAAAGAACGATGCCCTTGTGAACAGACTCAACCATGTCTCTTGGTACACATGTGCAAGAATTTCTCTAGGGTATGTATCCTAGTTAGAATTGTTGGGTTTAGGCAGAGGTGCGAATTTACCATAAAGTTAATAAAGCTAATCTATTATTCATAATGTTGTATTTTCTTAAAGAAAATCCTCTCTGCTCCCAAAGGTATAAGGTTTAGGTCCCAGAATACCTGGAGTTGCACCCAGTTATAGTTTATGTGCATGTTGAACAGTCTGATGCGACTATGGAGAATTCATACAGAGAAGGATATGATGCAGGAAATTGAGTAGAAGGGTGATGGAAGAACTGGAGGAATCCAAGGGGAAAGAGGATTCTACATAGCAATTAGAAAGCTTGTCCCTCCCCTGTGCAGGAGTGTGCTCCTCTGTACTGGTGGGGCTGGAGGCCACAAACTACACCTTCCAGACTACTTTGCCAGCTGACTTTCAGCTCAGCTTTCCCAGGGAGACACTGGCAGTAGGCTAGAAAGCAGAAAAAAGGAAGAGCCTTTTTTTGTGCCACTGGTGACTTGTCTGGCAGGCTCTTTGTCAGTGGTGGGTGATTGTAGGCTCCAGCAGTGCTGTGATGGTTCAAGCAGCCACAGGAAGAGTGAGTGTGGACTCCTGGTTTCTGGAAGCAGAGGCAGCAGCCATGCCTGATAGGGCTCTGTGGCTCCCATCACTCCCTCTTTGTCCACAGTCCTGTCATGCCCTCAGTCCACCAGATCTCTAACTCTGATAGGGCTCTGTG
>NW_003852477.1:8617415-8624140 GCF_000181295.1 Otolemur garnettii
GCTCTGTGGCTCCCATCGCTCCCTCTTTGTCCACAGTCCTGTCATGCCCTCAGTCCACCAGATCTCTAACTCTGATAGGGCTCTGTGGCTCCCATTGCTCCCTCTTTGTCCACAGTCCTGTCATGCCCTCAGTCCACCAGATCTCTAGCTCTGTTTTGATCCACAGGCCTTTCTCACATGTCCATTTTCTTTCCATTAGTCATGTCTTCCCAGCTCCATTCTCTTCCCTCCCTACCAGGAACAGGTGACAGAGCTGACACATGCCCTCAGTGTCTTCTTCTTGTTGGCATCCTAAGAGTGTCACCTGATCTATGGCTCCCAGCCTTGGATGTATCCTTTACCCACTTCATTGCTTCTGGGTGCTGGTGACCATCACTACTGGAAAACAGCAAGGGCCCTGCCCACCCCGCTCCAAACACTACTGCATCTGTTCCCTTTGCCTGCCTGTCTCTATGTTCAGGAGTTGTTGCCTCCAAAGTGCTGCCTGATCCCTTCACCCTCTGTGACGAGAGAGTTTTCATACCCCAGAGTTGAAGGTTGAATCCACAGACCGCTAGCAAAAGAAAAGAGAAAAAGGAGGAAGCAGGCTTAAGCTATCTCCTGCACACCCGCCAGAGGGCAGTAGATGTTGGCTAAAGCTGTCAGTTAACAAGTCCAGGGGCTGGTGTGGTGTTAGCAGGCTAGTGCACACAGTCCCGCTGCCAGCAGTCCTCTGAAGTCAGGACCCGCAGCACCTTGTCTTGTAGCCATTCCTCCCCATTGTCCCTGCTCCAGCTCGCCCTTAGCTCCCTTCTCTGGAATCCCAGCAGTGGACTCCTGCTCCAGGGTCTCCCTTCCTCAGGAATGTCCCACTGCCCCCACTCCAGTCCTCCCACTCATTGTACAAGCCTAGTTGTCCTGCTGCTCACGCGCTCCAGCCCCCACCGCCAGGCCTCAGATGGGGTCACACCTGGGGTCCTTGTGCTTCTGTTCCTGTTTTCCCTCCAGATGTCTGCAGGGACACTTGCCTTGAACTCCTTCGGGTCTCTGTTCCCTCTGGCCTTCCCTGGGCACACGGAATGGTAGATGCTCCACCAGATCCCCTTGGAAAGGGACTGTGGGAGGAGCAATCTCAGGACTCTCCAGCTCTCTTCTCCAGGGCCCACCCGAGCTATCTGGAGCCTCACCTGAGTTCATACCAGGCCCAGGGCAGCCTTCGTTTGGCTACCAAGTAGAGTGGAGGCTGCAAGGGATTTCCATCCTATATAGGTCTGACAGATTATACCCACTCTAGCATTTCCCGTTAGGGGGCTTGCATCACCATTCAATTCAAATGCTCCTCTTTGTTGGGCTTCCACTAAGGTTCAAGTTCTCCCTCTGTCCAAACCTCCATCCTTCCCAAACTTCATGTCAGCATTTGCTTCTGGAGAACCCAATATGCGAGCACCTGTGCCCTGCCACGCCCACCCTGCTTTCTTCTGTCTACAGAAATTTTCTGTATCTAACTCACAATTCAGTTTGCTTACCCAGTGCCCTTCCTCACCACATATAGAACGTAAGCTGGGTGAAAGCAAGGCTTTTTGCTTTTCTTCTTCTTCTTCTTTTTCCTCTTCCTCTTCTGTCTTGCTTTCTTGCCCAGGCTAGGGTGTAGTGGTGTCATCACAACTCACTGCATCCTAAATTCCTGGGCTCAAGGGATCCTCCTGACTCCATTCCCAGAGAAGCTGGGACCATAGGTGTGCCCCACCGCTCCTGGCTAATTTTCATATTTTTCTGTAGAAACAAGGTCTCACCAACTTGTGCAGGCTGGTCTCAAACTCCCTCAAGTAATCCTCCTGCATCAGCCTCCCAAAGTGGGATCACAGGTATGAGCCACCATGCCCAGCCATATTTTCTTTATTATTTATTTATTTAAAAACAGAGTCTCACAATGTCACCCTCAGTCGAGTGCTGTGGTGTTTGTTGCAGGAAGACGAGGCCCAAGGGAGAGAAAGAGCACCCAAACACCATGTTTATAAGAGAAAGGGCTTTATTTACTGGCCGGGAGCTTCCGGCATAGAAGAATTCCAAATGGCCATGTTCCCTGACTGGCTCCCTTTTTATCTCCAGTCAGAAAGTTCCAACCCATAGGTATCTTTTTCATTGGCCAGTTTGAATCAAGCAGGAGATGCTATTCCAGCCCCCACAGAACTACAGTATTTCACAGAAGTAGAAATTTCCAAGTTCCAGGAAGTTAAGTTTACAAATTCCCAAGAGCTGAGTCACCATGGAGAGAACCCTGCAGGTGTATCCTTGTGGTCTCCTTGAGAAGACCTGTTCTCCTAGCCCTCACCCTTCTCGGGTATCCTCTCTCAGCGTCACAGCTCACAGCAACCTCTAATTCTCAGGCGTAAGCAATTCTCTTGCCTCAGCCTCCCAAGTAGCTGGTGCCCGCCTTTCAGAGTGCTAGGATTATAGGTGTGAGCTACCACGCCAGGTTCCAATCTGTATGCTTTATTTTATTTTTTTTTATTTTTATTTTTTTGCAGTTTTTGGCCAGGGCTGGGTTTGAACCCACCACCTCCAGTATATGGGGCTGGTGCCCTACTCCTTGAGCCACAGGCACCACCCTATAAGCTTTTTATTTTAGTTTAGTTTCTACTAACCACCAGACAACCAGAGATATGCTTTTTATTTTTATTTTCTTGCCCAATTGCCTGGACTAGGCCTTCTAGTACAATATAGCATCCAGATTTACATTTCCTGCCCATACTTCCCTCCAGCTACCTCACTGACATTTCTACTTGGAAGCGTAATAGGAGTCTCCAACTGATTCATAAGCATCTCCCCAAACCTGCTATTTCCACAGACTTCTCCAGTTCTACCCCTCCAGTGTTGAAGTTAAGTTACCCTTCACTTTGCATTCTTTCATCTCCACATTGGTACTACCAGTAAACTCTGTTGTCTCAACCTTCACAGTATATCCAAAGTCTGACCGCTTCCCACCTGCTTTGTGACCACCAGTATACTCTCAGCCTCCAGAATCTCATGCTCGGATCAGTGTAGTAGACTCCTAACTAGTTCTCCTGCTCCAACTCTTGCCCTAGGATCAGCTAAGTGATCCTTTAAAAACTAAGTCAGAGGCTGGGATGAGGCTGGGCTCATCCCTGTAATCCTCAGAAGCTGAGGCAGGTGTTAGAGGACTTAGATATCAGCCTGAGTGAGAGCAAGACCCCATCTCTACCAAAAATAGAAAAACTAGCTGGGCATTGTGGCTGGTGCTTGTAGTCCCAGCTACTTGGGAGGCTGAGGCATGAGGATTGCTTAAGCCCAAGAGTTTGAGGTTGCTGTGAACTCTGATGCTGTGGTACTCTATCCAGGGTAACAGAGTGAGACTCTGTCTCAAAAAGTAAGTAAGTAGGCTCAGGGCCTATAGCTCAAGCAGCTAAGGCGTCAGCCACATACACCAGAGATGGTGGGTTTGAATCCAGCCCAGGCCTGCCAGAACAACAATGACAACTATAACCAAAAAATAGCCAGGCATTGTGGTGGGCGCCTATAGTCCCAGCTACTTGAGAGGCTGAGGCAAGAGAATCGTGTAAGCTCAGGAGTTGGAGGTTGCTGTGAGCTGTGATGCTACGGGACTCTATCCAGGGTGATAGCTTGAGGCTCTGTCTCAAAAAAAAAAGTAAATAAGTAAGTAAAAAAACAAATAAATAAATAAATACTAAGTTAGACCATATCACCATTCTGCTAAGAACACTCTTGTGGCTCCCACTACATTCTGAGAAAAGCAGACCTAAAAGACCAGGTTACATTTCTGACCTCACCCTTCCAGTAGTCTCCCCATCACTCACTCCTCTCCAGCCACATTGGCCTTCTTGCTGGTTCTTGAACAGGCCTGGCAGTCACTAGTTCCCTCTGTCTGGAATGCTCTTCCCTCTGTACTTGACCTGCACTTGATCAACCGCCTTCCTACCCTCCACCCCACCCACTTCAGGCCTTTGCACAGATATTATCTCTGAGGCAGATTGTGTGTTCCAAACAAGGCCATACCACAATCTACCCCATTCCACCTGTTCTTACGATGTGACATTGACACTGCATTGAGATATGGAGAAGTCTATGTTTCCTTCCTTTGAACCAAAATAAAGTTGTGTAATGGCCTTGACCAACAGTGTGAAAGAAGTGATGCTATGTCTCCAAAGCTGGGTTAGAAAAGACAATTTATCTCTACCCGGCTCTCAGATGTTTTCTTTTGGAGCCCTGAATGCTGCATAAGAAGTCTAGGTGCCTTGAACCTGCTCTTCTGGAGAACAAAAAGAAAGATTACAGACAGGGAGAGTGGCCCAAAGAGCCTTGGCTATGGCCATCTCTAGCTGTTTGGGGCTTACCTGGGACAGGCCCCAGACATGTGAGTGATGGAGGCTTCAGGCTGATGATCCCAGCCCCTTCCACCCTCTGATGACAACGTCCTGAGAGACCCCAAGTCAGAACTACCCAGCTGAAGCACTCCCAAATTCCTGACCCACAGACATCACCAGAGGTAATAAATGCTTATTGTGTTAAGCCATTAAGTTTGGGGGCTATTACTTCCACAATGGTAGCAACCCCTTGCTATTGTGGCCTTCTCTATTTAAACCCTTTCAAATTTTAAGCCACTCCCCAACCTCATCACTCTCTGCCTCCCTTCTCTGTGGTACTTTTCTTCCCAGCATTTAACTTTATCTGACATGCCATGTATTTTAATTACTTTTGTAATGTCTCCCCAACTAGGATGTCAACTCCCCAAGGGCAGGGATTTTTGCCTGTCAAGTCCATTGTTGTATCCCCAGTGCCCAGGCCAATGCTTTGCACATAGTAGGAGCTCAATATTTGTTCAATGAGTGACTGTCTACACCTAGTAAAACTACAAACAGCATAGACGGGAATAATGAACACTAGAGTCTGGATGGTGGATGTTTCTGAGGTGGGGGAGGAGAAGCATACATCAGGGGCTTTCACCACAAGTCTTTTTTCTTCCTAAAAGAAAAAAAGAACTCAAACAAATAAGGCAAGAGGTTTCCTTTTGATAAAACATGTGTTTGCCACGTTATTCTCTTATGTTCTATGATAAAAGTGTCTTATATAAAGACGATTTGTACAAGAATGTTCATAACAGCTTTCTTTGTAACAGACAAAAGTGGAAACAAATCAAATGCCCATCATTTGGTGAATAGATAAGCAAACTGTGGAATACACTCAGCAATAAAAAGCAACAAACTATTGATATATTAAATACCCAAAGCCATTATGCTGAGAGAAAGAAGTCTTACCCTAAGGAATACGTATTGTGTGGTTCCATTTATAAGAAATTCTGGAACAGGCAAAACCAACCAACGGTGGGAATAACTCAGCCCTAGTCCCTTGCTAGGGGAAAGGGGCGACTCCTTGCAGCCCCTGGCCTGACATTCCTCCTTCCGGTCTCAACTCAGGCCCTCCCTCACTAAGTGACCTTGGGAAAGTCGTGGCCTCGCTCTGCGCCTCTCTATCCCCATAAGTAAATTCCCATAGAAGGTAGAATAGGTGACTGCTTCCTTCCATCCTGACATTCCAAGATTCTGAGATCCCTTATAAACCACTGCCACCTCAGCAAATCCCCTGTGCCAGCCTGCGCGTGGCTCAGGACTCTATGGCAGGGTGAGGGTATCTGTTCTCTCTGGGCACTGGAGCCCTGGTCTTAGGCGGATCTGGATGGAGCGGAATGCCAGCCACCCATCGTAAAGCACCAGGCTTGGAGGGTGAAAGATTGGTGGTCCCGCCTTACCTTTTGTTCCTGTCTCTGGGGCTTTGCAGGCCAATGAAATGCATCCCTGAGAATAAAAGCCCCTTGTCCAGAGTTCTGAGTCCTAATCCTCTTACGTATCACCAGGGGAAAGCCGTAGCTAGTGACAGAAGGGCTGCTCTGATTCCCTGCCAGCCTGCCCCTTGTCCCACACTCGGGAGCCAGCCTAGTTCCATCACAAAGGGCTACTGCCCTGGCCAAACCACACAGCTGAATGTAATCACCACTCAGGCCTCTGGGGATGAAGTGCTCAGACTGTGAGCTCTGGACAGGCCTGGATGGCTCAGAAAAGTCTGAGTACTAGCCCTGTCCATAGAGCCATCAGCCTGTTCAGAGCCCTGGGTTCACCAAGTGTGGCCTGGCCCAGGGCTCTGCCTCCCTCCCCTGGGAGCATTGCTTGTTCTTCAAGTCATAAGGGGACCTGGAGTGGGTAGTCACGGGTCTCTCTTGGCTTATTCACCCCTTTAGGAGGCCTGGACAAAGCCTCAGCCCTCAACTGAGAGGTGGGTGATGCAACTCCCCCACCAGGGCCTCCTTGTCTGAATAGTCAAGAGACAGACACCTCCACACCAGACAGGAAGTACCATAGTACCAATGTGGCCACCTGAAGGGTACGCCAACCTGCCTGACCCCCCGCAAAAGCCAGGAAAGGCTCTGCTGTACTTTGAAAAGTGTAGGAGCTGGGCAGACAACTAGGATGGAAATGGGAGAAGAGGAAGAAGACACAGCCTTTCAGAAGGAAGGAGCAGCAGCCTGAAGGAGACATTTGAGAGTCTGGAGCAGCTGGCTATGGCCACAGTAGGAATTATAGAATGTGAACTGTGCTTTAGAGGCTGGGACATTTGAAAGGAGGACACAGGGAGACAGGACTTCAGGGAGCCAGGGGACAAACCAGGCGCCAATTCTACCCAAATACTTAGTTGGGGAGAAGTTAAAAATTTAG
>NW_003852477.1:8625303-8628120 GCF_000181295.1 Otolemur garnettii
CATCAAATCAATCAATCAAGGTCTCCACATTGTCTCCACAGTGCAGAGCCGGGGAGACAGGCATTTTAATGCACCATCATAAAGGCAGAATCAGAATGCTGTGTCTGTTTCCTGAGTCTGGGACAAGGTTGAACTTTTGTATGTGTCCTGGGGACCTGGCTGAGAGGAAAGGCCATCAAGACACTGCAGTCCTGTGGGCAGGAGGAGTCTGGGAACAAAGTCCAAGGCAGAGAGGAAACTGCACACCAAACTGGAAGAAGAGGTGAGTTGCAAGTGACGCTTTGGGACAGAAGCCACAGCGGAGGTGAGAGGAGGTGAGAGCCTAGGTTCTGAGGGTCAGATATGCAGGCTATGGGCCCCAGATGGCTGTGGGGTATTCCTTTGACACAAACTGTGGTGGGGGAGCCCATCCCGACTATGGGTGGCACATTCAGCCTTGCATAGTCCCTAAGCAGACCTTGACCAAGGCCGACCACATGTTGGAAACAGGGCCATTCTGGTGCTAGGAGCCAGGCATAGACCCAACCATACAGGTGCCCCACAGCCTCCACAGGCAAACACTCCCAGGCACCAGGGTGCCTGGCACACTGTGGGGCTACCCCTCCTCCCACTCAGTCCGGGGGCTATTTGAATCATACTTCTGTTTCGACTGCTCCCCGGACTTGCTCGCACCAAGGTCACTACTGACCTCCATGTTGCCAAACCGACAGCCAATTCTCCTTCCTCATCGTCTTCTGTGAGCATCAGCAGCATTTCACAGCTGATCACTCCTTGACACAGGTTCACCTGGCTTGCTCGCCCACCTGTTCTACTACCCTGGCTGCTCCCTCTCAAGTTCCTTTGCAGGCTCCTCCTCTTTGCCCAGACTTCCTCACCATGGTGGACCAGGTTTTAGGCCTGGAGCCCACAGGAGCTCAGATTTCTGCTTTTAAAATAATTACTTCAGGCTGGGCACAGTGGCCTGTAATCCTAGCACTGTGGGAGGCTGAGGCAGGAGGATCCTGTGAGTGAGTTCAGGAGTTCGAGATCAGCTTGAGCAAGAGTAAGACCCTTGTCTCTAGCCAGGCAAGGTGGCTCATGTCTGTAATCCCAGCACTCTGGGAGGCTGAGGCAAGTGGATGGCCTGAGGTCACAGGGTTGAGACCAGCCTCAGCTCGAGTGAGACCTCGTCTAGAAAAATTGCCAGGCATTATGGTGGGCACCTGTACTCCCAGCTACTCAGGAGGCTGAGGCCAGATAATCACTTGAGCCCAAGAGTTGGAGGTTGCTGTGAGTTGTGATGCCATGGCACTCTACCAAGGGTGACATAATGAGACTCTGTCTCAAAAAAAAAAATTAAAAATTAGGTGTCTATGTCAGGTGTGGTGGCTCAGGCCTGTAATCCTACTACTCTGGGAGGCTGAGGCAGTTGAATTCCTAGAGCTCAGGAGTTTGAGACCAGCCTGAGCAAGAGCAAGACCCTGTCTCTACTAAAAATAGAAAAACTAGGCTTGGCACCTATTACTCAGTGGTTAGGGCACCAGCCACATACACTGGGGCTGGTGGGTTTGAGCCCGGCCTGGGCCTGCTAAACAATGACAACTACAACAAAAAGATAGCTGGACATTTTAGTAGGTGCCTGTAGTCCCAGCTACTTGGAAGGCTGAGGCAAGAAAATCACTTAAGCCCAAGAGTTTGAGGTTGCTGTGAGCTGTAATGCCACAGCACTCTACCAAGGGTGACACAGTGAAACTCTGTCTCAATAAGTAAATAAATAAATAAAAATAGAAAAACTAGCCTGGCATTGTGGCAGGTGCCTGTAGTCCCAACTACTTGAGAAGCTGAGGCAAGAGCTTCTCACTCTTCTCATCACTTGAGCCCAAGAGTTTGAGATTGCTGTGAGCTATGACACCAGGGCATGCGACTGAGTTTCACTTTGTCACTCTCAGTAGAGTGCTGTGGCATCACAGCTCACAGCAACCTCCAACTCCTGGGCTCAAGTGAGTCTCCTGCCTCTGTCTCCCAAGTAGCTGGGACTACAGGTACCTGCCACAATGGCTATTTTTTTTGGTTGCAGCCATCATTGTTGTTTGGCGGGCCCGGGCTGGATTCGAACCCGCCAGCTAAGGTGTATGTGGCTGGCGCCTTAGCCGCTTGAGCCACAGGTGCCTCCCTATTATTCCCAATTTAATAAAGCCTGAGGAGTCAGAGAATATCTTGGCCATGCAAGGGTTAAACATAACCTTCCAAGTTTCCTTATCAAAGCCACTTTCACCTACATATGCTCTTGTTTTTGGAGAGGCAGACAGTCTCACTTTGTCACCTTTGGTTAGCATGCCGTGGCATCATAGCTCACAGCAACCTCAAACACTTGGGCTCAAACAATCCTCTTGCCTCAGCCTCCCCAGTCTGGGATTACAAGTGACCGCCACAATGCCTGGCTAAACATGGAAGATTTAGACTAACAGGGAAGCTTGGCCTGTGGTTGGAACCCCAGCCAGCGGGAGCTCTGGCAGTGTCAGGGAGGTGGGCTTGTCACAGTCTGAAGCACAGGGCAGGGCATCCTACAGCCCAAAGGCTAAGCCAGCTAAGCCACTGTCTGGGAAAGAGTCAGCTACCAACCTAGGAAACACCAAGAGCAGGAGCTTCACAGTTTACAAAGTGTTGGTCACACTTCTTGCCCCCCTCCATCATTAGCTTGATTTTAGCACCACAGTATAGCCAGAGAGAAGTGTGGAGCCAGGTGAGATAGCCAGGCCCTGGGGCTAAGCCTGACAGAAGCCTTGGTTGGGAGTACAAATGGCACAGTCAGCAGATGGACAATGGCAGGTGCCACTT
>NW_003852477.1:8629267-8632059 GCF_000181295.1 Otolemur garnettii
ACCCCCAATCACTTCTCCTCCCTTAACAACATTGCTTTCACCTGTCAGAAGTCATGTAGCCTATGCATACTTTCCTTGTTATGGACAAACAGTTTTTCCTCTTTAAAGTTGATCTCTACCCCTTGTGTTACGATTTATGCAATCTTATTAAGATACTATACAAAAAACGCTGTTTCCAGTGTTCAAAGGCTGGCTGCAGTCATCAGCTGTGTCAGCTCTCCCAACTGCCAGCCTAGCTCTCAGCTCCTGTCTTTCTTTGACCCTCACCCCATCTTTCTGGCTTTGTATTTCTTCATTTCCCACCCTTGCACTCAGGTCAGTTCTTCCTCCTCGTTCCGGGTTGCAAGAAATCCCTCTCTCCTGCCAGTATGCAACAGAAGTAGAGGTTTGCTTCTGGAATGGTTAGTTCAAATCACCACTCGTAAGCTTTTAGACATGGCCTCCATTTGTACTCATTTGTACAGTGCTGCCCAGTGAATATTGGGGTGGGACTGGGCAAGCAGGCCATGTGTGCCCCTCTGAGTTTAGATAACACCCACAGTACTGAGACTCCCTTTTGAGCCCACTCAGACCGTCCTGAGTACCTGGAACACAGAGGGGCCCGGAGAGTTGTCATATGAAGGGTGGCCAAGGGGACTGAAGATATTCAGCCAGGAGAAGAGAAGGTTCAAAAGCAGCACTTTGATCTTGAAAAGACCATTAAATAAATAAAACAGGAGTTATTAGTTCATTCTAAGGGCTCAGAGAGTAGAACTAGGAGCAGAGTGTGACTCTAGGGCAAGAAGGCTCAATAGAAAAATGACTCATCAGGCGGCGCCTGTGGCTCAGTGAGTAGGTGCCGGCCCCTATACTGAGGGTAGGGGTTCAAACCCGGCCCTGGTCAAACTGCAACAAAAAATAGCCAGGCTTTGCGGTGGGCGTCTGTAGTCCCAGCTACTCGGGAGTCTGAGACAAGAGAATCACCTAAGTCCAAGAGCTGGAGGTTGCTGTGAGCTGTAATGCCATGGCACTCTACCAAGGGGGACGTAATGAGACTCTGTCTCCAAAAAAAAAAAGATTGTCCTGTCCTAAGAAGCTCCCTGAATTTGCCTGGGGAAAGGCATATTGCAAGCTCCCCACAGACAAGGCTCCCTGAGTGCGTCTGAAACTATTTTCTAAGGGCAAATTCAGGCCGGCACTGTGGCTCACGCCTGTAATCCTAGCGTGAGGATTACAGGCCTCTGGAAGGCCAAGGCAGTGGATAGCTTGAGCTCAAAGTTTCAAAACCAGCCTGAGCAAAAAGCAAGACCCTGTCTCTACTAAAAATAGAAAAAACTGAGGCAAGAGGATCACTTGAGCCCAAGAGTTGGAGGTTGCTGTGAGCTATGATGCCACAGCATTCTATCCAGGGCAACAGCTTGAGACTGCCTCAAAAAGGGCAAATTCAGGCACAAGGCAGGAGTTTGCAGTGGTACCTGGCAGACAGCTTGCCCTGCTATGCTTTGGAAGGGACCTGCCCTCTGTTCCGATTGGTCATGCTCTCATCTGCATTTTTGGCAGGGTCTCTGGGATGTGTGACAGTTCTCACATGGACACCTCATGAATGCCAGAATCTAGAGCCCTGTGCCTGGGATTTGGCATGGCCTGGGCAGCCATGGGAGCCAAACGGAGGTCTTTTTTCCTGTGGGAACTCATTCCAGGTGCCAGCAGAGTGAGGCACAGAGCCATGTCACTTGGCTTTCTAGTGGTTACTCCTGGCAACCTTGTTGTGGCCTTGGGCAGGGACCCAGTCTGCCCCAGGGTTTCTGTTTCTCCATCTGTAGAACAAGGGTGAACTTCTGCCCTGGCAGGCCAAAGAGCCAGCGGACCAGGAAGCATACTGTCCCCTTGTGAGGGCAAAGCAGCCGCCAGAGTAGAGACAAGTGAGAGTCCGGGCCTGCCGCCTCCCAAGAGAGGCTCAATTAGAACAGCAAGCAGTTCCCACCAGAGGCTCTGGCTGACCCTCAAAGCCAGCCGCGTGGGCAGGCAGCAGCAGGCTGTGTGATCGAGGATGGTAGCTCAGGCCGCCCACTGGGCCTGGCCTCAGGAACTTCAAATAAGCACATGGAGTGCCAAGAGGGAAGAAGGCCAGTTCCTTTTCTTCTGCAGGGAAGGGATGAAGGAGCCAGCGAGAAAGCACTCAGCAAAAAGAGGGCAAACTCAAATAAAGGATCACGCTTTTGAGGGCTCCTGAAACCTCTGCATAGGCCTCCCTTTTGGCCCCAGAGAAGAGTTGTCCTGGGGATCCAGAGTTGGGCTCAGAGTCATGGGCACAAATAAGAAGGAAGGCCCAGGCAGGTGGATCACCTGACCTCAGGACTTTGAGACCAGCCTGAGCAAGAGCGAGACCCTGTCTCTAAAAATAGCGGAGGGTTGTGGTGGGTGTCTGTAGTCCCAGCTACTCGGGAGGCTGCGGCATAGAGGATCACTTGAACCCAAGAGTTTGAGGTTACTGTGAGTTATGATGATGCCACTGTACTATGCCAAGGGTACAAAGTGAGACTCTGTCTCCAAAAAAAATAAAAATAAAAAACAAACTATCCATCCTCAAGGAATAACCAGAGTCTACCATTGAATCTCAAAAATCTATATTCTGGCGTGGCACTTGTAGCTCAGCAGCTAGGGCATCAGCCACATACACTGGGGCTGATGGATTTAAACCGGCCCAGGCCTGTCAAACAACAATGACAACTATAACAAAAAAATAGACTGGCATTGTGACTGGTGCCTATAATCCCAGCTTCTTGGGAGACTGAGGCAAGAGAATCACTTAA
>NW_003852477.1:8632409-8637983 GCF_000181295.1 Otolemur garnettii
AAAAAAAAAAAAGAAAAATCCGTGTTCTAAGGAAGCAAGACAGAAAACAAATCAACCAATGAGGAAAAACTAGAGAAGCAACAATATGGTTATGGGCCCTGATCCCACAGGCAGAAGTGGGGGAGACTTGTCCAAATCCTAACTGGAGGTCTATCTGATCACAGGGAAGCTACTTATCCTCTGTGCCTAGATTTCCTTCTTTGTAAAGTGGGGGAATAATATAAGTATCTATCACACAGGGAGTTGTAAGGATTAAATGAGTTACACACACACATAAACAAGGTGCTCCCGAAATGTATACACACTTAAGAAAGGAAAAACTGACCAGACACGGTGGCTCACGCCTGTAATCTTAGCACTCTGGGAGGCTGAAGCAATTGATTGAGCTCATGAGTTCGAGACCAACCTGAGCAACAGTGAGACCCCACTAAAAATAGAAAAACTAGCCGGGCACTGGGGCAGGTACCTGTAGTCTCAGCTACTTGGGAGGATGAGTCAAGAGAATCACGTGAGCCCAAGAGTTTGAGGTTGCTGTGAGCTATGACACCACGACACTCTACCCAAGGCAACAGAGTAAGACTCTGTCTCAAAAAAAAAAAAAAAGGAAAAAATTGTATTAAAATTTTAATATTCAAGTCATATTTGACTTCCGCAATCATAAGAGGTGCTCAAAGTTGACTTGTTATTAGTATATACTAAGTATTAGAATTTTCATATAGTTTCTAAAAATGTTTTCATATGCTTTCTTAAAATGCATATACATTTTTTGGCACATTCTGTATCTATGTGTGTGTGTATATATGTGTATTTTATAGATGGGGTCATGTCCTGTCACCCAGGTTGGAGTGCCATAGCTATTCATACACGTGATCATAGCTCACTGCAGCCTCCTACTCTTGGGCTCAAGTGATCCTTCTGTCTCAAACTCCAGAATAGCTGGAACTACAGGCCCAAACCATTATGCCCTGCTAATTTTTCAATTATTTTGTTGAGATGGACTTCTTGTTATATGGCCCAGGCTGGTCTCAAACTCCTGGCCTCATGTGATCCTCCTGCCTGAGCCTGGCAAAGTTCTGACATTATAGGTATGAACTACCATGCCCAGCCTGGAATTATTTTTCTTCTAATATATTAAGATGAGGCTCATTCCCCTAGCACAGTGGTTACAGCGCCAGCCACATATACCGAGGGTGGCGGATTTGAACCTGGCCCAGCAAAACAACGATGACAACTACGACAAAAAATAACTGGGCATTGTGGTGGGTGCCTATAGTCCCAGCTACTGGGAGGCTAAAGCAAGAGAATCACTTGAGCCCAAGAGTTTGAGGTTGCTGTGAGCTATAACGCCATGGCATTCTACTGAGGGTAACATAATGAGACTCTCTCTGTCTCAAAAAATACATATATATTAAGATAAAAGCTTAGGGCGGCATCTGTGGCTCAAGGAGTAGGGTGCTGGCCCCATATACCGGGGGTGGTGGGGCAAGCCCGACCCCAGCCAAAACTGCAAATAAATAAGTAAATAAGTAAATTAATTTAAAAAAAAAGATGAAAGCTTAGATCATTGATTTGATCTAAGCTTTTTTTGCAACCTAGTCTCACTCTGTTGCTCTGTGTAGAATGCCGTGGCATCATAGCTCACAGCAACCTCACACTCTTGGGCTTGAGCAATCGTCTTGCATCAGCTTCCCCAATAGCTGGGACTACCAGTACCTGCCACAATGTGCCCAGCTAGTTTTTCTATTTTTAGTAGAGATGGGATCTTGCTCTTGCTCAGGTTGGTCTCGAACTCCGGAGCTCCAGCAATTGGCCCACCTGAGCCTCCCAGAATGCTAGGATTACAGGCATGAGCCACCATGTCTGGTTGAATTGAAATATTATTTTCTGGCTCAGCGCCTGTGGCTCAAGCAGCTAAGGCGCCAGCCACATACACCTAAGGTGGCGGGTTCGAATCCCCAGCCCGGGCCCGCCAAACAACAATGATGGCTGCAGCCAAAAAATGGCCAGGCGTTGTGGCGGGCGCCTGTAGTCCCAGCTACTTGGGAGGCTGAGGCAGGAGACTCGCTTGAGCCCAGGAGTTGGAGGTTGCTGTGAGCGTGATGCCGTGGCACTCTACCCAGGGGGATAGCTTGAGGCTCCGTCTCAAAAAAAAAAAAAGAAATATTATTTTCTAATAAGAGTTAATGCTATTAAAATAAATTTTCCTCCAAGCATTACTTTAGCTGTGTTCCACAAATTTTGATCTGTTGTGTTTTTTTTTCTATTGGCACCTTAATCTTCAATGTCATGTTTGTATTTTCATTTTATTCAAAATATTTTCTTCTCTTGTGATTTAGTCTTTGAACTATAGTTCAAAAAGTGTTGTTTAATTTCTAAGTCGTTGGAGGTGGAGGTTTCCAGATATCTTTATTATTGATTTCTAGTTTAATTCTATTGTAGTTAGACAATGTGCTTTGTATGATTTCAATACAAATAACTTTATGAGATTTAGTTTATAACCCATAATATCATCTATCTAGACTAATGTTCTTTGAACACTTGAAAATAGTATATATTCTGCTGTTATAGGGAAAAGAGTTCTATAAAGTTCAATTAGATCACATTGGTTGATAGTGCTATGTCTTCTGTATCTTGTTTTTTTTTAATTTTCTTTTAAGACAGAGTCTCACTATGTTGCCCTGGGTAGAGTGCCATAGTGTCATAGCTCACATCACTCCTGGGCTTAAGTGATTCTCTTGCCGCAGCTTCCCAGTAGCTGAGACTACAGGCACCCACCACAACGCCTGGCTATTTTTTGTTGTCGTTGTCATTGTTGTTTAGCTGGTCCAGGCCGGGTTAAAACCCATCAGTCTTGGTGTACATGGGTGGAGCTGTAACCACTGTGCTACAGGCGCTGAGACAAGCCTTTTTTTTTTTGAGACCAAGCCTCAAGCTATCACCCTGGGTAGAGTGCAGTGGCATCACAGCAACCTCCAACTCCTGGGTTCAAGTGATTCTCTTGCCTCTGCCTCCCCAGTAGCTGGTACTACAGTCGCCCGCTGGAACACCTGGCTTTTTTTTTTTTTTTTGGTTGCAGCCATCATTGTTGTTTGGCAGGCCCCAGGCTGGATTCAAACCCGCCAGCTCAGGTGTATGTGGCTGGCACCTTAGCCACTTGAGCCACAGGTGCTGAGCCCCTTGTATTGTTTTGTTTTTGGAGACAGTCTTGCTCTGTCTCCTAGGCTGAAGTGCAATGGCATCATCATAGCTCATTGCAACCTCAAGCTCTTGGACTCAAATGATCTTCCTTCCTCAGCTTCCTTAAGTGCTAGGATTATAGGCATGAGCCACTGTACCTGGCTTGTTTTCTATCTCTTTATTGATTTTTGGTTTCCATATACTGAAGGAGTATGTTGAAGACTCCACCTTTACTGTAGTTTTGGTATTTTTTCTTTTATTTCAATCAGTTTTTGCTTTATGTATTGTGAAGCTGTTATTAGGTACATACACTTTTAGAATTGTCTTCTTAATAAAGTGATCTGTCTTTATCATTATACTTTATCATGTATAATGTCCCTCTTAATCCCTATAATATTTCTTATTCTGATGTCCTTTTTTTATGTTTTTAACATAGCTGAGGGAATTCTTCATCTCTGATTTTGTGGTGGTCTTTTTTGGGGAGGTGTCAAATGATCCTTTATTGAAACATTTTCCTTTTTACTTTTTAACTAGCTGGGCATTCTACAGTACCACTGTTGATGTCATCTATGATATCATGAGGGTGGCAGCCATCAACATTGTAGCCCACTGACTGGGCCGTTCCCAGGATCTCTTTTATGGTTCCAGAGTTCTCTGGTTAAAGATCGGTGCTGCATCTGTCTGGCAATGTTGATGATCTCATCAAAAGTGATATTTCTGTTGTGTTTAATGTTTTTCTATTTCTTTCTGTCTTTCAGTTGTTCCTCGAGGGCTTTGATGATGAGGGCAGAGGCAGAAGGTACCACTTCAGTCTGGGGCCTGTCTGTTCTGGATTGTCAGTTTCACTGTAATCCTCAGAGCCTTCCAGTCACTGGTTGACTTGGCCACGTCAACACCAACTGTTTTTGGAGACAAACCCAGGGTATATATGGCACCAACTTTGCCACCGGTGCACCTCAAGTACACGATGACTTTGATCTCATTGGTGTCAAACTTAGGCAGCATGGTAGAAGCAGCTGGTGTCAGATGAACCCAAATTTAGGACAACTGAAGAAAGTTGCACCTTGGCTTCCTCCAAGGTGAAACTTGAAAAAGCTGTGATGGTCTTTTTGTTGTTTCCTTTTAGTATTTTCATGACTCCTTTTTGTAGTTGCCATCTCTCTGCTCAAATCCCCCATCTTGGCTTGTCTCCCATAGCTCAGTGGTTAGTGTGTCAGCCACATACAATGTGGCTGGAGAGTTCGAACCTGGCCCAGGCCTGCTAAACAACAATGATTACTACAACAAAAAAATAGTCGAATGTTGTGGTGGGCTTTTGTGGCAGGCAGAGCTCACATTAGTTTCTGTAGTCCCAGCTACTTGGGAGCCTGAGGCATGAGAATCTCTTAAGCCCAAGAGTTTGAGGTTGCTGTGAGCTGTGATGCACGGCACTTTACCAAGGGCGACATAGTAAGACCCTGTCTCACAAAAAGAAAAAATCCCCCATCTGTTATGTATATTGTTCATCTTTTCCATTAGGTCCTTTGACATATTAATATGTCTCTGATAGTTTCATCATCAGGGTCATCTCTGGGTCTGGTTGTTTTGTCCCCTTTATCACTTGACAGTGGGCTATTTTTCCTTTCTGTTTGTTTAGTGAATTTTGAATGAATGTTACATATCACGTGTAAAAATATAAATAGAGGCTTAGGTAAATAGCATTTATATCTGGAGATGGGCATGTCTCTTTTTTCTGTTATATTTTCGGTGTAAGAGATTGAGTCAATCAAGTCAGTAGTAGAGCAGGCTTTGAATTTTGTTGTTGCTATAATTTCTCTAATATCAGGCTACTCCTACTTTGTTAGTTTGTTTGTTTTGTTTTTTAAGACAGTGTCTTTCTCTGTTGCCCAAACTAGAGTGCAGCGTTGCCATCCTAGCTCACTAGGTTCAAGTGCTCCTCCTGCCTCCGCCTTCTGAGTAGCTAGGACTAAAGGCACACCTGGCTATCTTTTTTTCCCTTGGTAGAGATGGATTCTCACTACGTTGCTCAGGCTGATCTTGAATTCCTGGCCTCAAACAATCATCCTGCCTCAGCCTCAAAGTGCTGGGGTTACAAGTGTGAGCGACCAGGCTTGGCCTACTCCTCAGTGGTCATTAACATGAGCTCTGAGGTGCTGGAGTGTTTATTTCAGTGTTTCTACTCTGCATTCCACCTTCAGCATTCCGGGTTTACCTGCACCTCAGGGTGTAAACTGCTGAGGTGTGTTAACCAGGGCCAGTTCCTGTGAAGGGGTTAAGGGGGCAGAAGAGCAGCTTGTCTTAGTTTTCCTGGTCCAGATCAGTCTTAGGCAGATGTACACCTGAGTCTCAGTGTGGGGCTTTGTTACCTTCCTTGTCTTTCCCTTCTTTTTTTTTTTT
>NW_003852477.1:8638369-8640303 GCF_000181295.1 Otolemur garnettii
GGCGCCGAGCCTGTCTTTCCTTTCTTGGTAGCTAAATGCTGACTTGTATCTGTGGAGTTTGGGGTGGGACAAGTTTCTGAGGCTCCCAAGTGGCAGCAGGCTTTGGCTTTGTGCCAGTGCAGGGTTCTGGGCCAAGCAGATTGTCCATCGCTCCCCTAGGATATATGTTTTTCTTCTGAACCCTGCTTCAATGACAGTAGACCTTTGCTTGGAACTGAGGGCAAAAGAGATTCCTGCTTGTCCCCCAACAGTTATTTGCTGCAAGGTCTGTACTAAGGAGAGAACCTTACTGCACCCTTCCAGAGGCAGGTAATTTTTTTTTCTGGTGGTGGCAACAGAAGGGTTTCCTGTCCCTTCCTCCCCAGTTTAAGGCTTATGCTTAAATTGTTAGAAGAGTCTGGGAAGTGAGTTGTGTTTTGTTCCTGTGCACTGCTGACTGGAGTGCTCTCAGGTCTCATTCCCCTGAACCTCAGTTTCTTAGGAACCCCAACTAGAGGCTTGTGGAAGACAGCCTGTGCATGGCTGCACACACTGTGTCTGGAGCTCCCAGGGACTCCCAGCTGTCCTGCTGCTCACACTCCACCTTTACAAAAGTGTTAACATTTGAACTGTCTTCTTTCCTGCTTTGGTGGTATTGTCTTCCTCCTGGGTTCTGCCATAGGTGAAGCAGTTCCCGTGCTCTGTCTCTTTTTGAATGGGCTTGTCATCCTTTAGAGTTCAATTGATCTTGTTATCTTGTAAGCTTTGATGTGCTAAAGAAGTTGTAACTGTGTAGGTTATGTGATTTATTTTTTTCTTTTCTTTCTTTCCTTTTTTTTGGGGGGACAGAATCTTGCTTGCTCTGTCACTCTGGTTAGAATGCAGTGGCATCTTCACAGCTCACTGCAACCTCTAACTCCTAGGCTCTAGAGATCCTTTTCCTCAGCCTCCCGAATAATTGGGACTACAGGTGCCTGCCACAACGCCCAGCTAATTTTTCTATTTTTTGTAGAGCAGGGTCTTCCTTTTGCTCAGGCTGATCTTAAAGTCCTGTCCTCAGCCTTCCAAAGTGCTAGGATTACAGGCATAAGCCACTATACTGGACCTTTTTTCTTGCTATTAGGGTGCAAGTCATGTTCTTATGTGGCTTGCAAAAAGCTGTGCAACTTTCCTAGGTGGAAACCATTCTTCAGGAATGAATAATAAATTTGACTACATAAAAATTTGCTTTAATAGTAACTTAATTAACACTAAGTGTGAAATTTCCAGCCACTGAGTAGGAAAAGATATTTCTAACATGTATAACCATAAAGAGCTCATAAACAGGATATTTAAAGAATGTCTTTGAGGGCAGCGCCTGTGGCTCAAAGGAGGAGGGCGCCAGCCCCATATATCAGAGGTGGCGGGTTCAAACCACGCCCTGGCAAAAAAAAAAAAAAAAATGAATAGCTTTGAAATATTAAGAAAAAGATAACCTAATAGAAAAATGGGCTAAGGAGTTAAGCAGGTGCTTCACAAAAGCAGAAATCCAGATTGCTATTAAACACAGTAAAAGATGTGCAATCTCATTAATAATGAGAGGATGCAAATTTTGTTTCTTTTTTTTGTTTTTGAGACAGAGTCTCAAGCTGTCACCTTGGGTAGCGTGCTATGGTGTCATAGCTCACAGCAACCTCCAACTCGGGCTCAAGCGATCCTCTTGCCTCAGTTTTTCTATTTGGTAGAGATGGGACTCTCACTTTTATTCAGGCTGGTCTTGAACTCGTGAGCTCAAGCAATCCACTCACCTTGGTCACCGCGCCTGGCCAGCAAATGTTTTTTCTTCTTTCTTTCTTTTTTTTTAGAGACAGAGTCTTACTTTATTGCCCTTGGTAGAGTACTGTGACATCACAGCTCACAGCAACCTCCAACTCCTGGGTTTAGGTAATTCTCATGCCTCAGCCTCCCAAGTAGCT
>NW_003852477.1:8640427-8642530 GCF_000181295.1 Otolemur garnettii
ACCTCCAACTCCTGGGCTCAAGTGAATTTCCTGCCTCCACCTCCCAAGTAGCTGGGACTACAGGTGCTCACCACAACACCCGGCTATTTTTTGGTTGCAGACCTCATTGTTGTTTGGCGGGCCCAGTCTGGGTTCAAACCCACCAGCTCAGGTGTATGTGGCTGGCGCCTTAGGCACTTGAGCCACAGGTGCCAAGCTGTGCCCAGCTATGTTTTTGTTGCAGTTCAGCAGGGGCTGGGTTTGAACCCGCCACCCCCGGTATATGGGGCCAGCGCCCTACCCACTGAGCCATAGGCGCTGCCCTGCTCTTTCTTTCTTTATTTTCTTGAGACAGGGTCTCACTCTTTTGCCCAGGCTGGTGTCCAGTGGCACAACCACAGCTCGCTGTGACTTTGTACTCTTAGGCTCAAATGATCCTTCCACCTCTTCCGCACCAATAACTGGGACTATAAGCATGTGTCACAATGCCTGGATAATTTTTAAATATTTTGTAGAGACAGACTCTTGCTATGTTGTCTAGGCTGGTCTCAAACCATCCTCCTACTTCCCCCTCCCAAAATGCTGGGATTACAGGCCTGAGCCACTGTGCCTGGCCCTGTGGAATGCAAGTTAAAATCACAATTACATACTACTTACATGCCTACAAGAATGGCTCAAATTGAAAAAGTGTGAAACTATCAAGTGCTGGTAAGATGTGGAACAAGGCAACTCTTAACTCTTGGTGGGAGTCATTCACTGATAACAACCATTTTATAATAACATTGTTTTATAAGAGTCATGATAAGCTAAATTCCACCCTAGCAATTCTGCTCCTAGGTATCTACCTCAGAGTTGCATGCATTCATGCACCAGGAGGTGAGTCTTTCTGATGGACACATTCTTCTTTTGGTTTTGATAAATTACTGGCCAGAGTATTGCTCAATTTGACTGGCTATCTGATTCCTTAGGGTAACTTTGTATATCTTTGCTCCCCTCCCACCCCCCCGTATTTTATGCAATCTCATGGTTACACACTCAGGAGACAATATTATTTCCAAGTTTCCAAATTTGCTTTAGTGGAGTCTCTCACTCTTTCCCCCAAGCCTCTCATATGCCTGGGATGAGCTCCTGGTTTGATTACAACACTTGGCGAGAGTGATGTTCACACCCCTCACCGCTCACTTGACTAGTGAAGCTTCCTTTATACCCCTGCTGGAACTCACTCTGTCCCTTGGGCCTGGAAGATGAGTTTGTACAGCTTCCTTCATGTTGCAGAATACATTCACATATATTCCCTTGAATGAATTTCATGACACTAGGAAGTAAGTAAGGTCCACAAGGCAAAGTTTCTGGTCCATTTTGTTCATTGCTATATTCCTGATACCTAGATAGTCCCCGTGAAAAGGTGAGGATTTTATAAATGCCTTAGGTTTAGAGGGCATGTGTCTCCTAAGTGGAGGGAACTTAAAGCTCTGAGTCCAGTGTTTAGTGCTGCTTTTTGGAGCACAGGCTAAGATTATCACTTCCACAAATGATATGACAAAGGACAAGGAGCTGTTCATACAGTGTCTGTGGTATGACAATGATGCAGAGGAAAAGATGCTGAAATACAAGTCCAAAGTCTGAGTTCTAATATTGTTACTGATGTCTTCTAGTCTTAAAACTCAGGTCCTGGGGCCGGGTGGGTGGATTACCTGAGCTTACAGGTTTGAGACCAGCCTGAGCCAGAGCAAGACCCCCATCTCTAAAAAATAGCCAGGCATTGTGGCAGGCACCTGTAGTCCCAGCTACTTGGGAGGCTGAGACAAGAGGATTACTTGAACCCAAGAGTTTGAGATCGCTGTGAGCTAAGATGCCGTAGCACTCTACCAAGGGGGACATAGTCAGACTCTGTCTCAGGAAAAAAAAAAAAAAAAGAAAGAAAGAAAAGAAAAATAAAAAGAGGCTCAGTAAGTAGGGTGCCAGCCACATACACTGAACCACACAGTTCAAGCCCAGCCCGGGCCTGCTAAACAGCAATGACAACTACAACCAAAAATTAGCCAAGCATTGTGGGGGGTGCCTATAGTCCCAGCTACTTGGGAGGCTGAGGCAAGAGAATTGCTTAAGCTCAGGAGTTGGAGG
>NW_003852477.1:8643215-8644376 GCF_000181295.1 Otolemur garnettii
AGGGGGACAGCTTGAGGCTCTGTCTCAAAAAAAATAAAAAAAAGAAAAAAAGAAAGTGTGTTGTAAATGGTAAGGCCTTGTTGTGGTCTGAATTGTGTCCCCCCCCCCCAAAATATACTCAAGTCCTAATGCCCAGTACTTGTGGGTCTTTGGAAATAGGGTCTTTGCAGTTGTAATCACATTAAGAGGAGATCATACTGGCTTTGCGCCTGTAGCTCAGCATCTAGGGTGCCAACCATATACACCAGAGCTGGCAGGTTCAAACTCAGCTCGGGCTTGCCAAACAACAATGACAAATACAACCAAAAAAAATAGCCAGGCGTTGTGGCGGGCACCTGTCGTCCTAGCAACTTGGGAGGCTGAGGCAAGAGAATCGCTTAAGTCCAAGAGTTTGAGGTTGCTGTGAGCTGTGACACCATGGCACTCTACCAAGGGTGACATAGTGAGACTCCGCCTCAAAAAAAAAAAATGAGGTCATATTGAATTGGTGTGATCTCAATGACTGGAGATAAGTCAAAGCCCATGTGAAAACACAGAGACATAGACTCACACATAGGGAAGATGGTCATGTGAAGGGAGGGGAGGAATTAGAGTGATGTAGCTACAAGCCAAAGAATGCCAAGGAGCTGGGCATGGTGACCCATACCTGTAGTCCCAGCTATTTGGGAGCTTGAGTTCAGGAGTTTGAGGCTATAGTGTGCTATGGTTGTGCCTGTAAATAGCTGCTGTACTCCAGCCTGAGCAATAATAACAACAACAAAAATAAAGGCAAGGATTGCTGGCAACCACCAGAAGCTAGGAAGGGGCAAAAAGGGATTCTTTCCTGGAGCTATCAGGGGGAGTGTGGCCCTGCTGACATTTTTATTTCATACTTTTAGCCTCTAGAACTGTGACAAGTAAGTTTCTGTGGTTTTAAGCCATCTCATTTTTGGTGATTTGTTACGGCAATCCCCTCAAACTAATAAAGGCGTGGCATACATGAAAAAATATGCTTTGTGAAAAAAAAATATGCTTTGTGTAGGCCAGTAGTTCAACGATGCACACACACTTCTTTTTTTTTTTTTTCTTGAGACAGAGTCTCAAGCTATCGCCCTGAGTAGAGTGCTGTGGTGTCACAGCTCACAGCAACCTCAAACTCTTGGGCTTAAGTGTTTCTTTTGC
>NW_003852477.1:8644459-8649571 GCF_000181295.1 Otolemur garnettii
TCAGCCTCTCAAGTAGCTGGGACTACAGGCTCCCACCACAACATCTGACTATTTTTTCACACACACTTCTCTTAAGTGAAACACCCTCATCAGTGCTGAAAGGCTCCACAAATAATTATTCCTCCATGAGGCCTAAGTTTCTCACATTTTCTGTTTGTCATTTCTTTACAGAGGAAAACTCAGGACAGGCTATGGAGTAGGGAGGAAAACACAAAGAGAAGAGAAGGGCACACTTGTCTGAAAACCCTAGGCTGAAGGGGTAATGTCCCATGAGTTAGGCAATCATGGTGGAGGGTGAGGGAGCTAACAGAGCTAGAGGTTCCCCAGAGAGGACATTGGCAGCCCTATAGATCACAGTCCCCAAGAGTCCACAGACATTTGGGCAGGAAAGAAGACAGCAATCAATATATCCTGTTCCAACACCTTGGCCCTTTGGGTCAAATGGACTCTTGGCAACATCTGGTAACTCTGTTCAATAAGCTTCCATTGTTTCCTGCTCCCCTTCCAGTCTGGGTTTTCTATCCCTCCTGCATGTGCTACAAAGGCAGGCAGAACCAGAGGCTTTGATGCATATTTCATAATACTCTTGTGGGAGGAACAAAAAAAAGCACAATACTAACATACCTTCATGTCTGGCTGGGATTTAGAATTTACAAAGCACTTTTACATACAATCTCTCTTGTTTGAGCCTTCTTGGAGAGAATTCAGAGGTGGCTATCCATGAAAGATAGGTCCCCAAATTCAGAGAGGACAGGAAGTCTTAAGCAGTACCATGCTGGACCCCCTAAAGTAGATAAGAGATGTGGTTAGGAAGCCACAACACACACCCCAATATGCAGCCTGTGCAATAGCAAAGAGCAAATTGAGCTCAAGGCGCCAGCTGAACACCATCTGGGCAAGAGTCCCAGGAGGAAAACAGAGAACTTCTGTTGTTAGTAAATGGGAGACGAGGTAAATTCGACAAAAAGCTATACAAACATCTGAAAAGCATCAAAGAACTAAAAATACTAAACAATTACTAGGCTGACGTCCCTGAGAAGACAGGAATCCAGATAGGTGAGCCCAGTTTGGGGGCACTTGCTCATTTAGCAGAGGTAAAGGAAAGGATAAGTTGAGCTGGGCAGGGGGAGGTTGGAATACAGAGCCCACCAAGGGTGGGACACTGCTAAACCACTGCCTGTTTTGGGCTGTGACCAGAGAGGATTGTATTCCTGGGTCAAGGATTAACCAGAAGCAAATCAGCCCTTGCATAGTCTGATAGGTCTATAACTTGGTTTCAGTGGCTTACAAAATCTCCAGCCTTGAATATGGATTAATGTAATTCCAGAATTTTTTAGTGGCCCTGGGCACCTAACAGAAGCAAACAAAAACCCTATCTCAAGGAAGAACTCATCCTAAGCCTCAAAATATTTTAATAAGGCTCACGCCTATAATCCCAGCACTTGGGAGGCCAAGGCAGGCAGATTGCCCTAGCTCACAGATTCAAGACCAGCCTGAGCCAGAGTGAGACCTCCATCTCTAAATAGTTGGGTGAGTGGCAGGTGCCTGTAGTCCCAGCTACTTGGGAGGCTGAGGCAAGAGATCGCTTGAATCCAAGAGTTTGAGGTTGCTGTGAGCTAAGACCATGGCACTCTACTAGTAGAGGGTGACCAAGTGAGACTCTATGTCAAAAAAAATTTTTTTAATAAGCCATTTTTCAAATACAATGTCTGGCACAAATAAAAAATAACAGGACACATGGGAATACAAATCATAGAGAATCAGCAGAAATTAGGCAACAGAAAACAAAGGGATTCCAGTTAATGGAATTATGGAACACAGACTAAACATTCTGGAAGACTCCCCCAGCAGCTGTGAAGAGATCTCTTCACTCTCTAGTCCATTCCCATTCTACAGTCTTCATCCTCAGTGTGCTTTCACCACTGTCTCCAGATTCTGCTTTCCAGAAAACAAATATGACCCTTTCTCAACCCTATGTGAATGTGGGAATCAAGACTCTTTGCAATTTGTTGTAAATTGCCCTTTTCAACCTCATTACATAGGACCCCTCCTTGTCACACACTCTAGTCATATAGCATTACTTTCCTGAGTATTCTACCACTCCTTCAATGTCCTTTTCTCCTGTTTCATTCTAAAAAATGCCTCCTTATCCTTCAAAGTCCAATTTAAACCTCCTCTCTTGGAAACCTTTCTACATTTTATTTTTAGACAGAGTCTTACTCTGTTGCTCTGGATAGAGTGCTGTTGTGTCATCTTAGCCAACAACAACCTTAAATTCTTGGGCTCAAGTGATCCACTTGCCTCAGTCTCTCAAGTAGCTGGAACTACAGGTGCCTACCATGACACCTGGCTAGTTTTTCCATTTTTAGTAGAGACAGGGTCTTGCTCAGGTTGGTCTCGAGCTCCTGAGCTCAGGTGATCCACCTGCATCGGCCTCCCAGAGGGCTAGGATTACAGGCATGAGCCACCATGCCCAGCCAGCCTTTCTGACTGTCAAAGCTTTGTACACATCTATATTATAATATTGACACACTGTATTATAATTACTTGTTTGTTAAGTCTGTTTCTTGATTATTAATTTCTTGAGATTAGCGTCTATGTTATTCATCTAGTATTCCTGGTGTCTAGTATAGTGTCTGCCTCAGAGTAAGTGCTTAATAAATATTTTTGAAAGAATAAATGCATATTCTTTTTTATTCTTTGAGACAGGTCTTGCTCTGTTGCCCAGGTTGAAGTGTAGTGGTATGTTTATAGCTCGCTGCAGCCTCCAATTCCTGGGCTCAAGTGATTCTCCCACCTTAGCCTCTCAGAGGTTTTTTTTTTTTTTTTTTTTTTTTTGAGACAGAGTCTCACTTTGTTGCCCTCAGTAGAGTGCCATGGCTTCATAGCTCACAGCAACCTGCAACCCCTGGGGTCAAGTGGTTCTCTTGCGTCAGCCTCCTGAGTAGCTGGGACCACAGGTGCCCATCACAATGCCTGCCTATTTTTAGAGACAGGGTCTTGCTCTCGGGCACTCGTGAGCTCAGGTGATCTTGGCCTTCCAGAGTGCTAGGATTATAGGCATGAACCACTGCGCCCAGTGAATAGTCTTACTAATATGTGGTATGGATGTTATGGACTGAATTGTGTCCCTAAAATTCATATGTTGAAGCCCCAACCTCCAATGTAAGCATTTGGAGACTGGGCCTTTAAGGGGCTAATAACAGTTAAACAGGTGATAAAGGAGCATCCTAATCCAGGAGGATTGGTGTCCTTGTAAGAATATGAAGCAACATCACAAATCTCTCTCTGATGTATGCACACACAGAGAAGAGGCAATGTGAGGAGACAGTGAGAAAGGGACCTTTTTTCTGAGACAGTCTTACTCAGTTGCCCTATGGTTGAGTGCCATGGTACCATAGCTACAACCTCAGTCTCTAGGGCTCAAAAGATCCTCTTGTTTCAGCCTCCTGAGTAGCTGGGACTACAGGTGCCCACCACAATGCCCAACTAGTTTTTCTTTTTTTGAGACAGAGTCTCAAGCTGTTGCCCTAGGTAGAGTGCCGTGGCGTCACAGCTCACAGCAACCTCAGACTCTTGTACTTAAGCAATTCTTTTGCCTCAGCCTCCTAAGTAGCTGGGATTACAGGCACGGGCCACAATGCCTGGCTATTTTTGTTGTTGTTGATGTAGTTGCCATTGTTGTTTAGCAGGCCCGCGACGGGTTCGAACCCGCCAGCCCTGGTGTATGTGGCTGGTGCCCTACCCACTGAACTACAGGTGCTGCCCAAGTTTTTCTATTTTTTTAAGTAGAGATGGGACCTTCCTCTTCTTCAGGCTGGTCTTAAACTCCTGAGCTCAAGCAATTCACCCACCTTTGCCTCCCAGAGTGCTGGGATTACAGATATGAGCCACCAAGTTTGTCCAAAAAAGGGACCATTCATAAGGAAGAGAGGCCTCGCCAGGAACCGGCACTGTTGGTATGCTGATCTTGGACTTCCAGACTTCAGAACTGGGAGAAAATAAATTTCTGTTGTTTTAAACCCTAGTCTGTAGTATTTTATTATAACAGCTACCACAGACTAATAAAGACCGTTTCTGAGATTTTAGACACGTTTAAATACACACTTCAATGAAAGTAAGAATTCAAGTCAAACTCTTAAGAATGAATAGGGAGTGGATATAATGATATTAAGAAAATGAACACCTTTTTAAAAAGTTTTATTTCAAGAACTTTGTTTTTTTACTGGTATTTCAAAAAAAGGTGGGTCAAAGTACAAAAAAAAAGTCAGTTGATAACAGCACGGGTTTAGAAATCACAGCAGCAGAAGCAATGTACAGACAGCACAGACAAAACAATCCAATGTATGCAATCCTGTTCAGTTTCTTTGCTTATTTTATGTATTTTTTTTTTTTGCCTCCTGTACAAAATACATCAAAGCATGCCATGAGATCAGAAAAAGAAAAAAGTTTAACAAATGGTTACAAGAAATAGACTCTGTACAAGAGGAGATAACGTTTCTTCCCACTACCCCACCCCACCCCCCATTTCCCCTCTTCTTGCTCTGGTTTAGGTTAAATTATTCTGAAGACAGTTCACCTCCAAGTCAGCTTGGTCACCTTTGCCACTCTCCAGTTTGGGTGACATGGAGTTCTGGATGTTAAATGACTCCTCCTCTTTCAGGCAGGATTTGAGAGCTTCCTGGATTTTGTGGGGAGCACCAGGATCATCCTGGAAGAGGAAAAAAGTTGGGGGAGGAGACAATGGGTAGATCAATCAAGTAATAACCTCAGATTTTTCTTTCTTGCTGGAAGACACATACTTAAGAGGAAAAAAAAGCTCTAAGGTTTGCATGAACAGTCACCAGAGCATCTCATTAGTAGCTACTTTTTAGGAAAGTTATCCTTAAAAGCAATGGCAAGATATAGATGAAAACTTGACAGGTAATCAGGTAATAATATCTATAATTTGGGCCAGTCTGAGATTTTCTTCTGGACGGAGATTGGGAGATATGGTCACTCTTAATATTTGGCCCAGATGCCTCTAAAATCTCTGCGGTGCCCTTCTTGGCCTATTGGGCCCTGCCTCCTTCTGGCTCTCTACTCTGCTGAGTTCTGCTTTTTTTTTTTTTT
>NW_003852477.1:8649995-8652438 GCF_000181295.1 Otolemur garnettii
ATCTGGAAGTGTGTCAGTGTGTACAGTAGGACACACACAGGATTTTATGCTCAGATGCAAAACTGCTCCCGGCAAAGTGAGGGCCCTACTCCCCACAGCAAAAATATGTCGTTTGGAGGCTAAGGAAGGTGGATCCCTTGAGCTAAGGAGTTTGAGACCAGCCTGAGCAAGAGCAAGACTCCATCTCTACTAAAAATAGAAAAACTAGCCAGGTGTGGTAGGGGGGCACCTCTAGTCCCAGCTACTCAGAAGACTGAGGCAAAAAGATTGCCTGAGCCTAAGAATTTGAGGTTGCTGTGAGGTATGATACCACAGCACTCCACCAAGGGAGATAGAGTAAGACTCTGTCTCAAATAAATAAATAAAGTCCTCTGGCTAGAAGCCAAAGATGTAGGAGTCTCTTATCATCAGGCTGTTCCTGCCAAGAGATGCTAACTAAAATGGTCTGCCCTCAGTCCAAGCCTCAATGAGTCTGGCTGCCTCAATGGCCTGCACATTCTGTATCAGATGATGCTCATGCTACTGGTTCATGACCAGTTCTGATGTGTTCCTGTGTCCTCCTGCCAATCCATGTGTATTTCCTGCAGTTCTCTGATAAGCTCCTGAACCTGAATTGGATTTGCCTGTTAAAGGTTTTCAGGAAGCCCACACTAACACACAGTCCTCCAACTCTGCATCCTGCACATTCAGAGAACTTCTGCAGCAACTCCTGCCTTCCTCTTCTCCTTTAGGACTCCTAGACGGGATTATACCTTGTGTGATTCAGCAGGCCTCATTTCCTTTTTGATGCCCCACATACCTGTTGTAACTGCTCAGAACTTTGATGGACAAAGAGGCTGTACAACTACCCGAGCAGACTCATGGATGGCAAGAGGTAGAGAATGTCCCAATCAGACCAGCTAGCTTAGACCATTCATGCTTTAACCACTACCAAAATTCAAGAACCTAAGGGCTTCCTCCATAAAACTCAGGTGAAATCTTGTCCGTGCTGCCTGCTACTGTGTTTGACCCTAACTGCACTAGGTTAGGGTAGCGATGGGTTGGAAAGAAAGTCAGGAAAGACCCCAGGCTTCCTGCAGTGACTGTACATACAGGACACGAGGGGGGTTCACAAGTCCCATGCATAGAGAAATCACTGTCACCTGTCCGTTGCCCTCAGCCCACTCAGTGCTTTTCCAGAGGTCCAGATTGGGCAGAGCGATTTAATAGAGTTTCAGACTTCAGATATAATTTGCAGACAATGGGCAAACACGTGTCCCTTGTTTCTAATGAGACAATGACAAGAGGAAATCAACTCTACATAGAGCAGCAAGGTGGACATCAGGCAAGGCAGCCGTGCACATCATGCATGGGGACTTGATTTTGTCAGTCACTGCCTGGAGACAGAAAAATACTGCAGGGATGTAAATCTGTATGTGCTGAGATGGAAAAATCTCCATATGCTTTTTTTTTATTTTGAGACAGAGTCTCACTTTGTTGCCCTGGGTAGAGTGCTGTGGTGTCACGGCTCACAGCAACCTCAAACTCTTGGGCTTAAGCGATTCTCCTGCCTCAACCTCCCAAGTAGCTGAGACAACAGGCGCCCAACCACAAAGCCCAGCTATTTTTTTGACTTGTAGTTGTCAGTGTTGTTTGGCAGGCCCTGGCTGGGTTCAAATCCTCCAGGTCTGGTGTATGTGGCTGGCGCCCTAGCCCCTGAGCTACAGATGCTGAGCCAAGATGTCCACATGTTAATTGAACAAGTAAGGGGTAGGACATATGTATAAGAAAAATCTTATTTATGTTTAAAAAATATAGATACAGGTAGGTGCATATACACACACACCACACATGCACAGGTACACTTTTTGGAAAGGGATGTGGGATGAGGACATGAGTTATTCTATGCTGTATGGGGATGACCCTGGGCATAAAAGCTTGAGAGGTGAGCCATTAAAGATATTCTGGGGGCCAGGTGTGGAGGCTCACACATATAATCTAGCACTTTGGGAGGCTAAGACAGGAGCATCGCTTGATGCCAGGAGTTCAAGACCAGCCTGGGCAATACAAGGCTACCACAAAAACAAACAAACAAAAATCCTGGGTAGGAGGACTTTGAATCACACAAAAACTTAGAATAAGACAAAATAAACTATGTACCCTCAGTAGAGTTCTGTTGCATCACAGCTCACAGCAACCTTAAACTATTGAGCTCAAGTGATCCTCTTGCCTCAGTTTTTAATTTTTAGTAGAGAGGCGGGTCTTGCTCTTGCTCAGGCTGGTCTTGAACTCATGAGCTCAAGCAATCTACCTGCCTCAACCTCCCAGAGTTCTGGGATTACAGGCGTGAGCCACAGCGCCTGGCCAAATGGTGCTGTTAAGACAAGCTGAGTGAGCTTTGTCTCACAAAGAGAACAGGTGAGGCAGTGTTTCAACCAAGATGGAGCTCTTCTTTTTTTTTTTT
>NW_003852477.1:8652602-8655306 GCF_000181295.1 Otolemur garnettii
TTTTTTTTTTTTTTTGGTTGCAGCCGTCATTGTTGTTTGGCGGGTCCGGGCTGGGGATTCGAACCCGCCACCTTAGGTGTACGTACCTAAGTGTTTCCTCCAGAACTTGATCCTTTTAATCCTGTGGTTGCTGAATCCCACAGCAGAATCCCATTTGCCTTTGGCTTGGCAAAAGCACCTTGTCCCAAGGGAGCCGGACCTACATCTGGCATAACCCTGGGCACCATTGTGTGCCCTACCCCACCCCTGCATTCCAGCCCAGCCACACGGGCAGCCTTCAGCCCAGGAACCCACACTTGGCCAGATGCCAACCTCTACCAGAATGGGGCAGGCAGTCAGTGCTTTACCAAACACATGTGAGAGCACAGTCTGGAAAGTAAGATTTAAATAATAAATAAAAAGCACTAATACAGCATGGAGAAATCCTAGGAATAAACTGAAATTCTGGAAGATAAGTCACGTCTTAGGATGACCCAAGTTAACCACTAGATTGCCTCGACAGCAGTGTTCTGAGGACCAACAGGGCAGCTCAGCATCTGGGCAGTTTGGCCTGGGTTTCAGGGTGCTTTATTCATACAGCATACCTGAAGTGTGTCCAGCTCCCTACACATTCACTATACCCCCTGCTGGTCCCTTTCCAGGCTTGCTCAGTTATACAAAAGACTCACACAGACTCAGCCTGTGGCCCATGGCTGCAGAGGTTCACTCACATTGGTCCCAGAAAGGAGCAGCAGTAGAGGGAAGGAAGGAGGTAGCATTGGTACAGATACCAGCAACCCACCCATTCCCCACCAGACTCAAAACAGTATATATATATATATATATATATATATATATCTATATATCTTTTCAGAGAGTGGCTGGTAGAAATTATTGCAGTGGGGTAGAAAAATGACCCACTCAATCTAACTTACTCATGTAAAAGAAATAACCCCTCTACTAAAATAAACTCCCCACAATTGTAGGGAATATCAATACCCACAAGGAGTGTGAGGGGTGAAGGAAGGGGTGGGAGCGGCTGGACGGCAGGCTGGGCCCTGATGCCCTTCGTTTCCCTCCTGGCTCACCTGGAGGCTTTCTCAAGTTCATCCTACTGCTGCCACTTGCAAGTGGTCAGTGTGGTGGCTGGAGCAAGGAGCAGTGCTTCACTTCACAATAAAGTGGCAACCATCCTAACAGGCAATGTCCTCAACATCTTGAATCTGACTAAGGCTGAGTTTTGGGCTAGGTGAGGGAATTAGAGATGAATGTAGAAAATCCACCAGTATATGCTCTGCTGGATTGAAGAGCTATCCCCTCACATCCGCAGGGTAAGAAGAGAGGATGATGTCTCCTTGGGCACAAGTTGGGAGAAGGATACCAGGCTCAAGACTCAAGAAGAGCCAGGAGACCCCAAGGACTGGTCTTGCTGCTTCCCTGAGGGATGGCCCAGGTGTTGTCCCAGCCAGCCCTCAGTCCCCAGGCAGAGCTTATGACTGCCAACTACACTCTGCTCTGCTTTCAAGGTTTGCCATATTATTTTATTCTTAGATATAGGGTCTCACTCTGTTACCTAGGCTGAAGTGAAGTGATCTGATCACAACTCACTGCAACCTTAATCTACTGGGCTCAGCAATCCTCCCACCTCAGCCTCTTGAGTAGCTGAGACTACAGATGTGAGCCACCATGCCCAGCTAATTTTTCTATTTTTAATAGAGACAAGGTCTCAATCTTGCTTAGGCTGGTCTCAAACTCCTGAACTCAAGCAATCCTCCCAGAGAGGCCTCCCAGGGTGCTCAGATTACAGGCATGAGCCACTATACCTGGCCTATTAAAAAAAATTTTTTTTGTAGTATGGGGTCTCATTATGTTGGTCAGGCTGGTCTCAACTCATGGCCTCAAGCGATCCTCTTGATTTGGCCTTGCAAAATGCTGGGGCATAAGTTGCTGCACCCAGCCATGATTTGCCACATTCTGAACACAGAGTCAAGCTAGCTTTCATGTACAAATGCCTCTGTTTCCATGAAGCCAGGTCAGGCAAGAATAGGAAGTCTTTGCATTGATTCATGCAACCAAGCCCTTCAGTAGGAACCATTCTCTTCTCCTCCCTCTCTGTAAAGAGGAAAGGTGTCTCTAGCTACAGTACCAGAGACACATTGGTCAGACACTTCCTTGAAGACCCCTGCCCTCTGTCAGGCAGAACAGTTAGACAGAACTGACTGTGGACAATGATCATCCTGACTATAGGAACTATTGTACTGGTCAGACCCACTGCCTCCTCCCCACCTCAAAGATGGTAAATCTGTCAGTGGAACAAAGGGGTTCTATGGCAGGCCACCATTAACTAGTACTCAGTAATGCTGCCTGAATGCATATTACTGTGAGGGGCTGGATGATATGCTCCCCGACAGGGACAAGATTCTGTCCTGCCCTCAAGCTGCCTGCATCCCTGTGTGTTGGTTAATGTGGTTATCAGTCTTAAAGTATATAAGCCATCTTGTTTCCTTGGCTACAGTATTCATTTTGAACTTAGTAATGTCTTGGTGGACAGCAAATGAAATAATCACTTCTTTTTCCATTCTTTATATTAGAGACTTTAAAAATTATACTAACTGTACCTCTTTTCTTTCTTTCTTTCTTTTTTGAGACAGAGTCTTATTATGTCACCCTCGGTAGAGTGCTGTGCCATCACAGCTCACAACAACCTCAAACTCTTTTTTTTTTT